>NC_088684.1:299695143-299995143 GCF_028017835.1 Emys orbicularis
CTTTCAAGGTCCCTTCCAGCTCTAGGAAATAGGATAGGATAGGATATCCCCACCTTAAGAACATCAAAACGGCCACATTGGCTCAGCCCAATGGTCCAGCTAACCCACGGTCCTGTCTGCCAACAAGGGCTGGTGCCAGGTGCTTCAGAGGGACTGAATGCAATAGGGTTGCAATAGGGTGATTTATCGAGTGATCCAGCCCATCATCCTCTCCCAGCTTCTGGCAGTCAGAGGTTTAGGGACACCCGGAGCATGGGGTTGCGTGCGTCCTTAACCACCTTGGCTAATAGCCATCGATGGATCAAGAACTGATCTAATTCTTTTTTGGACCTAGTTATAGTTTTGGCCTTCACAACATCCTCTAGCAAGGAGTTCCACAGGTTGACTCTGGTTGTGTGAAGAAATACATCCTTTTGTTTGTTTTAAACTAGCTGCCTATTAATTTCATTTGGTGACCCCTAGTTCTTGTGTTATGAGAAGGAGTAAATAACACTTCCTTATTGACTTTCTCCACAGCAGTCATGATTTTATAGACCTCAATCATACCTCCCGTTAGCCATCTCTTTTCCAAGCTGAACAGTCCCAGTCTCTTTAATCTTCTCCTCAAATAGAAGCCGTTCCACACCCCTAATCATATTTGTTGCCCTTCTCTATGCTTTTTCCAATTCTAATACATCTTTTTGAGATGGGGCAACCACATCTGCACGCAGTATTCAAGATGTGGCCATACCATGGATTTATATAGTAGCAATATGATATTTTCTGTCTTATTATCTATCCCTTTCCTAATGATTCCCAACATTCTGTTGGCTTTTTTGACTGCCGCTGCACATTGAGTGGATGTTTTCAGAGAACTATCCACAATGACTCCAAGATCTCTTTCTTGAGTGGTAACAGCCAATTTAGACCCATCATTTTATATGTATAGTTGGATTACCTTTTCCAATGTGCAATACTTTGCATTTATCAACACTGAATTGCACCTGCCATTTTGTTACCCAGTCACCCAGTTTGGTGAGATCCCTTTGTAACTCTTCGCAGTCTGCTTTGAGTACAACCTTCCTCCATAGGGCTCCATACCCCCATTACGGGGGGCTTGGCTGTGCCCAACTCCCCATGAATCTCCATCCCGCAAGCCCGAACGCAAGCCCCCCACCCCCGATCCATCCCCATCCCCAGGCACCTGGCTATACAGCCCTCCCCCACATATTCCCTTCCATGGTCTGTCATTTCGCTGTGTGCTCTCATTGTCCTAGCAGTGTCCTACCATGGTCTCCCCAGGCCAGTCTGTGCCCTTGTGCCAGGGTGTGTCCCACACAGCACTCCATCACCCTGCTCTGTGGTCTGTGATCAATGGTACCAACGGTGCTGCCTAAGCTATCCCCTTGGGGAGGGACGGCAGCAGAAAGCGGTCCAGGCTCCAAGCCACGTCAAGCACGTTCAGTGCAGGAGAAGGAGGGCAAGCTGAAGGTTCAAGGGGATACCAGAGCCCCCAGATGGGGACGGCAGAGGAAAGGGGCAGAGGGGGAGCCTGCCTGGCTGTGAGGCTGCGCTTCAGAGCTCCAACTCCTCCCCACGGCTTGCTACTGCTTGGCCTCTCACCTCTTCAGAGAGCCGACCGTCTCCTCTGGGCACACCGTGGCCAGGCGCTCCGTGTCGTTCAGGAACTTCAGCCTTAGCACTATGGTGCGGTCCGTGGGGCTGCTGTCTGTGGCCTCGGGGCTGGCACCTGTGTCTCCAGGGGGCTGCAGGGGGCACTGTGGAGATCCAGGGTTGGCCCGGTGCCTCAGCCCTGCGGCAATACCATCAGGCCCATCTGGCACGGCACCTGCTGAAGACTCCGCTTCCTCCTTGGGCTCCCCTGCCGCTGGGGTTTGCATGCTGGGTTCCCTCGGCCCATCCTCCAGCAGGCTCTCTGCCCCAAGCTGCCCAGCTGCCGGAGGGGGCGAGGCAGCAAAGACCTGGTCTCCCCGCTCTGAGGTGTGCGTCGAGACCCATGCCAGCACCAGCACCAGCAGGATGAGCAGCAGGGCAAAGAGGATGGTGACTTCGTCCCCCACGCCCTCAATCAGAGCCATGGCAGCTGGGCAGGGCTGGGGACAGCGGGATTACCAAACTGCAGAGACAAAACAGCACCAGTGAGCCTGGGAGCCAGTATCGGGGGGACACCCCCGCCCAGCCAGTGCTCAGGAGCACAGCAGGCCCTCAGCTTCCCACCCAACAGGGACTCCCGCAAGACCTGCCCGGGCTGGGCCTCGCCCACAGGGCACAACATGAATGCCCCAGGGAGGAAGGTCCTGGAGACACCCCCATGCCCCCTGGGGCACTAAGTGCAGGGTTCGGCCGAGTTAGAGGGATGCTGAGCCCAACGGGCCTAGATCTCTGAGCTCATTTGTTCGCATCATGCCATGGCCTCCCCGTTCGACTCTCTTCCCATTGTCCCCCCTCAGGTAGCGCAGTCTAGCCAAGCCTGCCTAATGCTTCCCACCAGCCGCCCCTTTCCAGTTGCTCCTAACTTTGCAAACTTCAACTGTTTTTATGGGGGGGGGGGGAGACAGGTTGTGTGTGCGAGAGGAGAAGAGACAGACATGTACATGCTAGGAGACAGGGACAGGCAGGGGAACAGGAGCAGAAGGGTCTATAACCACTAGACATGCTCCTCTTCACAGCCCGGAATGGAATTCTGGATTCCTGACCATCGGCATTCCTCTGACGCCAGCCAACAGATGTGCAACCCACTGACAAAGCATGTGTCCCACCCCACCTAGTAGCAGACACACACAGACAGCTCGCCTGAGTGGTAGAGTCAGAGATGTTAAGGCCAAAAGGAAGTAGTATGATCATCTAGTCTGACCTCCACCGGGAGAGGACTGTGCTGGGATCTAAAGGTGTTAGGGGCCAATATGGTTCCACACAATGGAATTTGTTTTTTCACTTTGCTTTTTAAAAAAGCCAGGCGGTTACATTAACAAAAATCTACACTAGAAGAATGCTGAGATTTCAAAGCTGAGCACTCAAAAGATAGGAAATGCCAGAGTTAAGGTTACAAGGGCATCCTTAATTTGACTCCATGTGTATATACTTACAGTACAATCTTTAATTACTTGATCGCATTCTACATTACCCTCAGGACCCCTGCCTCAATCAGTGTACAGGATGGATGGGGCTGTGGGAATGAATCGTGCCTGTGTAGTGAAGGAGGCTGTGTGTAGGGCTCATTTCTTGACGAAGCAGGAAGCATGTATCCATCCCTCATCCCCTTTACGCAATTGTTTGTGAACTCCCTCCAATGATGGGCATGTTCCACCCCACCAGGAAAGTGTGCCGTGAATAAGGCAGGGGACAACAGGAAGAGAAAGAATGTTCTCGTGGCGAAGGCAATTGAATGCTGTCCTGGAAAACTGGAGTCTGTCCCCGCCTCTGCCACACAGTTCCTGGGCGATGCTGGGCAAGTCACTTAAACCAAACTTTTCAGTGTGTTCTCATTTCTGGATGTCTGACTTGAGACCTGGGGTCTGATATGCAGAAGTGCCAAGTGCTCATGATGGCAACTGAAGTCAATCAGGGCTGTGCTTTGAACATCTGAAGTGTTATCAAAATGCTACTAAGCGCCTAAGGCTCCAGGCATCTCAAACTGGGCATCCAAAACTAGGGGAAGCTTTTGACAATTTTTGCCTTAATCTCTCGGGCTCAGATCTTCAAAGGTCTAGGCACCTGTCAAAGACCCAGAGCCTAGTCTATACCCCAGCCTGTAACCAGTCCCCTTAGTGTGCCGGGTCCCAAGGGCCCACAGTTCCACTGGGGCAGGTCTGTAGCCGCCAAGGCTCTGAAATTGGCCCTTCACCCCAGTGATCCCTGTCTCTCTCTGTGAATCCCCAGCCAGATGCCTGCAGAAGGCCATGCTGTGCCCCTTCATGGCATCATGCTCCCTGCAGTCAGTATGTGCACTCACAGCAGGCAGCCCTCCCACACTTTATTGGTCACCTGGCTTCAGATCCCGATGTTAGCAGAGAGGCAAAGGTGAAGGCAGAGTCCAGCCTGGCCAACTCCAAGCCAGGGCTCCCTTGAAACCATCTTGGCTCTCTCCCTTTGTCCTTAGTTCCAGCCAGGTGCCTGTCTCCAAAGGCCAACTTAGCCCACTCACCTGACCCCTCTCCCCTTTGTTCTCCACCTGGGGCCTTTGCTCTGCTTCTAGATGGGGAAAAACCTCCATCCTGGCCATTGGGGATTCCACTGTCTTGTGGATCCTGGGTGGTTTCAGCCAGTCCTTATCAACCCATTCCAGTCCTGTGACACACACCCCTCACCTGCCCTGCTCTGCCCAAAGAGCAGTTTTTTAACCCTTTATGCTCCATGCAAAGCACCGAAGGAAACGGAGAGTCCTATAAATGCCTCAGATTGTGCATCCAAAGCTAGTGGAAGTGTTTAATAATATTTTCCCCATTCTCTCGGGCTCAGCTCCTCACAGGTCTAGGCATCTACACACCCCTTGATTTAACTGAGAGTTAGGTAGCTAAATACCTCTGAGGTTCGGGGCTGTCATTCCCTATCTATAAAATGGGAATACCACAGTCTAATCTCACAGGTGCTTTGTGAAGAGAAATTCATCTTTTCCCAAAAGTGAAACAACATGAAATAAAATGAAAAACCTCAACCAGCAACAGCAGCTCTAGGGCTCCTGTCCGGGCATCGCGACCTGATACACAAGGTCACAGCGCCACACACCCAGGCTTGGCCCAGCCTCCTCCTTTCATGACAAGGGGGCACCCCTAAACGGTCCAACTTGGAGTGACTGGTTGCAACTTGGCTGCTCCTCCATCAAACCTGGGCAGTGCTGCAAGCCTGTGTGCCAGGTCACAACGTCCAGAGCGAGGAGCCAGGCCCAGCCCACAGGACAGGAGCCCCAGAGCTGCTGCTGGCTCTCCAACCCAGCTCCCACCACCTAGGGCAGAACCTGTAACCAACCTCCCTGCCAAATCTGGATAAAATGAAATAACCAGGAATTCCCAAAAACTCAAACAAAAAATGAAAAGACTTCCCCTGGGCTCGCTCCACAAGATTAGCTCTGTAGTCAGGGCTGGGTTTGGATGGTCAGTAAGCAAAGCCTGGGATCACACACCAAATAAGGACAAAGAGCAATATTAAATAGCTACGCACTCAGGAAGCACCTTTCATTCAGAGCACTGAATGAGGCAAGGGAACCTGTGGAAAAAGCAGTAAGTGATCATGTACTTAAAGACTGTATCATAATGTACATGCACAAGGGAGCAAATTAAGGGATTTCCTAACTTTTGAGTGCTTTACTTTATAAGCTTTATTTTAAATGTAGCTTTTCTGTATGTTATTATTGGTACTGATGGCGTATCTAGGGTAGTTGCTCTCAACCAGGGGTACGCAGAGGTCTTCCAGGGGTACATCAACTCATCTACAGATTTGCCTAGCTTTACAACAGGCTACGTAAAAAGCACTAGCGAAGGCAGTGCAAACTAAAATTTCATACAGACAATGACTTGTTTATACTGCTCTGTATACTATACACTGAAATGTATGTACAATATTTATATTCCAATTGATTTATTTTATAATTATATGGTAAAAATCAGAAAGTAAGCTATTTGTCAGCAATAGCATGCAGTGACACCTTTGTATTTCTATGTCTGAGTTTGTAAGTAAGTAGTTTTTAAGTGAGGTGAAACTCGGGGGTACGCCAGGCAAATTAGCCTCCTGCAAGGGGGACAGCAGTCTGGAAAGGCTCAGAGCCCTGCTCTAAAGTATTGACACGTGGAACTAAAGATAAGTTCTAGTGCAGGGGTCAGCAACCTTTCAGAAGTGGTGTGCCGAGTCTTCATTTATTCACTCTAATTTAAGGTTTCGCGGGCCAGTAATACAATTTAACGTTTTTAGAAGGTCTCTTTCTATAAGTCTATAATACATAACTAAACTATTGTTGTATGTAAAGTAAATAAGGTTTTTAAAATGTTTAAGCAGCTTCATTTAAATTCAATTAAAATGCAGAGCCCCCTGGACGGGTGGCTAGGACCCAGGCAGTGTGAGTGCCACTGAAAATCAGCTCGCGTGCCGCCTTCGGCACACGTGCCATAGGTTGCCTACCCCTGCGCTAGAGCCAAAGGAATGATTTTTGGGGCAGGTCTCTGGCCTGTGTGATGCAGGAGGCCAGACTATCTGATCACAATCGTCCCGGATGGCCTTGGACTCTGTGAACAACAAAAGGCTGAGCCCTGCCCCAAGCAGCTCACAATCTACATACACGAGGGACAGAGACACAATTATTAACATCTTTCTTGAGAAGTGACCACCGCAAGCCAGCCGCCCAGCCTCTCTGCAGTCAAACCCCTCCCTGCAGGGCCTGCCACTCGGGCACTCTGGGCGTGGGTGGCTGAGGGAGTCTTTGGGGCGCAGCCCATCTGCATCGCTGGGGAGCACACCACCGTGGGAAGCAAGTGACAGAGGAAGGTGTGTGAGCGGCCTGCCAGGGAGTGCGGGCAGCATTCCCACAAGGGCTGCTGCCTTGTTCCCTAGGTGCTGGCACAGGGGGCTGCTGCGCCGGGCCCCGGCTTGAAGTGGTTTCCATGATATCCAGGGTGACAGTTCGGTTCAGTGGCTCTTGGCACCCCCGCTACACAGACTGTCCCAGCAGCCCTAGTCTAGTCCCAGCTCTTCCACTGTCTGGGACCCGGCCCCTCCGTGCGCCTTGGGGACGGGGCAGTCGGGGCCACCAGAGCCCGTGGGGTGCTCATGGGGCAGCGCTAGTTGAGAGGATGGACACGGAGCAGGTTAGTGCTGAGCTCGGGGGGCAGAGGGGGAGCCCCCAGCCAGCGCAGAGCAGCGAGCATATGGGGGGCAGGCAGCCCCCCCCAGCGAGAGCAGGGCAGGAAAGGCAGTGGGGCAGGGGCTAGGCGGGGTCAGCGTTAGATGGGGCGGGGGAAGGGGGGAGGAAGCAGGTGGGGCAGGCACCAGGGAGAGCAGGTTAGCGGGGGGGAGGGGGCACCAGCACGGGGGGGTCAGGGATAGACGAGGGGGGCAGGTGGGGCGGGCAGCAGGGAGAGGAGGTTAGCGCAAGGGCAGGTTGGACAGGGGGTGCAGCAGCGGGGGGGGTCAGGGATAGATGGGGGGCAGGTGGGGCGGGCACCAGGGAGAGGAGGATAGCGGGGGGGCAGGTTGGACAGGGGGTGCAGCAGCGGGGGGGGTCAGGGATAGACGGGGGGGCAGGTGGGGCGGGCAGCAGGGAGAGGAGGTTAGTGGGGGGGCAGGTTGGACAGGGGGTGCAGCAGCGGGGGGGGTCAGGGATAGACGGGGGGCAGGTGCGGCGGGCAGCAGGGAGAGGAGGTTAGTGGGGGGAGCAGGTTGGACAGGGGGTGCAGCAGCGGGGGGGGGGCTCAGGAATAGACGGGGGGCAGGTGCGGCGGGCAGCAGGGAGGCAGGTTGGACCAGGGGTGCAGCAGCGGGGGGGGTCAGGGATAAACGGGGGGGCAGGTGCGGCGGGCAGCAGGGAGAGGAGGTTAGTGGGGGGGGCAGGTTGGACAGGGGGTGCAGCAGCGGGGGGGGCTCAGGGATAGACGGGGGGCAGGTGGGGCGGGCACCAGGGAGAGGAGGTTAGTGGGGGGGCAGGTTGGACAGGGGGTGCAGCAGCGGGGGGGGTCAGGGATAGACGGGGGGCAGGTGCGGCGGGCAGCAGGGAGAGGAGGTTAGTGGGGGGAGCAGGTTGGACAGGGGGTGCAGCAGCGGGGGGGGGGCTCAGGAATAGACGGGGGGCAGGTGCGGCGGGCAGCAGGGAGGCAGGTTGGACCGGGGGTGCAGCAGCGGGGGGGGGTCAGGGATAAACGGGGGGGCAGGTGCGGCGGGCAGCAGGGAGAGGAGGTTAGTGGGGGGGGCAGGTTGGACAGGGGGTGCAGCAGCGGGGGGGGGCTCAGGGATAGACGGGGGGCAGGTGGGGCGGGCACCAGGGAGAGGAGGTTAGTGGGGGGGGCAGGTTGGAAATGGGGTGCAGCAGTGGGGGGGGTCAGGAATAGACGGGGGCAGGTGCGGCGGGCAGCAGGGAGAGGAGGTTAGCGGGGGGGCAGGTTGGACCGGGGGTGCAGCAGCGGGGGGAGACTCAGGGATAGACGGGGGGCAGGTGCGGCGGGCAGCAGGGAGAGGAGGTTAGTGGGGGGGCAGGTTGGACAAGGGGTGCAGCAGCGGGGGGGTCAGGAATAGACGGGGGCAGGTGCGGCGGGCAGCAGGGAGAGGAGGTAAGTGGGGGGGGCAGGTTGGACAGGGGGTGCAGCAGCGGGGGGGGCTCAGGGATAGACGGGGGCAGGTGCGGCGGGCAGCAGGGAGAGGAGGTTAGTGGGGGGGGCAGGTTGGACAGGGGGTGCAGCAGCGGGGGGGGTCAGGGATAGACGGGGGGCAGGTGGGGCAGGCAGCAGGGAGAGGAGGTTAGCGGGGGGCAGGTTGAACCGGGGGTGCAGCAGCGGGGGGGGGGTCAGGGATAGACGGGGGGCAGGTGGGGCAGGCAGCAGGGAGAGGAGGTTAGTGGGGGGGCAGGTTGGACAGGGGGTGCAGCAGCGGGGGGGGTCAGGGATAGACGGGGGGCAGGTGGGGCAGGCACCAGGGAGAGGAGGTTAGCGGGGGGGCAGGTTGGACCGGGGGTGCAGCAGCGGGGGGGGCGCTCAGGGATAGACGGGGGGCAGGTGGGGCAGGCAGCAGGGAGAGGAGGTTAGCGGGGGGGCAGGTTGGACCGGGGGTGCAGCAGCGGGGGGGGTCAGGGATAAACGGGGGGGCAGGTGCGGCGGGCAGCAGGGAGAGGAGGTTAGTGGGGGGCAGGTTGGACAGTGGGGTGCAGCAGCGGGGGGGGCTCAGGGATAGACGGGGGGCAGGTGCGGCGGGCAGCAGGGAGAGGAGGTTAGCGGGGGGGCAGGTTGGACCGGGGGTGCAGCAGCGGGGGGGGGCTCAGGGATAGACGGGGGGCAGGTGGGGCAGGTAGCAGGGAGAGGAGGTTAGTGGGGGGGGCAGGTTGGACAGGGGGTGCAGCAGTGGGGGGGGTCAGGGATAGACGGGGGGCAGGTGGGGCGGGCAGCAGGGAGAGGAGGTTAGTGGGGGGGGCAGGTTGGACGGGGGTGCAGCAGCGGGGGGGGTCAGGGATAGACGGGGGGCAGGTGAGGCGGGCAGCAGGGAGAGGAGGTTAGTGGGGGGGGCAGGTTGGACGGGGGTGCAGCAGCGGGGGGGCTCAGGGATAGACGGGGGGCAGGTGCGGCGGGCAGCAGGGAGAGGAGGTTAGTGGGGGGGGCAGGTTGGACAGGGGGTGCAGCAGCGGGGGGGGTCAGGGATAGACGGGGGCAGGTGAGGCGGGCAGCAGGGAGAGGAGGTTAGTGGGGGGGGCAGGTTGGACAGGGGGTGCAGCAGCGGGGGGGGCTCAGGGATAGACGGGGGCAGGTGCGGCGGGCAGCAGGGAGAGGAGGTTAGTGGGGGGGGGCAGGTTGGACAGGGGGTGCAGCAGCGGGGGGGGTCAGGGATAGACGGGGGGCAGGTGCGGCGGGCAGCAGGGAGAGGAGGTTAGTGGGGGGGGCAGGTTGGACAGGGGGTGCAGCAGCGGGGGGGTCAGGGATAGACGGGGGGCAGGTGCGGCAGGCAGCAGGGAGAGGAGGTTAGCGGGGGGGCAGGTTGGACCGGGGGTGCAGCAGCGGGGGGGGGTCAGGGATAGACGGGGGGGCAGGTGGGGCGGGCAGCAGGGAGAGGAGGTTGGTGGGCGGGTCAGGTTGGACCGGGGGTGCAGCAGCGGGGGGGGTCAGGTGGGGCGGGCAGCAGGGAGAGGTTAGTGG
The DNA here is from genome assembly GCF_028017835.1 of Emys orbicularis. NCBI lineage: Eukaryota > Metazoa > Chordata > Testudines > Emydidae > Emys > Emys orbicularis. The sequence goes on from NC_088684.1 coordinate 299,704,962, forward strand.
GGGGGCAGGTTGGACAGGGGGTGCAGCAGCGGGGGGGGTCAGGGATAGACGAGGGGGGCAGGTGGGGCGGGCAGCAGGGAGAGGAGGTTAGTGGGGGGGCAGGTTGGACAGGGGGTGCAGCAGCGGGGGGGGTCAGGGATAGACGGGGGGGCAGGTGCGGCGGGCAGCAGGGAGAGGAGGTTAGTGGGGGGGGCAGGTTGGACGGGGGTGCAGCAGCGGGGGGGGGTCAGGGATAGACGGGGGGCAGGTGGGTCGGGCACCAGGGAGAGGAGGTTAGTGGGGGGGGGCAGGTTGGACAGGGGGTGCAGCAGCGGGGGGGGTCAGGGATAGACGGGGGGGCAGGTGCGGCGGGCAGCAGGGAGAGGAGGTTAGTGGGGGGGCAGGTTGGACAGGGGGTGCAGCAGCGGGGGGGGCTCAGGGATAGACGGGGGGCAGGTGCGGCGGGCAGCAGGGAGAGGAGGTTAGCGGGGGGGCAGGTTGGACAGGGGGTGCAGCAGCGGGGGGGGGCTCAGGGATAGACGGGGGGCAGGTGCGGCGGGCAGCAGGGAGAGGAGGTTAGCGGGGGGGGCAGGTTGGACCGGGGGTGCAGCAGCGGGGGGGGGGCCTCAGGGATAGACGGGGGGCAGGTGGGGCGGGCAGCAGGGAGAGGAGGTTAGCGGGGGGGCAGGTTGGACCGGGGGTGCAGCAGCGGGGGGGGTCAGGGATAGACGAGGGGGGCAGGTGCGGCGGGCACCAGGGAGAGGAGGTTAGTGGGGGGGCAGGTTGGACAGGGGGTGCAGCAGCGGGGGGGTCAGGGATAGACGAGGGGGGCAGGTGCGGCGGGCACCAGGGAGAGGAGGTTAGCGGGGGGGCAGGTTGGACCGGGGGTGCAGCAGCGGGGGGGGTCAGGGATAGACGAGGGGGGCAGGTGCGGCGGGCAGCAGGGAGAGGAGGTTAGTGGGGGGGCAGGTTGGACCGGGGGTGCAGCAGCGGGGGGGGGTCAGGGATAGACGAGGGGGGCAGGTGCGGCGGGCAGCAGGGAGAGGAGGTTAGTGGGGGGGCAGGTTGGACCGGGGGTGCAGCAGCGGGGGGGGTCAGGGATAGACGAGGGGGGCAGGTGCGGCGGGCAGCAGGGAGAGGAGGTTAGCGGGGGGGCAGGTTGGACAGGGGGTGCAGCAGCGGGGGGGGTCAGGGATAGACGAGGGGGGCAGGTGGGGCGGGCAGCAGGGAGAGGAGGTTAGCGGGGGGGCAGGTTGGACCGGGGGTGCAGCAGCGGGGGGGGTCAGGGATAGACGGGGGGGCAGGTGCGGCGGGCACCAGGGAGAGGAGGTTAGCGGGGGGGCAGGTTGGACCGGGGGTGCAGCAGCGGGGGGGGTCAGGGATAGACGGGGGGGCAGGTGCGGCGGGCACCAGGGAGAGGAGGTTAGCGGGGGGGCAGGTTGGACCGGGGGTGCAGCAGCGGGGGGGGTCAGGGATAGACGGGGGGGCAGGTGCGGCGGGCACCAGGGAGAGGAGGTTAGCGGGGGGGCAGGTTGGACCGGGGGTGCAGCAGCGGGGGGGGTCAGGGATAGACGGGGGGGCAGGTGCGGCGGGCACCAGGGAGAGGAGGTTAGTGGGGGGGGCAGGTTGGACAGGGGGTGCAGCAGCGGGGGGGGTCAGGGATAGACGGGGGGCAGGTGGGGCGGGCAGCAGGGAGAGGAGGTTAGTGGGGGGGCAGGTTGGACAGGGGGTGCAGCAGCCGGGGGGGTCAGGGATAGACGGGGGGGCAGGTGGGGCGGGCAGCAGGGAGAGGAGGTTAGTGGGGGGGGCAGGTTGGACAGGGGGTGCAGCAGCCGGGGGGGTCAGGGATAGACGGGGGGGCAGGTGCGGCGGGCACCAGGGAGAGGAGGTTAGCGGGGGGGCAGGTTGGACGGGGGTGCAGCAGCGGGGGGGGGTCAGGGATAGACGGGGGGGCAGGTGCGGCGGGCAGCAGGGAGAGGTTAGTGGGGGGGCAGGTTGGACAGGGGGTGCAGCAGCGGGGGGGGTCAGGGATAGACGAGGGGGGCAGGTGGGGCGGGCAGCAGGGAGAGGAGGTTAGCGGGGGGGCAGGTTGGACAGGGGGTGCAGCAGCGGGGGGGGTCAGGGATAGACGAGGGGGGCAGGTGGGGCGGGCAGCAGGGAGAGGAGGTTAGCGGGGGGGCAGGTTGGACAGGGGGTGCAGCAGCGGGGGGGTCAGGGATAGACGGGGGGGCAGCAGCGGGGGGGGGGCGGGCAGCAGGGAGAGGAGGTTAGCGGGGGGGCAGGTTGGACAGGGGGTGCAGCAGCGGGGGGGTCAGGGATAGACGGGGGGGCAGCAGCGGGGGGGGGGGCGGGCAGCAGGGAGAGGAGGTTAGCGGGGGGGCAGGTTGGACAGGGGGTGCAGCAGCGGGGGGGTCAGGGATAGACGGGGGGGCAGCAGCGGGGGGGGGGCGGGCAGCAGGGAGAGGAGGTTAGCGGGGGGGCAGGTTGGACAGGGGGTGCAGCAGCGGGGGGGTCAGGGATAGACGGGGGGGCAGCAGCGGGGGGGGGGGCGGGCAGCAGGGAGAGGAGGTTAGCGGGGGGCAGGTTGGACCGGGGGTGCAGCAGCGGGGGGGGGGGCAGGGATAGACGGGGGGCAGGTGGGGCGGGCAGCAGGGAGAGCAGGTTAGCGGGGGGGGCAGGTGAGACGGGGGGGGGGGATGTCGGTGCCCGGTGGACCCTGGCCCCGGCGCCGGCCTGACCGGAGGGACCCTGTGAGCCCCGAGCAGATACTCACCCGCCTCCTCCATCCCGGACCACTCGCTTCCGGCGCCAGCGCAAGGCATTCTGGGACCTGTAGTCCCCGCCCCCAAGCGTAGAGCATTGTGGGGCCTGTAGTTCACCCAGCGCAGGGCGTTGTAGGGCCTGTAGTCCCCCTCCGAGCGCAGGGCATTGTGGGTCTTGTAGTTCCCCCCCTCCGAGCGCAGGGCATTGTGGGGCAGGGCATTGTGGGGCCTGTAGTTCTCCCAGCGCAGGGCGTTGTGGGGCCTGTAGTCCCCCTCCGAGCGCAGGGCATTGTGGGTCTTGTAGTTCCCCCCCTCCGAGTGCAGGGCATTGTGGGGCCTGTAGTTCTCCCAGCGCAGGGCGTTGTGGGGCCTGTAGTCCCCCTCCGAGCGCAGGGCATTGTGGGGCCTGTAGTTCCCCCCCTCCGAGTGCAGGGCCTTGTGGGGCCTGTAGTTCCTCCCTTCAAGCACAGGGCATTGTGGGGCCTGTAGTTCCCCCCCCCCCAGCGCAGGGCATTGTGGGGCCCGTAATCACATCTCACACACACACACACTCTCTGTGGGGCCTGTAGTAGGGTTACCATACGTTCAGTTTTTCCCGGACACGTCCGGCTTTTTGGTAATCAAACCCCCGTCCGGGGGGAATTGCCAAAAAGCTGAACATGTCCAGGAAAAATACCGCCGGCCGGGCACTTCCCCTCCCGCGGCTGCTGTGCTCCTCCCCTGACTCTTCGGCTCTGTGTAAAGCCGAGCTGCCCGAGCGCTACCGGCTTCGGGCAGCCCCCATGCCTCCAGACCCCGAGCCGCCGGCCGGGCACTTCCCCTCCCGGGCTCCAGGGGCGCAGGGTCCGGAGGCAAGGGGTCTGCCTGAAGCCCGAGCACTACCGGCTTCACGGTTTGCCGGGCAGCCTCCAGACCCTGCGCCCCCGGCTGGGCGCTTCCCCTCCCGGGCTCCAGCTGCGCTGGGGAAGCGCCGGCCGGGGGCGCAGGGTCTGAGGGCTGCCCAGCAAACCGTGAAGTCGGTAGCACTTGGGCAGCCCTTTTCGCGTGGCTGGGAGGGAGGAGGGGGAATGCGGGGCGCTCAGGGGAGGGGGCGGAGTTGGGGCGGGGAAGGGGCGGAGTTGGGGCGGGCCAGGGGTGGGAAAGGGGCGGGGCCAGGGCCCCATGGAGTGTCCTCTTTTTTTATTTTTTAAATATGGTAACCCTAGCCTGTAGTCCCAGCCCTCCCCTCCCCATACACAGGCAGCGCAGGGCATTGTGGGGCCCCTAGTCAATTCACTTCTGTTCCATTCACCACATTGTTGCCACATTGGGTTCAGAGATCCCAACCCTTGGTCAATTGTTCCCATGGATAATTACCCGCACTGTCAAAAATGTGCACCGTATTTCCAGTCTGAGTTTGTCTCGCTTCGGCTTCCGCCATTGGATGGTGTCAGACCTCCCTCTGCCACAGCGAAAAACCCGTTACTAAATATTTGTTCCCCATGAAGGTACTTAGAGACTGTAATCAAGTCACCCCTGAACCTTCTCTTTGTTAAGCTAAATAGACTGAGCTCCTTGATCTATCACTGCAGGTTTTCCTAATCCTTTAATCATTCTCCTGGCTCTTCTCTGAACCCTCTCCAGTTTATCAACCTCCTCCTTGAATTGAGGGCACCAGAGCTGGCCACAGGATTCCCGCAGCAGTCGTGCTGGACGCATCCCCCACAGCTCTCTGTGCAGCTCCAGCCTGGGCATATTGGAATAAAAACCTGCCTCCATGACACCCTGTGCAGGGGCTCAGTACACTGGGATCAAATCAGGGGCAGGAGTAAGGGGCTTCTCTGTTTCCCCTCCTGTGCCGAAAGAAATTGGAGCAGCTGATACGGGACTCAATTAATAAAGAATTAAAGAAGGGTGATATAATTAATGCCAATCAACATTGGTTTGTGGAAAACAGACCCTGTCAAACTAACTTGATAACTGTTTTTGGATGAGATTACAAATTTGGATGATAAAGGCAACAGTGTTGACATAATGTACCTAGATTTCTGTGAGGCATTTGACTTGGTGCCATATGACATTTTGATGAAAAAACCAGAACAATATAAAATTAACATGGCAGACATTAAATGGATTAAAAACTGTCTAACTGATAGGTCTCACAATGTAATTGTAAATGGGCAGGTGTGTTTCCAGTGGGATCAGTTCTTGGCCCTGTGCTAGTGAACATTTTATTAATGACCTGGAAGAAAATATAAATAAAGTTTGCAGATGACACAAAAATTGGGTAGTGGTAAATAATGTCGAGGGCAGGTCACTGATTCAGAGCGATCTGGATCACTTCGTACACTGGGTGCAAGCAAGCAATATGTTTTTTAATATAGCTAAATGTAAATGTATTAATCCAGGAACAAAGATTGTAGGCCATACTTAAGTGATGGGAGAATCTATCCTGGGGTGTAGTGGTTCTGAAAAAGATTTTGGGGGTTTGGTGGATAATCAGCCAAACAGTGCGAAGCTGTGGTCAAAAAGGGGTAATGTGATTCTTGGATTCATAAATAGGGGTATCTCGAGTAGAAGTAGAGAGGTTATTTTACCTCTGTATTTGGCATTGGTGCAACTGTTGCTACAATCCTGTGACTAGCTCTGGTGCCCTCAATTCAAGGAGGAGGTTGATAAACTGGAGAGGGTTCAGAGAAGAGCCAGGAGAATGATTAAAGGATTAGAAAACCCGCATTGATAGATCAAAGACCTCAGTCTATTTAGCTTAACAAAGAGAAGACTAAGGGATGACTTGCTCACTCTATAAGCACCTACACGAGGAACAAATATTTGATAATGGGCTCTTCATTTTAGCAGACAAAGCTATAACACTATCCAATGGCTGAAAGTTGAAGCTAGACAAATTCAGACTTGAAATAAGACGTCAATTTTTAACAGAGAAGGTAATTAACCATTGGAACAATTGACCAAGTGTCATGGTGAATTCTACATCACTAGCAATTTTTAGCTCAAGGCTGGATGTTATTCTAACAGCCCTGCTCTAGGTATGATTGTGGGGCGGGTCTCTGGCCCATGCTACACAGGAGGTCAGACTGGCTGATCACAATGGTCTCTTCTGGCCTTGGAATCTCTGAATCTAGGGGAGTGTTAGTGCTGAAGAGTTTTTCTCTCCAGTTTAGTCCTGTGCACTAGTTCTTGACAAGATCTTTCAAATAAACCTCAGTTGATATCTCTGTGGGATCAGCTGTTTGGTAGCTAGGATGTGGCACAAAGGTGTGAGATTTTTCTAACTGTGACTTTCTGCAACCTCCATGACTTCTGCAGCAGCCGGTGTGGCTGATCACAGGGCCACCAAGCAGCTGGCTCCAGGGCCAGCAGCTCGGGTGGCCCCAGGGACAGCCACACCAGCCGCTGCTCCGGAGGCCCTGGGCAGCAGTCCCCGGGCAGATGGACAGAGCAGCTGCGGTCCGCACGGCCCCCAGCAGCTGGTGCCACTGGCCCTAGCCCCCCCCCTCCCCAACAGCACCCCCGGATGCCCCACCCAGCATCCCCCCAAGATTTAATCACAGGTATTTTTGGTATAAGTCATGGACAGGTCACGGGCTGTGAATTTTTGTTTATTGCTCGTGACCTGTCCATGACTTTTACTAAAAATACCCGTGACTAAATCGTAGCCTTGCCTATGATACCCGCCGCCCATGCTCATGTTGTGCCCTCAGCACCTGAGTCTGCAGTTCACCATAGCACTGCAAGGGCACAGCCTGACCTCCTGCTGGACGGAAGGTTTGTGAGACTTGCTCCAGCCAGGTGTAACTGCAGCAGCACTGCTGTACATTATTGCAGTAACAAGCTGTGTGACCTGAGGGGTTTTGTAAGCATGGCAAGTGCTGGTAACATCACATTTCTCCGCTGGAGACCTGCCTCGTGCATCTCAGAGCTGAGACCAGGGAGCAAAGTTTGGGTTGAATCAACTGCAGGTAGCATTATTCCTGCAGACCTACAAAGTGAAGGTGCCAAAACTAAGACAGTGCTGGCAGCATCCTTGCTCCTCCCCGGCTCCTGGGAGCCCTGTGGGGAGGATGGTTCTCTCCAGCAGGGAACAGAAATGGCCTCTTGATGTCATGTGCCTTGGAGCCCACACGGCACAGCGCAAAGTTGTAGACTCAGTCGTTTTACAGTGGAGCATCCCTGCTCATCAGCCGCGTGTTTCCTCCAGCTTCAGTTTGATGAGCCCTGCTGATTCCTCCTCCCGCCCCTCCCCAAGCCTTGTGCAGCGTGGGCTGAGACAGCACCAGGCGGACGCTCTCTGACGGCTCTGCTAACATCAGCAGGATTACGGGGACTGGCTTCCTGCGCCACGGGGCCTGTTACCTGAGCATTGCAGGTACCTGCAGCAAAGTCCTGGACATGCAGCAGTAGGACCCTGACTGGGATCAAACTCAAGACAAAATACAGCTTCTTCCATCCAGAGTGCTCTGCAAAGGCAGGGAGAGAGGTCAGCCCAGGCCAGAGGGGATGACAGCATAGCCAGGGAATGGGTGGGGAAGAACAGGATGGGCCAAGGCTAAGGATGTGGTTGGGGGAGAACCAAGTACTGATTTTTGCCACAGATCCCTAAGTGGCCCCCTTAAGGATTGAACTCACAACCCTGGGTTTAGCAGGCCAATGCTCAAACCACTGAACAGCACCTCCAAGCTGTCACCCTCATATGCCGTGGGTACTGCACCAGAATAGAGTACGCCTGAGCAGGCTGGGTCGAGCAGCACTTTCAATCTGCCACCCTCATATGCCCCAGGTTCAGCATGTCCCTATCCCCACTTTCACATTACAATTGTTCTGGTAGTAACCCACTTGATGAGCAAACCCCACAGGATTTTTGGGCGCTGCAGGGATCTTTAGCTTAGGTAAGAGGAGCGTTGCTGCAGAGCGAATGAGGAAACCAAAAAACACTCACGGGGGGAGGGGGGAGAGAGAGAGAGAGAGAAGCAACCAGCTTAACCATAAAAGTTATTTATTGCCAGGTAATAACTATAGGGGAGCCAAACAAACAAAACAGTGATACTATTAAATCTAACTTAAATTTGATTATAGAAGTCAGGTTTAGAAAACTATAACTGATCACACAAGTCAGGGTCAGACGGCTACACCTAGAGAGAGCTGGGTTCTCAGCACTCCGGGAAGCTTGAATCGATCTAGAGAGGTGGTGGAATCTCCTTCCTTGGAGGTTTTTAAGGCCCGGCTTGACAAAGCCCTGGCTGGGATGATTTAGTTGGGAATTGGTCCTGCTTTGAGCAGGGGGTTGGACTAGATGACCTCCTGAGGTCCCTTCCAACCCTGATATTCTATGATTCTATGATTCTATGATCGGGGGTCCCAGGTGGTGGTGGTAGCCGAGGGTCCGGAGTGCTGGAGACAGGCAGAGCCCCCAGCACAATCAGTCAGGAGAAGATGAAGTCCCAGTGGAACTGATGCAGATTTTGGATCCAGGCATTGGAACACTTACTGGAGCGTGGGTCGGGGATTTTGTAGGGAAACAACAGTGGTTCAAGGGAGAACACTCGATTTGTTTATGGGTGAACTGACGGCTCAAGGGAGTTTACCAGAGTTGTTTTGTGCAGGCTCGACAAGGGAGCTGATCATTCCTGGCTATGGGCGATGTTCCTTCGAGGGAGCTCGCAATGCAATTCGGGAGCGTCACTATTTTGGATCCCAATCAAGGATTTATTAGGAGAATTGGTCTGATCACTGCTGAGCTGGGTGTGTGCAGGCGGGTTCATTGACACCTGGAGCAGAGATCCCCCATCATGCTGTGCTTCCCTGCTTCTCTGATCCCAGAGTTCAGTGCGGTTCTTGCCTTGGAATCTCTGTTCTCCATTCTGTGTGCTAATGGAGATGCCTCCTTGTCCCATCTTCAATGCAAATGAGTCTAGGGTAGTTGCCTTAATCCTGTCACCCTTGTCCCAGGGGTTGAGGTGTGTCTCCCACGGCCTTTTTGTTGCTTTTTGTAAGTCTTTCTTCTGATCGGCTTCGGTTCAAGCGGGGGGGGGGAAAGGCCTTTCGTGAGTCAGAGAGGCTGGGTACTGCACCCCGGTTCCCCAAGAACACAGAACTGCTAGGTAACAAGACCCCCGTTGATGGGGTGCTTGCGCCGAGTGAGTATCCCCAGCACATCCTTACTCCGTGGTACCGGATCTGATCTTCCATCCATTGCAGCCGCCACATCAGTCGCTGGAACCAGCAAACCAGCAGAACCAGACCAATTCCTAGTACAATTTGGAAACCAATGATCAGCACAATGGGGTGAAGCAGGATATTCAAAAGACCTGTTGCACTGGGGCTCCCCCCAAGCAGTCTCCCACCAGGAGCGATGGCCTGTGTTTGTAGCTGTAGCTGCCAGCCTAGAGATCTCCTGGCTGTGGTGCTGAAACTCGAGTTTGCCATTCTCCCCCCCAAAGTTCGGAGCCTCTGTAGCTCAGCTTGTAAGGAGGGATGAGTTAACAGTCCCTTAATGGCAGTGAGACCCATTCCCAGTGAAATGGGGGAAACTAGGGTTACCATATTTTAATTTAAAAAAAGGAGGACACTCCACGGGGCCCCGGCCCCGCCCCAACTCCACCCCTTCCCCGCCCCCAGACCCGCCCCAACTCCGCCCCTTCCCCCGCCCCTTCCCCAAAGTCCCCGCCCCAACTCTGCCCCCTCCCCTGAACGCTCCGCCCCCCTGCTCCTCCCCCTCCCCTGCTTCCCGCGAATCAAATGTTCGCGGGAAGCCTGAAACAGGGAGGCAGCAGGTAAGCTGGGGCTGGGGCTGCGACTGGGGCTGGGGCGCGGTGCGGCCCAGTCTGGCCCCACCGGCCGAGCGGCTCCCTCCAGCGGCTGGCCGGCCCAGGCCAAGAGGCTCTGGCCCCGGCGTCTCCCGCCTGGCTCGGCTCGGGCCCTGGGGCGCCGGCCCTGGTTCTGGCCGAGCGGCCCGAGCGGCCCCAGCCCCCGGCCGAGCACCGCCGGCCCCAGCGGCTCCGGCCCCCCGCCGAGCACCGCCGGCCCCAGCGGCGCCGGCCCCCGGCCGAGCACCATGACCCCTCCCTCCCTATTTTCCCGGACATGTCCGGCTTTTTGGGATTTCCTCCCGGACGGGGATTTGAGGCCCAAAAAGCTGGACATGTCCGGGAAAATCCGGACGTATGGTAACCCTAGGGGAAACCTCCTTGTAGAGCTCAAGATAGGCTTTTACATGTTGTACAGTCCATATAGGCACAATAAACTTAATATCACAACTAACTATGGTGGTTACATTACAGAAACAGCCATTAACGTAAGGCACCATGGGTTGAATCCAACGTCCATTAATCACTACAATATTACAGCTTGTTCTTGCACCCACACATGCTTTACCAACATAGACAATAACAGACCCCTCTTCCTGGATAACATCGAAGGAACAGTGAGACTTATTCCCAGGTTGTGGGAAGAAGCATTCATCGTGTTCCTCCAATGCTTGGTCTTCACAGATAGAGCCCAAACCTTCTTTTCTCCTACACCCAGTGGTGAGCTGGAGCCGGTGTAGAACCGGTTCCTAAGGGGGCGGGTGGGTGAGCAAACTCCGGTCTGCGGACCACATCCGGCCCGCGGGACCGTCCTGTCCGGCCTGCCTGAGCTCCCAGCTGGGGAGGCTCCCCTGGACCCTCCCCCGCTTCCCCCACCCTCACAGAGCCCCAGCGCGCCGAGCCGCCGGCGCCAGTGCTCTGGGCAGCTCTGCAGCTCCTGCTGCTTTGAGCGGCACGGTAAGGGGGGGGGGCTGCGAGCTCCAGCGGCTGCGCGGCATCCTTACACAGCAGCATGGTAAGGGGGCCGGGCCGGGTCTGGGAGGAGGGGTTGGATAAGGGGCAGGGAGCGGTTGGAGGGGGCAGAGGTTCTGGGGGGGCAGTCAGGGGACAGGGGGGTTGGGTAGGCGTGGGAGTTCTGGGGTCTGTCGGGGTGGTGGTGGATGGGGTCGGGGCAGTCAGGGGACAGGGAGCGGGGCGAGTTGGGTAGGGGGTGGGGCCCTGGGTAGCAGTTAGGGTGGGGGGTCTTGGGAGGGGGTGGTCAGGGGACAAGGAGCAGGGGGGTTGATGGGTTGTGGGTTCTGAGGGGGTAGGATGTGGGTTGGGGTCAGATGGGGGGGGGGAGACAGGCACATGGGGCTTGTACTCACCGCGCAGTTCCCTACCGGGTCTTCGGCAGCACTTTGGCGGGGCGGGGGGGGTCTTCACTTGCTCCGGGTGAAGTACCTGCCGCTGAAAACCTGGAGTGAGTGAAGACACACACACACACACACACACACCCCGCCGCCGAAGTGCCGCCGAGGACCCGGTAGGGAACCGGTTCTTAGGATTTTGGGAGCTCATCACTGCCTGCACCCCTTTACATTTACTGTGATCCACACATTCTCTTTCTGCCAGGCCCAAGTGTTAGGATCTCTGGAGTACATTACTGAGTTATCATCAATCTGTAATCCCAGTGGGACTACTGGGTGGATTACTCTAATTTCTTTGCCTGCCACAGTTATCAGGAATAACTGCAGGCTTTGCTGGTGGTGATTGTACAAAGCGTTAACTAGCCTCCACCAGGGCTGGAGGGCTAATTCTTCCTCCGTTCCATGGGGACGAATCAAGCTGATTGCCTCCATGGGAATTTGTCCTGCTATGGCTTGCCGAATCATTCCCATGACTATGTTCTGGGGGAGAGCCTGAGCTTGCTCACGCACTGAGGTCAATGAGACATTCTGCTCTCTGGATGCATGGATCGGTTTTGTATTTAAAGTTGTAAGCATTGGCTCTGTACTGTCTGTATTTCAAACTTGTGCTCTGCTTCTGGGTGACACCCCAGACAATGTGGCGGTCAGCACTGCCTAGCCTGCTTGATGGCCCATTAAGGACCATCAGCTCCACAACTGACCCATTGAGAGAAGGCAGATACGCCTTGTGACTCAGCAAGGCAGGGACAGGCCTAGGGACAGAACTCTGAGGTTTTTCCATGCCACGTGCTGGGCAGCTTGTGTTTGGAACAAAGGAAGCACAGGCCACATGGCAAGAGACTATAAAAGGCTTCTGCAGCTCCTCCATCTTGTCTTCAATCCTGCTTCTGACCTCTGGAGGGACTTTGCTACAAACTGAAGCTCTGAACAAAGGACTGAATGACCCATCCCAGCTGGGGATGTTCCAGAGACTTGATTTGAACCTGCAGTTTATTCCATCACTGCTACAAGCCTGAACCAAGAACTTTGCCATGACTGTATGTAATTGATTCCATTTAACCAATTCTAGCTCTCATCTCTGTCTTTTTCCTTTTATGAATAAACCTTTCGATTTTAGATTCTAAAGGATTGGCAACAGCGTGATTTGTGGGTAAGATCTGATTTGTATATTGACCTGGGTCGGGGCTTGGTCCTTTGGGATCAGGAGAACCTTTTTTCTTTTACTGGGGTCTTGGTTTTCATAACCATTCGTCCCCATAACGAGTGGCACTGGTGGGGATACTGGGAAACTGGAGTGTCTAAGGGAATTGCTTGTGTGACTTGTGGTTAGCCAGTGGGGTGAGACCAAAGTCCTCTCTGGCTGGCTGGTTTGGTGCCTTAGAGGTGGAGAACCACCAGCCTGGGGCTGTGACTGCCCTGCTCTGAGCAATTTGTCCTGAATTGATACTCTCAGTTGTGTCCCACCAAAGGCAGCATCGTTACTAAAAGAACTAGATCAGTTCATGGAGGATAGGTCCATCGATGGCTATTAGCCAGGCTGGGCACGGATGGTGTCCCTTGCCTCTGTTTGCCAGAAGTTGGGAATGGGCAACAGGGGGATGGATCACTGGATGATTCCCTGTTCTGCTCATTCCCTCTGGGGCACCTGACATTGACCACTGTTGGAAGACAGGACACTGGGCTAGATAGACCTTTGGTCTGACCCTGTGTGGCCGTTCTTACGTTCTTACGCTGTGGTCCTGAATTAATTAATTAATTCCTGGCCAGGTGTATTGCATCCCTGCAGTCCAGCTGCGGGCAATGAAGATCTGTAAAAGTGAGGACAGGCTATTGTCCACCAGGATGGCACAGCGTCTCTAAGGCAACTGGAGATGGTATTTATTACCTGCAGATGCTGTTAAATGAAGCCTTATTTATTTAAAGCCAGAAGGGACCATTAGATCAGCTAGTCTGACCTCCTGCATAACGCAGGTGTGATGAAGTGGTTTGTTTTTTTTTTCATCTTGTTATGTTGCATATGAATCTTACTGTCCTATACTAATACTGTGTGTACCTCAGTTTCCCTGTGTGCTGCACCAATATTTCGGGGGTGGGAATTGGGGGTGTGATTTTGCTGAGGCCTCGGGGCAGGTGAGGCTGCCCAGCTATTTACAGCTGTGTAACCTGAGACCCAGGAGGGGGATGTGACCAGGTGACACCTTTGGCCCGGGAAGCAGAGACAAAGTGAAGGAGAAGGGGCATGAAGGGGGTGTTGGAGGTCTGGTGGCTGGAGGCTGGCAGTCTGTGTGGGGGGACTGGAAGAGGGGGAATCCAGGGCGTTTGGCCCAGGATTCCCAAGATGGAGTTGGCTGAAAGTCACTGATGTCTGTAATAGCAAGCTCTGTTCTACGCTGTGGTCCTGCCGACGAATAAACCTTCTGTTTTATTGGCTGGCTGAGAGTCACGTCTGACTGCGGAGTTGGGGTGCAGGGCCCTCTGGCTTCCCCAGGACCCCGCCTGGGCGGACTCGCTGTGGGAAGCGCAGGGAGGGGCATATGCTGAATGCTCCCAGGAGAGACCCAGGAGGTGAAGCCGTGTGAGCTTCTTGCCCTGAAGACAGTCTGCTCCAAGGGAGAGGAGGCTCCCCAAAGTCCTGACTGGCTTTGTGGGGAGCAGTTCCAGAGCATCGCCCGGGGACTCCGTGACTGGCGGTGGATGGGAAGCAGGTCACTGGGTACTGGGATGACGCTGGTCCGGCCTGAGGTGGTGGCCCCACACCGGGTGGTGCCCAACACCTACCTGACCCTGACGGGCGTTTGCAGGCCCCCGTTTAAGGTACTTGTGGCATGGGTACATCTGAAATGGGGGGCCAAGGAGGGGTCAAAGATGTGGGGGTGCACCACCAGTTGCCAACCGAGGTGCTGATGGGGGGGTGACCTAGCGGATTGGCTGGGCGGCTCCCAGCGTGCCCTAGTCATCACCCGTAGCCAGAGCCAGCGAAGTGCACTCTGCCCTGACACTGGGGGCAGTGCCCTGCCGGGAGCACAGGTCCCTACCCCAGCGGGAAAGGACTTGGGGGACTGCAGCCTCGGACCCAGCCACTGAGAGGGAGCAGGTCCCCATCCCTTCCCCAGCCGCTGAATTCCAGGCCGAGCTGCGGAAGGATCCGTCCTTAGAGAAGCTGAGGGAACTTGCTGGCCACAGCACGGTGAAGCCCCTGGGGGAAGGCTGCCGGGAGAGATTCCTGTGGGAGAAGGGATTCCTGTACCAGGAATGGGCTCCCCAAGGGGAAGTGGAACCATGGGGGATCAGGAGGCAGCTGGTGGTTCCCCAGAAGCATCGCCGCAGGCTATTGTATCTGGCCCACGATGTCCCTCTCTCGGGACACCAGGGAATCCAGCGCCCCAGGCAGAGGCTGCTACAGAACTTTTACTGGCCTGGGGTCTTTGATGCTGTCCAGCAATACTGCAGGTCCTGCGACTCCGGCCAGAGGGTGGGGAAGGCCCTGGACAAGGGGAAAGCAGCTTTGAGGCCCCTGCCCACCATAGAGGAGCCTTTCCAGAAGGTGGCCGTGGACATAGTGGGGCCCCTCAGCAAGGCGACCCAGGCTGGGAAGAAATACATCCTGGGGGTGGTGGATTTCACTACTCGCTATCCCGAGGCAGTGGCCTTGTCCTCTATCGAGGCAGACACCGTGGCAGACGCGCTGCTGACCGTTTTCAGCAGAGTGGGGTTCCCCTAGGAGGTCCTTACAGACCAGGGCTCCAATGTCATGTCAACTCTGCTCCGGTGCTTGTGGGAGAAGTGTGTGGTCCGACACACCTGGGCCTCCGCGTATCACCCCCAATCCAACAGGCTGGTGGAGAGGTTCAATGGGACCCTAAAGATGATGCTGGAAACCTTTATGGACCAGCACCCATAGGACTGGGACAAGTACTTACCTCACCTGCTGTTCGCGTACCGGGAAGTGCCCCAGGAATCAACCAGGTTCTCTCCTTTCGAGTTGCTGTACGGGAGGAGAGTGAGGGGACCCCTGGACTTGATGAAGGATGACTGGGAGAGGAAGGCCTCCCCCGATGGAGAATCAGTGGTGGAGTATGTACTGACTCGCCGCTGAGCTCATGAGCTTGGCCAGGGAGAATTTAGCCAGGGCCCAAGGGAAGCAGAAGGTTGGTACGATAGCTCAGCGCGTGCCCGCGCCTATGCCACCGGGGACCAGGTGGATGGGTCTCATTCCCCTGAGAAAGAACAAACTACAGGCTGCCTGGGACGGGCCCTTGAAGGTCATCCAGCAGCTGAATGAGGTGAACTATGTGGTGGAACTGTCTAACCGGGCTCACAGTCACCGGGTGAACCATGTCAACATGAAGCCGTACTGGGACAGGGAGAATTTGGTACTGGCGTGTGTGGCAGTGGGAGGAGCAGAGAGATGACCCCCTGGTGGATCTATTCCCTGAGACAGGCCGGCCCTTCGCTGGAATCAATTCCCCTCTCAGACCCGCTAACCCTGGCCCAGCAGGCGGAGATCTGAGAGGTGCTGGGTTCCTACCGGCAGCTGTTCTCCAACCGGCCTGGGCTCACTAACCTGGCTGTCCCCCAGGTGGAGACAGGAGCCCACCCCCCTGTAAGATGCTCCCTGTTCCGGGTCACTGGAAAACAGCCCAGAACCTGGAGAGAGAAGTCAGTGACATGCTGGCTTTAGGGGTGATCCAGACATCCTCCAGCCCTTGGGCCTCTCCTGTGGTGTTGGTCCCCAAGAAGGACGGGTCAATCCGGTTTTGTGTGGATTACCGGAGGCTTAATGCCATCACCAAGTTCGATGCCTACCCCGTGCCTAGGCCTGACGAGCTCCTGGACAAGATAGGGGGGCTCGTTATTTCACGACTATGGATCTCATCAAGGGCTACTGGGAAGTACCTTTGGATCTGGATGCCCGACTGAAATCGGCTTTTATCACTCCTCTGGGGTTATACGAGTTCCTGGTCCTGCCTTTCGGCCTAAAGGGGGCACCTGCCACCTTCCAGCGCCCGGTGGACCAGTTACTCAAGGGGATGGAAAATTTTGCCCTGGCGTATATTGATGACATCTGTGTTTTTAGCCAGACCTGGGGGGACCATGTGTCCCAGGTTAAACAAGTGCTGGGCCGGCTCCGGGACGCAGGTCTGACTATAAAAGCAGCTGGGAAGTGCAAGGTGGGGATGTCAGAGGTGTCATACCTGGGCCACAAAGTGAGGAGCAGCTGCCTAAAGCTAGAGCCAGCCATGGTGGAGGTGATCAGAGACTGGCCCGCTCCCCAGACTAAGAAGCAGGTCCAGGCTTTCATTGGGATGGCGGGGTACTACTGGAGGTTCGTGCCCCACTTTAGCGCCACAGCCACCCCCATCACCGAGCTGTGCAAGAAGCCAGACAAGGTGGTCTGGACCGAGCAGTGCCAGAGGGCTCTCTGCACGCTGAAGGAGGCTCAAGGGCCTGGTGCTGGTAAATCCAGACTTTGACAAGCCCTTTATGGTGTTCACTGACGCCTCAGACACAGGGCTGGGTGCGGTGTTAATGCAGGTTGACAGAAAAGGGGAGAGACACCCCATTGTGCACCTGAGGTGGAAGCTGCTGCCCTGGGAGCAGAACTATACGGCCATCGAGAAGGAATGTCTGGCCATGGGGTGGGCCCTTAAAAAGCTGCAGCCAGATGTCTTTGGGCGACACTTCACCGTGTACACCGACCACTTTCCCCTGACGTGGCTACACCAGGTGAAAGGGGCCAATGCCAAGCTCCTGAGGTGGAGTCTCCAGCTTCAGGATTATGACATGGAGGTGGACCACATTAAGGGGCGTGCCAACATTATAGCCGATGCTTTGTCCCGGAGAGGGGGACTGGAACTGCCCCTGGCTAAAGTGGCCTCGCTCAGTTCGGTCTCGGAGTGGGGAGAGATGTGACGAAGTGGGGTTTTATTCATCTTGTTATGCTGCATGTGAGTCTTACTGTCCTATACTAATACTGTATGTACCTTAGTTTCCCAAAAAGAACAGGAGTACTTGTGGCACCTTAGAGACTAATACATCTGTTAGTCTTAAAGGTGCCACAGGACTCTCTGTTGCTTTTTACAGATCCAGACTAACACGGCTACCCCTCTGAAATTTATTTGAGCACAAGCTTTCGTGGGCTACAGCCCACTTCATCAGATGCATGTGATATATGCCATCATGTGCCAGCAATGCCCCTCTGCCATGTACATTGGCCAAACCAGACAGTCTCTACGCAAAAGAATAAATGGACACAAATCTGACATCAGGAATCGTAACATTCAAAAACCAGTAGGAGAACACTTCAACCTCTCTGGCCACTCAGTAACAGACTTAAAGGTGGCAATTTTGCAACAGAAAAGCTTCAAAAACAGACTCCAATGAGAAACTGCTGAACTTGAATTAATATGCAAACTAGATACCATTAACTTTGGCTTGAATAGAGACTGGGAGTGGCTGGGTCATTACACAAATTGAATCTATTTTCCCATGTTAAGTATCCTCACACCTTCTTGTCAACTGTCTGAAATGGGCCATCTTGATTATCACTACAAAAGTTTTTTTTCTCCTGCTGATAATCGCTCATCTTAATTAATTAGCCTCTTAGAGTTGGTATCGCAACTTCCACCTTTTCATGTTCTCTGTATGCATATATAACTTCTCACTGTATGTTCCATTCCATGCATCTGATGAAGTGGGCTGTAGCCCATGAAAGCTTATGCTCAAATAAATTTGTTAGTCTCTAAGGTGCCACAAGTACTCCTGTTCTTTTTGTGGATACAGACTAACAGTTTCCCTGTGTGCTGCACCAATACTTCGGCGGTGGGAATTGGGGGTGTGATTTTGCTGAGGCCCTTGGGGCAGGTGAGGCTGCCCAGCTGTTTGCACCTATGTAACCTGAGACCCAGGAGGGGGGTGTGATCAGATGACACCTTTGGCCCAGGAAGTGAGACAAAGAGAAGGAGGAGGGGCATGAAGGGGGGTGTCAGAGGTTGTGTGGCTGGAGGCTGGCAGTCTGCGTGGGGGACTGGAAGAGGGGGAATCCAGGGCGTCTGGCCCAGGATTCCCAAGATGGACTTGGCGGAAAGTCACTGATGTCTGTAATGGGAAGCTCTGTTCTATGCTGTGGTCCTGTTGACGAATAAACCTTCTCTTTTACTGGCTGGCTGAGAGTCACGTCTGACTGCGGAGTTGGGGTGCTGGGCCCTCTGGCTTCTCCAGGACCCTGGGTGGGTGGACTTGCTGTGGGAAGCGCACGGTGGGGCAGGGGGTGCTGAATGCTCCGAGGTCAGACCCAGGAAGGTCCAAGCTGTGGAAGCTTCTTGCCCTGGAGACAATCTGCTCAGAGAGAGGAGGCTCCCCCAGAGTCCTGACTGACTTCGTATGGAGCAGTTCCAGAGCATCGCCCGGGAATTCCAGGACAGCAGGTAATGGAACTTCCCCGAATTAACGCTGCATTGAGCCAAAGGACTTGGCTGTAGCTAAATCAGATCTTCCGGAAGGGCCTCCAGTCCTGACCAGAGGACATCCAGCGATGGAGAATCCACCACTTCCCACAGCAGCTTGTTCCAATGATTAATCACATGCACTGTTCAATCCGCGCCTTACTTCCACTTTGAATTTGTCTGGCTTCATTTTCCAGCCATTTATTCTTGTTCTGCCTGTCTGTGAGTGAGCTAGATCAAAGAGCCCTTGAGTGCCCAGTGTATCTCCTGTGGACAGACTGACACACCGTAACGAAGTCAACTCTTCACCTTTTAGACTGAGCTCCTTAAGTCTCTCACTAGAAGGGATTCTCTCCAGCCCTCACATCATTTTGTGGTGCTTTTCTGCACCCTCTCCAATCTGAAGCCATCCCTTTTTAAAATGTTGCCACTAGGACAAAAATCTTGGTTACACACACACTACAGCACCCAATTTGACCCTACATTTGTTGCCCGCACACTCTAGGACACCCAGGGCCGGCTTTAGGAAGTGCGGGACCCAATTTGAACATTTTCAGCGGGGCCCCGGCAGGGATGACTAAAAAAAAAAAAACACGTAAAAAAACCCCTTTCATTTCTTCCATGTATTATTTACTTTCCATAACTATATAAATAATAACAAAAGACAAATTAGAGGATTGGGCCAAAAGAAACCTGATGAGGTTCAACAAGGACAAGTGCAGAGTCCTGCACTTAGGATGGAAGAATCCCATGCACTGTTACAGACTAGGGACCGAGTGGCTAGGCAGCAGTTCTGCAGGAACGGACCTAGGGGTTACTGTGGACGAGAAGCTGGATATGAGTCAACAGTGTGCTCTTGTTGCCAAGAAGGCTAACGGCATTTTGGGCTGTATAAGTAGGGGCATTGCCAGCAGATCGAGGGACGTGATCATTCCCCTCTATTCGACATTGGTGAGGCCTCATCTGGAGTACTGTGTCCAGTTTTGGGCCCCACACTACAAGAAGGATGTGGAAAAATTGGAAAGAGTCCAGCGGAGGGCAACAAATGATTAGGGGGCTGGGGCACATGACTTATGAGGAGAGGCTGAGGGAACTGGGATTGTTTAGTCTGCAGAAGAGAAGAATGAGGGGGGATTTGATAGCTGCTTTCAACTACCTGAAAGGAGGTTCCAAAGAGGATGGATCTAGACTGTTCTCAGTGGTACCTGATGACAGAACAAGGAGTAATGGTCTCAAGTTGCAGTGGGGGAGGTCTAGTTTGGATATTAGGAAACACTATTTCACTAGGAGGGTGGTGAAGCACTGGAATGGGTTCCCTAGGGAGGTGGTGGAATCTCCATCCTTAGAGGTTTTTAAGGTCAGGCTTGACAAAGCCCTGGCTGGGATGATTTAGTTGGGAATTGGTCCTGCTCTGAGCAGGGGGTTGGACTAGATGACCTCCTGAGGTCCCTTCCAACCCTGATACTCTATGATTCTATGATATATTACGTACATTGCTGTCTGGAGGCAGGGCAGCGGCAGGGCAGGGGCTGACTGGAGGTAGGGTCTGGCTGCAGGCAAGGCTGGGGGTGCGGGGCTGGCTGGAGACAGGGGCTGGCTGAGGGCAGGGCAGGGGGTGGGGGGCTGGTGCGGGCAGGGGGTACAGCAGGGGCAGGCTGAGGGCAGGGCAGGGGCTCCCCTGCTTCTACCGCCCCGGCCCTTTAAATAGCCGAGGGAGCCCTGGGGAAGCGGCGGGGCTCCGGCGGCTAGTTAAAGGGCCGGGGCGGTAGAAGCAGTGGGAGCCCCGGGACTTTTTAAATAGCCCCCAGAGCCCCACAGCCCCACCCCAGGGCTCCAGCAGTGGGGCTCTGGTGGCAATTTAAAGGGTCTGGGGCTCCAGCCCCTGCCGGGAGCCCCAGACCCTTTAAATTGCCCCCTGGGGAAGCCGGCAGCCCCAGTACGGCGCACCGGCGGCGGCAAGGGCGCGGGGCCTGATTCAGGGGAATCGCCTGAATTGGCCTAAAGCCAGCCCTGAGGACACCCCACTTCTACCTAGTTCCTAGGGCTCCAGGCGTAACCCAATTGATTTAGGCTCCCCCACCCTTTCCCAGTTCCCAGGGTTCCAGGTGAAAAGCACCAAACTTTACCCCTCCGTGGGCTCCAGGCTCCACTGCTCTGTGAGCTCCAGGTAAACACCTATTCCCGGTGGACTCAGAGCAAACACCCATTGGACGCAGGGCTTAATCTTTTGCCGGTTTGCGGGGTCTTTTCCCAGTGAAAGAGCCTCACACAATAATATCCTGATCCTCTATTAACCATCCCCAAAACAGAAGGCACACGCTAAGCCTACCGTGCTCACCACTCCCAATAAGGCAGATGAGCTTTTCTCGCTGGCCGGTCAGGATCAGGTCATCTGGGGGACTCCAGCTTCTGCACGGTGTGGTTGGCAGGGTGTTGAGGTCTGGCAGCTCTGACGCTGGGGCTGGTTCCCAAGAACTTCCTCTTGGACCCCAGTTTATATAGTGACACTTGAGTCCTGCTTAGCTTCACCTTAACCAATCATTTTACTAAATGATTACTAACCAATTCTCTAACCAATCCTAACATATTGTCAAACAATCCTTTAACCAATCCTACCCCACCACCTTCATTGATTTACGCCTCGCAAAATTAGTTATGTAACAGACAGAAACAATCAGAGAACCAGAGAGAGACCAGACAGATAAACAATAGAGCAGTAGGGACCATAAAGACAAAACAATAATAAAGTCGGGATTTCACAGCCACAACTGTTGATAAGTGATTTCTTGCCGGACAGAACGCAATCAAGCAAAGTTTTCTGTAACCATCTTAAGCTCCTTTTCTGTATCTGGGGATGGTGGGTGCTATTAGGACAGGAGCCTTCTGAACAGCCCGATATGACATTGGTTTGATGTAATTTAGATGGAATGTGGGGATGTGACTCCTGCTTCTTGGCTG
The DNA here is from genome assembly GCF_028017835.1 of Emys orbicularis. NCBI lineage: Eukaryota > Metazoa > Chordata > Testudines > Emydidae > Emys > Emys orbicularis. The sequence goes on from NC_088684.1 coordinate 299,726,318, forward strand.
ATGGCTGCTGCTGTCTGAATATGGCTACAGACAAAGGCCTCAGACCTTACAGAACTGGATGCATTATTCCAGCATTGGTCTCACCAATGTTGTAGACAGCAGTAAAATCTCCTCGCTGTTCCTGCTCACTGCTCCTTTGTTTATGCTGCCAAGGATCATATTAGCCCTTTTTTTTACAGTGTCACACTGGGCGCTCCTGTTGAGTTGCTCGTCCGTTCTGACCCCTAAATCCCTTTCACAGTCACTGCTTTCCAGGATGCTATCCTCCATTGGATGAGAAGTGTAGGAGACTGTGCAGGTGCACCCTGTGCTGACCAAAGTATGCCCCCCAGAGCCCCCCTTGCTAGCTCTCTGCTGCGCCCTTAGCAATCACCTGACAGACACATTCTGGCATCTCAAGTAACTCGGCCCAGTCCCTTACCACTGCCCCAGGCTCTGCAGGATTTTAGTTGCCTTTCGTGGGCACAGTCCTCAGTTTCCCACTCCTGGGGTTCACACTGGACAGGGCTTGTGTCACTGCCCTCCCTATATCCTGGGCCTACCTTCTTCCTGAAGGGCTTCCTGGAACTCTTCTGCCTCCTGAAGGCTTTGTGCTGCTCCACGCAGCTACAGCCGAGTGCAGAGTGTTTTCTCCAGGCTGCTCTCCCAGCTGTCTCTGCCAAACTTTGTCTGCTCTCCAGCCGTGGCCAGGCCATTCCCAGAGAGGGAGGCACTTCCCACCTTGTCTCTTGTGGGTGCCTCCCAGCTGAGTTCTCCACCCTCTTTATGTAGCCACCGCTCACCCCATCCCCACTGCAGCTAGGGTCAGTATCATAGTCAGGCGGTGGATAGCTGCTAGGTCACAGGCAAGGCTGAGCTGAGCTCACCTTGAAGGCCAGCCAGCCGGTGACAATAAGATGATCTTGGTTTGGGCTGTATTAAAATGCCTTTCGTTTGCATGGGCCCAGCGTGCCAAATCATCCAGCTCACTCTGTGCGACTGCCCCATCCTCATCACTATTTATCATTCCGCCAAATACTGTATCTTCTGCCCGTTTGATCAGGGGTGATTTTATATTTACATCCCGGTGGGTAACCACATTGAATAGCTGTGGGCCTCGAACTGCTCACTTCTCACTGCGTGCGCCCCTTCAACCAAAATTATGTCTGCAAAGTCCTCATTGTGCTCTCCCCTGACCACCAGCATAACCTCAGGTTACATCACAATGGCCACACTGGGCCAGCCCAAGGGTCCATCTAGACCAGTATCCTGTCTTCTGACAGGGGCTGGTGCCAGAACTGGGCAATTATTGAGTGATCCATCCCCTGTCGTCCAGTCCCAGCATCTGGCAGTGAGAGGTTTAGGGACACCCAGAGCCAGGGTTGCATCCCTGGCCACCCTGGCTAATAGCCGTTGAGGGACCTGTCCTCCAGGAACTGATCTAATTCTTTTTTGAACCTTGCTATACTTTTGGCCTTCACAACATCCCCTGGCAGTGAGGTTCAGCTCCAACCATCTGTTCTTCACCTGTGAGTTGATCTTGTCCAGGCACTGGGCCATCTTGGTGATAGTGGCGGAGTCATGTGGTGAAGGGTAGGTAGAGCTGTGTCTCATCAGCATATTCCTCCTCTTGAGACCATGTCATCTTAATAGTTCTGCTACAGGCTGCAGCTAGATGTTGAATAGGACCAGAAATAGAATTTGATCCTTGTATGACTCCACAGATAAGGGTCTCATGGCAGAGATGAAGTTTCCTTTGACTACCGTTTAAATGCATCCTTCCAGGACCAACTGAAAACCATTTTAGTGCATTCCCCTGGACTGTTGGCACCTCTCACAGGTGGAGGATCATTATCACATGATCCATCGTGCTGAATGCTGCAGAGGGTGGTCGAATAGAATGGGGATGGAGATGTGACGAAGTGGGACTGTTCTTAATGTGGTCTTTAAATGCTGAGTGGGGAGTGTTGGCCTGGGAAGGCAGGGGAGTGTGGCTAGGACGGTCTGCATTGTGGGATGGGAGACTGGCCTTGAGGGAAGATACCTGAGCATGTAACGTGAGAACCCAGGAAGGAGTTGGAGACCAGGTGACACCTTTGCCCGGGAAACTAAACAAAGGCTGGGGGAGGAGACGCGGGAGTGAGTGAGAGTTTTTCAGGAGCTGGCTGGTGTAATGGAGGGGAGCCCAGACGGAGCTCTGACCCCCCCCAATGGGGCTGTGGTGCCCCTGGGACCCCAAGATGGACCTAACTGGTGGGGTCCTGTTGTCTGTACCTGCAAGACCTGTCTTGGACTGTGTTCCTGTCGTCTAAATAAACCTTCTGCTTTACTGGCTGGCTGAGAGTCATGGTGAATCGCAGGAAGCCGGGGGTGCAGGGCCTTGTGTCCCCCCACTCTCCATGACAGGAGGTCTGCTGTCGATCCGTCAGCAGTAGGAGGTCATGTATCAGTAACACTAATGCTGTTTTCATTCCATGTCCTAGCATGAAGCCAGACTGTACACTGTGGATTAAGCTAAACAGGACCCAGGCACTTTTGTTCCAGCGTAGGAGTGTCCACACATGGAATTATCTAGGAACAGCTGTTCCTGCAAACCTCCATGTGTAGACTAGCCCTAAGTATAATCATGCTTAAAGCAGCATAGCCGTGTCCTGGAGGAGCTTGCGTTTGATTTAACATTGTGTACTAGACAGGAGACATGTTGCTAAGCTCTAGGATCCACCCATCATTCATCTTTACAAATCCCTACTATCACTAGGATAGGGAAATGTGTCCCAGAAACACCATGTCATAGGAATGGTCCTAAAACTAGTCACTTGATACTAAGCCTTCTGCCACCCTCACCAAGAAGCAGACAATAACAGCTTCAAACTCTTGCTGATTAATACAGGTGAGCCCTCAGCAAAACCAGAACCATTCAGAATCTGGAAATACTTAAAAAAACAAACAAACAAACAAACAAAAAACCCCCACACCAACTCATTTCCCTAGCCCTGCCAGCCATGGATTTTTTCCCAACTGTCTTTAGCTTCCTTTATCAATTACCTACACTTCATAACTTCTAATTTAGATATCTACTTCTATTATTTTTATGGTTTTTTTTAAATTTCTAATTGCTGCCTTCACTAAACCAATATGACTTTCAAACACAGCGGTCCTCCTTGATCATGTAATCATGTATTTTTATCCATCTAATAAACTCTTAAACAATTGCTGATTTTTTCAGTCTAAATTTTTCCACCCCAATCATTTTGCTCTTAACTTTACTCAGCTTTGGGAAATCAGCCCCTTTGAAGCACCAAGTATATCTATTACTGGTTAGGACTGTTCTCTGTGTGCCCATAATTAATGTAATCAGGTCATGATCACGGGTCCCTAGGCAACCACCAACTTCCAGTTCCATAATAAAGTCCAAAATAGTTACCTCATGATGGCTGCAATGCCTTTTGTGTTAGAAAATTATCATCTATGGATTTTAGAAACTCTAATGATGTTCTACTACTAGCTGCAGGATGCTGCCAGCATGAGCCCCCCTTAAATTGAAGTCCCCCAGAAAAACACAATTTTTCTTTCCACATATTACAGACCAGTGGTTATGAAGTAACTCGTCCTGTTCTCTGGTTTGGTTCAATGGTCTGTAGCAGATGCCCACCAATACTCCATCCTGGGCTCTGTTAGCACATTGATTTATATTCATTCAGGATCCTTCAGTTCTGAGTTTTCAATAACTCTAACTCAGGTAGTGGTGTCTTTAATGGTGAGTGCCACCCTGTGATGGGCCGTCTGCCCCACACTGGCCAGTAAGGGGTTAATTGAGGTAGGCTGCGCAGAAAGCAGCCAATAGGAGAGGGGCTGCAAAGAGCAGCCAATCAGGGCTGGGCAGGCCCATATAAGAAGCGCTGCAGGGCAGAGCAGCTGAAGTAGCTGCCTGGAGCTCGAGGAGGGAAGACCAGGCTCCTAGCAGGAGGAAGGAGTACCAGCACCCTGCTCAGAGCAGTGTTGCCAGCAGGAACCAGGGAAGTGAGAGAGAGCTCCTGGCTAGCTGCTAAGACTGGCAGGCTGAAGCCCTGAGGCAAGGGCAAAGAAGGTGCTGGAGGCTGCGGGAAACTGGCCCAGGGAAATGAACTGAGGAGTCGGAGGGGACGCAGCAAGTGGCAGCCAGCTACTGGGACCTGGAGTAGTGGGCAGGCCCAAGTCCCCGCCCACTGAGGAAGTGGCTGGACTGAGGACTGTGATACTGTCCCCGAGAAGGGGGGAGCACAGAGTGTGGCACAGCCGGAGGGCTGTGTCATGAAGAGGACGCTGCGGTCCTGGGAATGACGTGGGTCCCTGGAGCAGGAGAGGTGATGGGCGGTGCACCACCAGAGCCAGGCGCACTGGCTACCAGAGCTAGTTCCCGTATTGGCCAGGAGGAGGCGCTGGAGAGGTGAGTCCCTCTCTGTCACCCCCCCCACACACACCTCTTTTGCCCCCTCTCTCTTGAATGGGCTGTTACCAGTGACTCTAACCTTCCAGTCCTGCAAATCATCCCACCAGGTTTCAATAATGCCAATTATAAACAATTTATTCTCATAAATGAGAATTTCCAGTTCCTCTTGCTTATTACCCAGACTTCCAAAGTTGGTATATAAGCAACTTTTTAAATTCGTTCTTTGCCTCCTTTGCTAAATTTGTTCATGACATGCTGAATTTTACTTTATATGGCATCTGCCTCCTTAGCCTCCTTCTCGTGCTTTGTTAGTTTTCGAGCCTTCTGGCTGATCCAACTCGTCTCTAACTGAGAAGACTAGCCGCACTACCGCTGAGATGCTGGCCACCCCATTTGTTCAGTCCTCTCTCCCACTGGTGTGTGGTCCAATATGCCACAAAACCAGACCCTGCAGCTTCACCCCTTTTGTGTATCCAGCACTCTCCTACAGTGCTTTGTTTTCTGCCTTATCTTGCTCATGGGACCAGAAGAATCTTTGAGAAAAATCACTGGGACTTTTCTCCCCTTTAGCTCCCTTCCCAGATCCCTAATTTCACCCACAGAAATTACCGTAGTTCCATGGGATGAACTGTGGTTTGTTCCTACGTATATCATTACCAGTGCTGATTTGCGAGCCAACTTCAGAATCCCATCCAGTCTTGCTGTTACATCGTACGTCTTCACTCCCGGGAGACAGCAGACATCCTGCTCGCCTTTTGTCCCTTGCTGAATTCTGGTCCACTCTTCTTAATAGGAAGTCACCAGTGACAATGACTTTCCTTCTTCAAATGGTTGAAGAGACTCTTAGTAGCTGCTTGCTTCATACCATAAGCACATGTACCGGATATGCCCCCCTGTAGATTTCTGTTCCATTTCTCCCTAGTTGCCTTTTTTAGTAGCCAATAGCAATTTGATACTTCTAGCTGAGTTGAATGCCTCCTGGTTCTCTTTCCTCTCTTGGTCACAAATCACTTTCAGAAGTAGCAGCACCACTGAGACATCAGGGTATCCATGTCTGCCTGTATTTGGACAAGCGGCTCAGCAGGGCATCCTCACAGCAGTATCTAGCATTACTAGGTCACAAACATGGTCCTTCTTCCAAACGTTGGGGTTTCAAAATAAACTGGAAGAAATCGCACCGAGCTTCTTCCTGACCTGACCTTTGATTGGGGCAGTTCTGGATTCTCAAAGATGCAGAATGTTTCTTCCAGAATAAAGTTATTTATAAATCCCCACCACAGCACAGACTCTCCAGGAGTGTGTGTCAAGCAATGATGTTCTGCCTCAAGCTGACGGGTCCTATGATCTTGGTGACATTGGTAACTCCAGATGCATGTCTAAAAATGAGGCCCCTGCGACGCGCTACCACAACGCTACATACCAAACACAGACGTGTGACAGTACCCAGGAGCGTGTTTCTCTCCCTCCTGTCGTGGTCTCAATGACCTCAAAGCAGTTACATTCAAGCCCCTCCCCACCTTGGTCAGCCACAGTCTCCGCCAATGCTTCTAATTTGGTCTGGGGAGCTCATTAACGGAAAGTGACAATTCATAGCCACTGGGATTTCTGGGGAAAAAAGCCCATATCAGCAAACCAGAATTAAGGGTGTTTTGTTGGGCTTGCAAGTACGTTCTTCCTCAGCTCCAGGACAGAATGGATAGGTCATGTTGTTATTGACAACGCTACAGTGATGTTTCATAGGAACAAACAAAGAGAAGCACATTCCAGGCAACTGTGCAAAGAGGGCCTGGCTCTGTAGGAGTGGTATATCGTACACCTCATTTATCCGATAGCTCTCCACCTTGCAGGCAAGGACAACTTACTGGCAGGTCACCTGAGCAGAAACCTAAGCAATCAGATGAGAAGTCACTCAGGGACTCAATAGTGAACGGCATCTTTTCCCGGTGTGTGTTTGTAGATATAAACCTGTTTGCAACAAGTCTACTCATATGTCAGAAGTTTTGAAATTCAACATCGATAAGTGCAAAGTAATGCACAGGGGAAAATATAATCCCAAATATAAGTACAAAATTATGTGGTCTAAATTAGCTGTTAGCACTCAAGAAAGTTTATGGAGTCATTGTGGATAGTTCTCTGAAAACATCCACTCAACGTGCAGCAGCAGCTGAAAAAGCTAAAGAATGTTAGGAACCATTAAGAAAGGGATAGATAATAAAACAGAAAATATCATATTGCCTCTATATAAATCCATGGTACGCCCACATCTTGAATATCGCATGCAGCTCTGGTCACCCCATCTCAAAAAATATATATTAGAATTGGAAAAGGTACAGAGAAGGGCAACAGAAATGTGCAGGGGTATGAAAAAGGTTCCATATCAGGAGAGATTAATAAACCTGGGACTTTTCAGCTTGGAAAATAGATGACTACGGGGGGATATTATAGAGGTCTATAAAATCATGAGTGGTGTGGAGAAAGTGAATAAGGAAAAGTTATTTACTTGTTCCCATAATATAAGAACTAGGGGCCACTAAATGAAATTAATGGGCAGCAGGTTTAAAACAAATAAAAGGAAGTGTTTCTTCACACAACGCACGGTCAACCTGTGGAACTCGTTGCCAGAGGATGTTGTGAAGGCCAAGACTATAATAGGGTTCAAAAAAGAACTAGACAAGTTCATGGATGATAGGTCCATCAATGGCTATTAGCCAGGATGGGCAGGGATGGTGTCCCTGGCCTCTGTTGCCAGAAGCTGGGAATGGGCAACAGGGGATGGATCACTTGATGATTACCTGATGCGACTGCAGAGCCATTGGCCATTATTTTTGAAAATTCGTGGCAATCAGGGGAGGTCACGGATGATTGGAAAAAGGCAAATACAGTGCCCATATTTAAAAAAGGGAAGAAAGAACCCAGGGAATTACAGACTGGTCAGCCTCACTTCAGTCCCCGGCAAAATCACGGAGCAGGTCCTCCAGGAATCCATTTTGAAGCAATTGGAGGAGAGGAAAGTGATCAGGAACAGTCAACATGGATTCACCAAGGGCAAGTCATGCCTGACCAACCTGATTGCCTTCTATGATGAGATAACTGGCTCTGTGGATATGGGGAAAGCGGTGGATGTGATATACTTTGACTTTAGCAAAGCTTTTGATACGGTCTCCCACAGTATTCTTGCCAGCAAGTTAAAGAAGTATGGGCTGGATGAATGGACTATAAGGTGGATAGAAAGCTGGCTAGATCGTCGGGCTCAACGGGTAGTGATCAATCGCTCGATGTCTAGTTGGCAGCAGATATCAAGTGGAGTGCCCCAGGGGTCGGTCCTGGGGTTGGTTTTGTTCAACATCTTCATTAATGATCTGGATGATGGGATTAATTGCACCCTCAACAAGTTCGCAGATGACGCTAAACTGGGGGGGAGAGGTAGATATGCTGGAGGGTAGGGATAGGGTTCAGAGTGACCTAGACAAATTGGAGGATTGGGCTAAAAGAAATCTGATGAGGTTCAACAAGGACAAGTGCAGAGTCCTGCACTTAGGACAGAAGAATCCCACGCACCGCTACAGGCTGGGGACCAACTGGCTAAGCAGCAGTTCTGCAGAAAAGGACCTGGGGATTACAGTGGATGAGAAGCTGGAGATGAGTCAACAGTGTGCCCTTGTTGCCAAGAAAGCCAACGGCATATTGGGCTGTATTAGTAAAAGCATTGCCAGCAGATTAAGGGAAATGATTATTCCCCTCTATTTGGCGCTGGTGAGGCCACATCTGGAGTATTGCGTCCAGTTTTGGGCCCCCCACACTACAGAAAGGATGTGGACAAATTGTAAAGAGTACAGCGGAGGGCAACGAAAATGATTAGGGGGCTGGGGCACATGACTTACGAGGAGAGGCTGAGGGAACTGGGGTTATTTAGTCTGCAGAAGAGAAGAGTGAGGGGGGATTTGATAGCTGCTTTCAACTACCTGAAGGGGGGTTCCAAAGAGGATGGAGCTCGGCTGTTCTCAGTGGTGGCAGATGAGACCATTACTCCTTGTTCTGTCAAGTTGCAGTGGCGGAGGTCTAGGTTGGATATTAGGAAACACTATTTCACTGGGAGGGTGATGAGGTGGTGGAATCTCCTTCCCTAGAGGTTTTTAAGGTCAGGCTTGACAAAGCCCTGGCTGGGATGATTTAGTTGGGGTTGGTTCTGCTTTGAGCAGGGGGTGGGACTAGATACCTCCTGAGGTCCCTTCCAACCCTGATATTCTAAGATTCTACCTGTTCTGTTCATTCCCTCTGGGGCACCTGGCACTGGCCACTGTCAGAGACAGGATACTGGCTAGATGGACCTTTGGTCTGCCCATGTATGTCCATTCTGATGTTCTTATATTTGCTTCAGAGCAGGAGCAGACAGTCATCTAACAGATGAACAGATTATAAAGCCAGAAGGGACCAATGTGAGCATCTAGTCGGATTGCAGGCCATAAGGCTCGTCAAACTCATTCCTTTTAGACTGGGGAATAAGTTTTCTCTGCATGTTGTTCCCCCACCCCGGGACCTCAATTCCTCCCATTCAGAGTTCTCCAGAAAAGCGAACCAGGCAAAGCCGTAGTGATTTGTATTGGCCCAGCCTGGGCAATGCACCCCTTGATTTCAGATCTGCTGCAGCTATCACTAGGTGTGCCTCTTCCCCACAGCTCCAGCAGAAGGGCCGGAGTTGCCATCTGACTCCAGACACGCTCTGCCTTTGACAGCAGGGCCCGTAGGATTCTGCCAGAGCTGGAACTCTCCTGTTCAGAGAAGGTCACAGGAGAGTCTCTTGCACCCCACTCACCTGTGTTAGGCTCTCTAGTGGAAAAGGTTCTTTTGTGGGCAACCACCAGTAACACACACCCAGCTTCAGCTCCCATCCCATCAACAGAGGAGTATTTATTCCATTTGAAATCCTTGGGTCTCTGTATCATCAGCCAAAGTACATCTTGCAGCCATGTCTGCTCGTCACGGAGTAGCTGAGCAAGTGAACATACCCAGCCATGAAACAGCTGAAATGTTTATGAAGGTTTCCTCTGGCTAGTGTTCCCACCGCTACATGGGACTTCAATCCAGTACTCAGCTCCTAAAACCTCCTGGCTAACCTCCAGCAGAATGTCTGCTGGTTCAGCTCTGAATTAAGAACCCCCCTAGAAGAATGGGTGAGCTGCAGGCTCCTTTTACAATCTCCCGCTAAGATAAAATGATCTTTCATCCACACCTGATGTTTTCCCCCCAGGTGGTTACAGAATTCCATATTAACCAGCTCATAAACTTGACAGTTTTCTTCCCTCAACCTCACTTAGTCAGGGGAAGCTAAGCTACACACCTTGGATACTCTCAGAGCATTTACTCTGTCTGAATATGTCTAAGGAATTCAGGGAACCACCTAGACTATTTCTCTCTCATGAGGGAAAAAAACGTAAAGGCCAGGCAGTCATATTGCCAATGCATTTCGAAGTGGGTTAGACTCTATATAGAAAATGTTAATATAAACACACCTGTGTTCCCATTACAGACAGGATTAGAACACACTCGACTAGAGCAAAGGCCACTGAAACAGCAGCTACTAAAGTTAGAAATTTTTAAATCAGCAGGTCCAGATAACTTACGTCCAAGAGTCTGAAAAGAGCTGGCTGAGAAGCTATCAGTCTTGGAACACTTGGGAAGTTCCAGAAGACCGGAAGAAAGTTAATATTGTGCGAATATTTAAAAAGGGTAAATGAGATAACTTGGGTAATTATAGGCCTGTCAATCTGACATTGATCCTGAGAAAGACAATGTAGTGCCTGATATGGGACTCGATTAATAAAGAATTAAGGCCTCTTCCCTTTCAGCTCTGGCCCCTCCCCTTCCTTTCCCCTCTCGGGCCGGCTGCTGGGGGCACTTGACCCTTTGTGCCCCTCCCGCTAGTCATCCCTGCTTGTTATGATAGACGTAAGGAGCTCAATCTATTTATCTTAACAAAGAGAAGGTTAAAGGACGTCTGATGAGCACCTAGATGGGGAACAAATGTTTGATAATGCGCTCTTCCTTCTAGTAGAGAAAGGTAAATTCACCCTGGAAATAAGGTGTCCATTTTAAACAGCAAGGGTAATTAAGTACCGGAACAACTTACCAAAGGTCGTGGTGGATTCTCCATCACTGTCAATTTTCCAGTCCAGATTGGATGTGTCTCTAACAGATCTGCTCTAGCAGTGGTTTTGGGGGAGTTCTGTGGCCTGTGTGATGCAGGAGAGCAGACGAGATGATCACAATGGTCCCTTCTGACCCGGGAATTGGAGTCTGTGATTCCGTAGCGTGCCTCTGACACATGCCCGTGTTAGCGATCGGTACAAGCTGCCCTTTGGAGCTCCTGGAACCTTACTCCTTAGTCCTGAAATCTAGATCAGACACACCGTTTGGCACAGCAGTACTGCACTCCTTCTTTGACTTGGTCTTGCTGATCTTAAAGGCAAAAAAGAAGCTTACAAGAAGTGGAAGATTGGGCAAATGACCAGGGAGGAGTATAAAAGTATTGCTCAGGCATGCAGGAGTGAAATCAGGAAGGCCAAATCACACTTGGAGTTGCAGCTAGCAAGAGATGTTAAGAGTAACAAGAAGGGTTTCTTCAGGTATGTTAGCAACAAGAAGAAAGTCAAGGAAAGTGTGGGCCCCTTACTGAATGAGGGAGGCAACCTAGTGACCGAGGATGTGGAAAAAGCTAATGTACTCAATGATTTTTTTGCCTCTGTCTTCACGAACAAGGTCAGCTCCCAGACTGCTGCACTGGGCAGCACAGTATGGGGAGAAGGTGAGCAGCCCTCTGTGGAGAAAGAAGTGGTTCGGGACTATTTAGAAAAACTGGATGTGCACAAATCCATGGGGCCGGATGCGTGCATCCGAGGGTGCTAAAGGAGTTGGCGGATGAGATTGAAGAGCCATTAGCCATTATTTTTGAAAACTCATGACGATCGGGGGAGGTCCCGGATGACTGGAAAAAGGCTAATGTAGTGCCCATCTTTAAAAAAAGGAAGAAGGAGGATCCAGGGAACTACAGGCCAGTCAGCCTCACCTCAGTCCCTGGAAAAATCATGGAGCAGGTCCTCAAGGAATCAATTATGAAACACTTAGAGGAGAGGAAAGTGATCAGGAACAGTCAGCATGGATTCACCAAGGGGAAGTCATGCCTGACTAACCTAATTGCCTTCTATGAGGAGATAACTGGCTCTGTGGATGAGGGGAAAGCAGTGGATGTGTTATTCCTTGACTTTAGTAAAGCTTTTGATATGGTCTCCCACAGTATTCTTGCCGCCAAGTTAAAGAAGTATGGGCTGGATGAATGGACTGTAAGGTGGATAGAAAGCTGGCTAGATCGTCGGGCTCAACGGGTAGTGATCAACGGCTCCATGTCTAGTTGGCAGCCGGTTTCGAGCGGAGTGCCCCAGGGGTTGGTCCTGGGGCTGGTTTTGTTCAACATCTTTTTTTTAATGATCTGGATGATGGGATGAATTGCACCCTCAGCAAGTTCGCAGATTGGGGGAGAGGTAGATACGCTGGAGGGTGGGGATAGGGCCTAGCGTGAGCTAGACAAATTGGAGGATTGGGCCAAAAGAAATCTGATGAGGTTCAACAAGGACAAGTGCAGAGTCCTGCACTTAGGACAGAAGAATCCCATGCACTGCTACAGTCTGGGGACCAACTGGCTAAGCAGCAGTTCTGCAGAACAGGACCTGGGGATTACAGTGGATGAGAAGCTGGAGATGAGTCAACAGTGTGCCCTTGTTGCCAAGAAAGCCAACGGCATATTGGGCTGTATTAGTAAGAGCACTGCCAGCAGATTAAGGGAAATGATTATTCCACTCTATTCGGCGCTGGTGAGGCCACATCTGGAGTATTGTGTCCAGTTTTGGTCCCCCCACTACAGAAGGGATGTGGACAAATTGGAGAGAATCCAGCGGAGGGCAACGAAAATGATTAGGGGGCTGGGGCACATGACTTACGAGGAGAGGCTGAGGGAACTGGGGTTATTTAGTCTGCAGAAGAGAAGAGTGAGGGGGGATTTGATAGCAGTCTTCAACTACCTGAAGGGGGGTTCCAAAGAGGATGGAGCTCGGCTGTTCTCAGTGGTGGCAGATGACAGGACAAGGAGCAATGGTCTCAAGTTGCAGTGGGGGAGGTCTAGGTTGGATATTCAGAAACACTTTTTCACTAGGAGGGTGGTGAAGCACTGGAATGGGTTATCTAGGGAGGTGGTGGAATCTCCATCCTTAGAGGTTTTTAAGGTCAGGCTTGACAAAGCCCTGGCTGGGATGATTTAGTTGGGGATTGGTCCTGCTTTGAGTAGGGGGTTGGACTAGATGACCTCCTGAGGTCCCTTCCAACCCTGATAGTCTATGATTCTATGATTGCTGAACTAATGCCAGCATCCTCACTGAAGCTAATGTCACCAGCATTGAAGCAATGGTCCTCAAACACTAACTCTGCTGGGCTAGACATTGTGTGCGGAGCCAGACTCTCGCCTCCCAAAACAAGCCCTCTACTCTCAGCTCACCCATGGTCAGAGATCCCGCGGTGGTCAGAGGAAACGCTACAAAGACACCCTGAAAGCGTATCTTAAGAAAACTGATGTGAGCATTACAAGGTGGGAGAAGCAAGCCACAAACCAATCACAATGGTGCCACATCCTCCATCAGGCAGTGGCCTACTTCGAGGAGAAGCGCCTTGCCCTCGACGCTGAAAAGAGAGAGAGAAGAAAGAAAAAAGAAAACTTTCTCCAGGCAGGCAGCTGACAGGCAGATCTGTGGTTCCAGGATTGGCCTCCTGAGTCATCTCAGGACTCATCTGTAAATCTGTGGTAGAGATCGAGGGATCGCCGACGCCCCTCTGCTGCTCTAGGGTTAGCTTGACCAGATGCCACCCTCCATTTAAATGCTGGCACTCAGCCAGGTGTGCCCCTTTTTGATACCAGGTAGTGGCGAGTTCATATACCCATCCCAGCAGGCATGCTCCCTGTGCTTCTGCATGGAGCCTTGCACAGCTCCGGTACTTGATGGCCCTCTTTGGAGAGCTGCATGTCAAATCCCATCTAGAGAAGAGTAGCCCCAAGGTAGACCTCTCCAAAACACTGTCAGAGAAGAGATGGCACTTCTGGAGCTGGGACAAGTGCCAAGCCAAAGCAAAAGAGCTCCAGCAAAAGTACCTGATGACAAGGGACAAGAACAGGGCCTCTGGTAATGCTCTCACTACTGTGACGTTCCCTCTGGTGTTATCTGGACCGGCAATCTGCTAGGTCACTCCAATCCTTGACTCTGGGAGCCAGCCTTCCCCTGCTCTGCTGTGAGAACCCCCACTCTTGGACTGTTCACGCACAGCCTCTGGCATGTAAGCTGCTTCTTGGATTGTACAACCGAATGACACTAGCCAATATCTCCAGTCCCAGACACAACCCTAGGCACCTCCGTCTTGCAGTGTCCAGTTATGCCTGCTGGACACTGCAAGCTTATATGAGTTCATCAATTTAACAAAGAAATTGATATGTACCAGGCTTGTTATCCCAAGGGGAGTCTGACACACTTCAAACCAAACGCACTGCTTCAGGGAGAACAAACAAACAGATTTATTAACTGTAAAGACAGATTTGAAGTGATTATAAGTCAAAACATAACAAGTTGGATTTGGTCAAATGAAATAAAAGCAAAACGCATTCTAAGCTGCTCTTAACACTTTCAGTGCCTGTAGAGGTGCTGGCGGGGCTCGACCCTCTCCGGGGCGGAGGGGAGTCACACCGGCTCACTGCTGAGGTTTGGGGAATTAGTCCGGCCGTGGGAGTCTTTCCTGGCGGCCCTTGTGGTCACTGGAATAAACACCATAAGCCCAGGCCCTGGGTCAGGGCGGGGCAGCAGCGAGTCAGGGGCTCGGGCCCTCAGGCCGGGCTGAACAACCACAGTACAATAGAAATAAACCCAGGCCCTGGGTCAGGGCGGGGCAGCAGCGAGTCAGGGGCTCGGGCCCTCAGGCCGGGCTGAACAACCACAGTACAATAGAAATAAACCCAGGCCCTGGGTCAGGGCGGGGCAGCAGCGAGTCAGGAGCTCGGGCCCTCAGGCAGGGCTGAACAACCACAGTACAATAGAAATAAGCCCAGGCCCTGGGTCAGGGCGGGGCAGCAGCGAGTCAGGGGCTCGGGCCCTCAGGCCGGGCTGAACAACCACAGTACAATAGAAATAAGCCCAGGCCCTGGGTCAGGGCGGGGCAGCAGCGAGTCAGGGGCTCGGGCCCTCAGGCAGGGCTGGGCAGTGACAGTACAATTAGTATCAAACCCAGGCCCTGGGTCAGGGCGGGGCAATAATGAGTCAGGAGCTCAGGCTCTCAGGCCGGGGCTGAGCAATAGCAATAGGCCCAAGCCTCCAAGGCCGGGGAGAGGGGGAGTCTGCCACCCAAGGGGTGGGTGGCAGGGGGGACGCAGGCCCTCCCACTCCACTGCGTCCCAGCCCGGGGCCCTAGCAGCGGCAGAAGACTCGCTGCTGAGTCAGTGGGGATCCTGGTCGCAACTAGGGTGACCAGACAGCAAATGTGAAAAATCGGGACAGGGGGTGGGGGATAATAGGAGCCTATATAAGAAAAAGACCCAAAAATCGGGACAGTCCCTATAAAATCGGGACATCTGGTCACCCTAGCCGCAACACACTGACATGGGCTCTGGTAGTGCTGCAGCCAGACTAGGGTCGGCTGCCCCCGGGCTACTTCCTACCTCCCCCTCGGGTCATACCTGGGTCAGGGTGTTGTCCTCTGGGGGGTCCAGCACCATAGGTTCTTCTGGATCGCGGGCGCGGGGCAGGCCCGGCAGCTCCTCCGGATAGCGGGCGCGGGGCAGGCCCGGCAGCTCCTCTGGGTGGCAGGCGCGGGGCAGGCCCGGCAGCTCCTCCGGGTGGCGGGCGCGGGGCAGGCCCGGCAGCTCCTCTGGATAGCGGGCGCGGGGCAGGCCCGGCAGCTCCTCCGGGTGGCAGGCGCGGGGCAGGCCCGGCAGCTCCTCCGGGTGGCGGGCGCGGGGCAGGCCCGGCAGCTCCTCCGGGTGGCGGGCGCGGGGCAGGCCCGGCAGCTCCTCTGGGTGGCGGGCGCGGGGCAGGCCCGGCAGCTCCTCCGGGTGGCGGGCGCGGGGCAGGCCCGGCAGCTCCTCCGGGTGGTTCAGCGTCTGACATACCGTCGTAGGTTGTCCTACAACACAGCCTCTAACAAGACCAGGCTGTCCCGGACACCAGGTAACAGGATTGTTTACCTTTATACCAAGAAAGTTGGCAAGGCACCGAAGTCTGCATGTGGTGTGTGTCCAGGAAGACTTTGTGGTGTTCGTGCTGTGCGCCCTAAAGTCCTTATGAGGTTGTCAAAAACAAAGAAGCATGTTAGCAGAGCCTATGGCGGTTCCATGTGTGCTAAATGTGTCCGTGACAGAATCAAACGAGCTTTCCTTATTGAGGAGCAGAAGATTGTTGTGAAAGTGTTGAAGGCACAAGCACAGAGTCAGAAATCTAAGTGAATCTCTTTGTATTTTCTGCCTAATAAATGAAAATGCAACTTTAAAAACAAACAAAAAAAAGCTCCTCCGGGTGGCGGGCGCGGGGCAGGCCCAGAAGCTCCTCCGGGTGGCGGGCGCGGGGCAGGCCCAGAAGCTCCTCCGGGTGGCGGGCGCGGGGCAGGCCCAGAAGCTCCTCCGGGTGGCGGGCGCAGGGCAAGTCAGGCCAGTCCTGGCGGCTGCCTTGGGCCGCGGGGTTTCCCAGTCGCGGGCTAGGCTGGAGGCGTCTGGCCTGCCCGGTGGCTGGGGCTTTACTGAGCGCTGAGAGCGAGCCTTTATACTTCTGGGTCGCAGCCTGTGACGAAGTGGGACTGCTCTTAATGTTTCCTCAGTTTCCCCTATGCAGTTCTTAAGTATCTAGGGGGTGGGATAAGGGTGTATGGTTGCTGCAGAGCAAAGGGCCAGGGTACATAAATGCCCGACACTCTGTCTCCTAGCAACTGATGGCCTGGGCCCCTCCTCTGCAAAGGTGCCAACTGAAGGTGTTGGAGACAAAGGGATCAGGTGACCTCCTGGCCCTGGAAAGAGACAAAGCCCAGAGAAGGAGGGGCTGGATGGGGGTGGGAGTTTGGAGCTAGCTGGGGACTGGAAGGGAGGGCAGACGGTGGTCTGCCTCGCTGGGCCCCAGAATGGACCCGGCAGAGGGGTCCCGTTCGCTGTACCTACAAGCTCTGTTTTAGACCGTGTTCCTGTCGTCTAATAAACCTCTGTTTTCCCGGCTGGCTGAGAGTCACGTCTGACTGCGGAGTTGGGAGTGCAGGGCCCTGTGGCTTCCCCAGGACCCCGCCTGGGCGGACTCGCTGTGGGAAGCGCACGGAGGGGCATATGTTGAATGCTCCCAGGAGAGACCCAGGAGGTGAAGCCGTGTGAGCTTCTTGCCCTGAAGACAGTCTGCTCCGAGGGAGAGGAGGCTCCCCAAAGTCCTGACTGGCTTTGTGGGGAGCAGTTCCAGAGCATCGCCCGGGGACTCCGTGACACCGCTTGACCCTCTGAGGCGCGGGCTCCGAGCTCCCTAGCTCCGCCCACTCCGGTCTCCGGATGGGCTTGTCCTGCTCCGGGGCAGCGGGGAGCCACACCGCCTCACTACAGTGCCCTTACAAACGTAGATGCTTCTCACCACAGGCTGGCTGGTTGCCCTTGAGCCAGGCTCTCCCCTTTGATCAGCGCTTCTGTCGCTTGGTGCTGGTGTCTGTAGATGTAGGTGGAAGATAGAGAGAGAGCATGGGAAACGTCTCTCTCTATTATCATGTTCTTTCTTCCCTCTTGGCTTTGCCTTCAGAGTCAGGTGAGCATTACCTCATTGCAGTCCCAAACTGACCAAAGGAAGCGGAGTGACTCCCTTGAGAGTCTGACAGATTCATTTGTTGCTGCCTAGGCCAGCGTCCTTTGTTCCTGTGAGGCTGGGCTGGGTTTGTCCCATACCTGCCCTGGTGAGGTGTGAACTGCCTCTCTGCTCTTGGAGAGTTTTTGCCTGAGTTTATTTTAAGCCACGAGGACACATTTTCAGCCTCATAACTACATACATGAAATTACAACCTACAACATTACTATAACATTACCATAACAACAATGCTCAGTGCATCATGAGCCTTCTGAAGACACCCAACATGACAAACTTTGCATTGGCTATCACACAATCATTTTATAAAGATGAACATGGGGTGTAGGGTGTTCCCCCGAGGTACAGAGCGTCACAACTACCCACTCCGATTAGGAGAAACTGGACTGCATTTTTACAAGTGATGCCGCCATCACCGCACCCAAGAAGCAGCTGGTGGTGGACAGTTTTCCAAAAAGCCCCCAAACCCCCATGGCAGCATCCTTGACCCCACGTGTCCTCTGGGGGCTGACTGGGAGGAGATTTCTCTGGACGGATGGTGACTTTTCCACACTAAGGGGAACTCCCATGTTGGTGTTCTGCCACTGCAGCCACAGGGCAAGCTCTGCACACATCTCTAGGGATGTCTTTCACATCCTGAAGATCTGCAGCTACTGTCGGTCATCCTGCTTCTGCATCACTGTCCTGTCTCACCAGGCAGTGTGACCGGAGAGTCCAGACATGGTGCTTCACCAAGTGAAGCTGCTCCAGATACATGCCTGGCAAAAGTCATTGCTCAGTTTTAATCTCTTGCTCCTCCTCCACTGGTAGCCATATCATTACAGAGTCCGAAGCTGCCGGGGCAAATCCATCTGGCTGGGTGACTCCAGATTCATGTGCATCATCCTGTTTGTATTGATGAGTGTCATGATCATGGTGCTCGGCAGCGTGTCTTCCATACTGCCTCACACCAGTTAAAAAATGGTGTTGCCAAAATATGGCTGAATTATGGGATGCCAGGAGAGAAACGATGGTCATTTGCTAGTTTGCCCCAGAATTCCTGCAGGTTCCAGTAGTGATCCCAACGCCGCATTGTGAGACAAATCTCAGCGCACGGTGGAGTGGTGGCATTGCACCCTAGGTTATCTGGCCAGAATGCTGCGCAGTGAATTGGAACAAGCGCAGAGCTGTGTGAACGCAATGATTAATAAGGGAAGTCCACTAAGCTGCTATAACAAAGTGGTGTGGCTGCACTTCAGTTTAATAGAGCCAGTGTGCCGCACTCAGAAGAAACAACCTAATCCGCTGTAACATCCCTGTGTAGATAAACCCTGAGGCATTGGGTGTGGTGTTTTGAGTGCGCTGATGACACCCTGCTGTATGCTTCTCTCTCTGTCTTATCTGACTCTGAGGTTCAGTACCTTGCCTTGCAAACTGAACTCTGCTGGCATTTGAGCGATGCCCCAGCCTGCCCCTGACAGACACTGGATAGCACTCTGTCTTTCCAGGCAATATGAAAAGCTGCAGGGATGCAGCATGTAGACATTGTAGGAGAAACAGTCAGACTGTGTCCCCATTAAGGCAGTCACATTTAGGGCCGGGCTACTAATTACTGGCTGGCTACTCCAGGCCTATAATCAGCCCCTTCACTTGCTCTGTGCAAATCAATACAGAGCGAAGGTACACGCTGGGATGTATTGTAGGTAGGTTTTGGCCCTAAACCGACACAAGAAGTGACTAGGGGGGAAATGTGCCATTTTGTATATGGTGTGGTGTGTCCCAGAGTCCTAGTCTCTCTTGTGTCTGCCTGTGCTCCAACATCCCTGCACTGTCCTGGGGGGTCAGTCAATAGAGCAGGTCAGTGCAGTTCACACTGCAGAGTACCAGGAGAGGTGCAGCTACACCCAGAGAGATCATGGACCCCTCCTTTCTGCGCTGAGCCAGGTCAGTTGTGCAAGCAGAGAAGTAGGGTCTGTTCTGGTCACCGGGATGTGTGGGGCCGTGTAAGGGAGCCCCTGGCACAAGCCTCAAGGGGTGGTAACAACATCTGGCACCTCAGGTCGAGGCTGCCCGGCTTAGGGGCGCTCCATGTGCTGGAGGGAGCCTGAGCTCTGCATTGACAAAATGTTTGGGCGGCAGATCAATTCGGCGGCGCCTCTGGCAGAGTGAGGACTGTTAATCCCGCACCACCCTGTGCCGGCTGAGCGGCTACAGCCCAGCCCAGCCCCGCCAGCTGGCCCGAGGCCGGCGGGTCCCGGGTGTCCCAGCCCGGCCCAGCCCTGCGGGGGCCGGAGCGGGCGCGCTGGGGGCGCTCTAGCTGCAGCCCAGGCAGAGGCGCCGGTGGCACGGAGCCGGCACCCGGCGGGCGGGCGGGCGAAGGTCCGGCCGGGGCCGAGCTCCGGGGAGGGGCCGGCGGGGGGCTGAGGCTGCCGGAGGCAGGACCCGGCCCCTTCCCCTCCCCTGCGGGGGCCGGTCCCCGGAGCCGGCGCTGACGCGGGGCGAGGCGGGGGCGGTGCGTGACGCGGGTCCTGCTGCGGCGGCTGCTGGCGGGCCGGGCTCGGGAAGCGGCGGACGGAGCTAGCAGCGGAGACCGGACCGAGCCGAGCCGCGCCGCGCCGGCCATGCAGCGCCTGCCGCCGCCCCGGGCACCCGCCGCCCCGCGCCGCTGAGCCCCGCGCCCGCCGCACCATGAACTTCCAGGCGGGGCCCGGGCAGAGCCCGCAGCAGCAGAGCCTGGCGGCGCCGGGCGGGCCGGGCTCGGGCTCCTCGGGGCAGCCGCAGGCCGGGCCGCCCCAGCCGCAGTTCGGCCTCTCCAACTCCTCCGCCATCCGCGCCGAGATCGGCCGCTTCGAGTCGGTGCATCCCAACATCTACGCGATCTACGACCTGATCGAGCGGGTGGAGGACCTGGGGCTGCAGAGCCAGATCCGGGAGCACGTCATCTCCATCGAGGGTGAGCCGGGCCGAACCGAGCCGAGCCGAGCCGAACCGGGGAGTGCGGGCCGGGCCGAACCGGGACCGAGGGGAGTGCGGGCCGGGCCGAACCGGGCCGGGTCCGAGGGGGAGCACGGGCCGAGACGAACCGAACCGGGCCGGGTCCGAGGGGAGTGCGGGCCGAGACGAACCGAACCGGGCCGGGTCCGAGGGGGAGTACGGGCTGGGCAGGGCCCGAACCGGGTCCGAGGGGGAGCGCAGGTCGAACTGAACCGGGTCGGGAATGTGGGCCAAACCGGACTGGTCCCTCCTTTCTGTGCATGGAGGCAGAGCCGGGGCCCTCTCGCCTGAGGGGAGCGTGGGGCAAACCAGGCCGGGGGCCACAGAGCCGGGGTTGAGTGGCACAGAGCCGGGGGGGTACGGAACTGGGGGGCACAGAGCCAGAGCCGGGACGTACAGAGCCAGGGTTGGGGGGTACAGAGCTGGGGAGCACAGAACCAGAGCCGGGGCAGCTCTCTCGCCCAAGGGGGTGCATGGGCCGAACCGAACCAGGGAGTGCGGGCGGAGCCGAGCCGAACCGGGCTCTGCCCGAGGGGGCGCGCGGGCCGAGCCGAACCGAACCGGGCTCTGCCCGAGGGGGCGCGCGGGCCGAGCCGAACCGAACCGGGCTCTGCCCGAGGGGGCGCGCAGGCCGAGCCGAACCGAACCGGGCTCTGCCCGAGGGGGCGCGTGGGCAGAGCCGAGCCGGGCTCTGCCCGAGGGGGCGCGCGGGCCGAGCTGAAGTGAACTGGGCTTTGCCCGAGGGGGCGTGCGGGCTGAACTGGCACTTGAGGCAGGGAGAGGCCAGTCGCGTCTGAGATCTTCCTCTCCAAGGAGGAGGCTGAAGTAGCTGAGAAGGGACGGTGCCGGCCCCGGGGGACAGGACCAGACCCTGGTCCAAGAACCAGGTCTCCAAGGGTTTGAGTTAGAAACAAATGCGCTGGCGGTGGGATTGGAGAGACTGGGCCGTGGCAGGGCCTCCCCGACTGCGCTGGCCTCGCTGAGGCTGAGCTGAAAGCAGAGATGGTGGGGGTCAGGGAAGGGACTCCCGGATTGGGAATGGGGTGCCTCACGAACAGGGTCCAGGCTCTGCCGAGGAGGCACTCAAATGGGAGTGTGTGGGGGAGCCCCTCTGGGTCTGGGGACTGGACCATGTTATGTTGGGGCCAGGGCTGGATTAACCTACTGTGGGCCTGGCGCCAAACATGTTTGTGGGCCTCTGTAACGGGGTTCATGCTGCCCCCTTGGGTATTCAGCCCCTTGGCCTCCCTCTTCAGTGAGTCAGGGACACTTCAGACTGGTGCAACACCCCTGCCCTTTAGTCTCAAAAGGTTTCCCACCACCAGTTCCCAACTATATACAGGTTTTACAGCTACTTTGTCTACAACAGGCCTGGCCAGAAACAGACTAGGAGGCTCCCATCTCCTTCTGTGCCTGACCTTTCTTTTTCCCTTCCGCCCTTTTCTGGCTTCCCCCCAGCCTTTATAGCTTTGGGTTAATGAGGCTGGCAGGTGCGGCCAGTTACCAGGCAGGCACAGGACTATTCACCCAGCTGAAATCCATTCCCCTTGATTGGGGCTGGAGTGGCAGGAGCTGATTAAGGGCTTCTCCACCAGCACCCTGCCACAGCCCCCGTGGGGGCAATGGAGCATATTGTGGGGGGTCGGTCCCTGGAGCGAGGGGCTGGCCCGGGGCATGGCAAGGGCGGCCCCAGTGCGAGGGCACTATTTACAAACCAGCAGTTGCCAGACACATAATGGCCCGCCCGGCCCTGTGCTGCCAGCGTGCCCCTTCCCCTTGGGGGTGGACCCATGCCATGCCACGCCCCTGCCCAACACCAGAACACCCCCCTGATTCCCTATGGCCAGAGCGCCCCCCCCCCGGACCTGCCATGCCCAGTGCCTCCCCCAGATCCTGCCACAAATGCACAGCGCCCTGCACACCACCACCCCTGTCCAGCGCCCCCCTGCTCACAGCCCCACCACAACTGCCCAGCACCGCACACAGAATCCCCACTCCCTAGTGCCCCAACACACAGAGATCTCCCCCCCGCCACCCACAGCCCAGCAGCACCCTCCAGAGACCCACTCCCCCACGCCCTGCCTCCCGGCTGCGCTCTCTGGGGGATAACTGTGTTTGCTGGGCTGAGCCGGCAGTGCAACTAGGGCTGGTCCCTCAGGACCCACTTGTCTGGAGGGGCCCAGACAAGCCCCCCACACTGTTCCCACCCCCCAACTGGCTGAGACTGGCCAGGCTTCTGCACCAGTCCCAAGTGGCTCAGCTCTGGGGAGACAGGTGGGGCCCCACAGGTGGTGGGAAGCAGAGACTGCCCAGAGCCGCACTGGGGTCCGGCCAGGAGGCAGAGAGAAGCCAGTGGGTGGGGCCAAGGGATGAGAGAAGTCCGGCAGGCCAAGAGGAGCAAGTGGTGGGCGGGGGGGAAGCCAGTGGGCTGGTGGGGTCTCAGGGCACAGTGCAAGCAGAGCAGGCTGGGTCCCCTTCAGAGCACGGGCCCGGCTCCATGGTGCCACTGGCGCCACTGTAAACCCAGCACTGGTTGGGGCTCCTCAGGAAGGATGGGTCCCGGGTGTGGTGTGGCTCCCGCATCACAGCGGTGACAGCTGGTCGCCAGGGAGCCGCCATGGAGCATGGGGCAGCCGCTCAGAGCTCCCCTGCAGTCTGACTTGTTTCCAAAGAGCTTGTCTTCCTGAGCGGGGACCGAGGGGGAGGGATGCTGGGTTCCTTTGGCCTTTACACTGACTTGGCTTCACTCTCCAGAGACATTGGGACCGATTCCGCTGGCAACACTGGTTAATCCCCATTGATCTCAAGTGACTGATCTGCCATGGCATGGGTGAGAGGGGATCAGACCCACTGGTGGTTTCTGCGGGGCTGGCTGCCCCTTGGCCCCGAGTCCTAGGGATGGATGTGGGTGGCACACTTTGGCCTCTCGGTGGGGATGCTTGTCAGGTCCTTTCCTGGCCGGCTCTGTGCTGTCAGTGCTCAGAGGTTGGGACTCACTAGTTCCCCTGAATTTGCCATTGGGGCCAGTGCACGGGAGGAGCAGGAGAATGTTTGGGTGTCTTGCCCATTCTTGCTGCCTTCATTTTGTGCCTGTCAGAATTGCTGCCTGTTTGTGTTTTGTCTCCTTCCGAAGGAGGCTCGTCAGCTTCATCCTCTGCTCCTTGTTCTGCTGTGTTTGCAGCGTCTGATTAGACGTGATCAAAGTACCTTATACAAGTGCGATCAGATCCTTCCTCTAAAGAGCTGCCTCCGCCTGCCCACTCAGCTTCCCCTGGGCAGGAGAGAGCTGCGAGGCTGCTGCAGAAAATGGAGCCCCTGCTGCCGGGAGGGAGAGATGGTATGGCTCTGCAGATAGCTTGTGATTAATCAATTACTGCACGTCACCTAGCCCCCCTGTGCTTCAGCCCCTGGTGTTTATTAATGAGAGGAGGCGATCTGGTGGAAGAATCGTCTCCTGAGACCCAGGCTTTGCTTAGAGCAGGTGTAGACTGGTGCCCTCTCTGTAAGGGGGCTGAGGGCTGGTAGAAGGGCCCACTGCCAGAGGGGATTGCTTGTGCCCTTACAAGCCAAAGGTTGGGGGAAGCCACTGGTAACCGCGTGTCTTTCCCCAGAACAGAGCCTGCTATAGATTTACTGTTGGCTCCAGCCAGAACAGCCCCCCACAGTGAACGTGCATTGGTGGCCCTGACCCCCCCTGCATGCAGAGGGGATTAATTCCTCTGCCTGGGTGGCCAAAGTGGGTTACAGATTTCTGCAATTGTGGGAAGACTGTTTGTTTGTGGACTTGGGCTCTTCTCACCTTCAGAGTCTCTGTGTCTCTTCTCTGTCCACCACTCAGTTTAGATTGAAGACCTTGTAGTCCTGTGCTGGCTGGGAAATGTGAGCAAGTCACTTCTCCCTCCCAAGGCCTCCCAGACAGAAGGCTGGGAAAGGGGCACCTCTTGCCCGTGTGAAGTAGCCTGGTTCTGTGGCATGAGGTGGAGGGGAGAAGTTGGGGCTCTGGAGACCTGAGTGGTGCTGTGGTGTGGCTGGGTGGATCCCTCCACTTTGGGACTGACCAGACGGGTGTGGTGTTCAACAGCATGTGCCTCTGGTTTGTTAATCCTGCAATGTCAGGGGTGTGTGTGTGTGTGTGTGTGTGGGGGGGGGGGGCAGGAAGCTCAGCTCCCCTGCAGGTAGCCGGGGGAGGCAGCTCATTAGCAACAATTGCCCTGGGTGTTTGGATCTGTGTTAATGAAAAGCTCCTTTGAGCTAGCGGCTTTGCCGGGGTTACTGCACGAGGCAGTGCAAGGTCCAGTCTTTGCCCGGTTGCACAGGCTCCAGTGGGGGCGTGTATGTGTCTGGTAGGGGGCAGGGGTAGGGGCTACTTGTCTGCATGCTCACAGGGGAAAGCAGGTGGCAATGGCTGTTTCCCAGGGGTGATTGCAAGAAGCCTGTGTATCGGCCAGAAGCTGCCTTGGCCAGGCCTGCGTTTGCTGGACAGGTGCACTCAGCTAGCTGGTGCCCAATATGTTCCAGGCTTGTTTATCCCTCCAATGTTTGCAGCACATGCTGTCACAGCTGGTCTCCAGGAGGCTTGTGTATTACCAGCTGTGGGAGCTGGGGAGCTTGGTCATAGGAACTGCATCAGAGCCGCGAAAAGCTGACTGCAGGAATGGAGCGTGGGAGTGGCAGGGAGCATACGCATTGGGAGCTTGGCCATTGACTTGTGTCTAGCAGGTGGGGGAGGCTGAGCGGGTCGGGCTGGGCAATGAGGCCATGCTCTGGCTGATTTTGACCGTGCGGATTCAGACCTCTGCCCACTAAGAGGCCCGTTATTCTGCCTGAGGAATCTGCTGGAGCGTCTCACGTGCCGCTTGGTAGCACAGCTGTGGAACTGGTCCCCCCAGAGGCCCCAGGTCTGTCTTGATTCTGCCTAGTGCCCCACCCTCCTCTCGATTCATTTAAGTAAAGAAACTGTCCTGAGTATTGTCTTGAGTCAATCTAGGTTGCAGTTACTTGCGTCCTCGGTCCAGCCTGAGCTCTGTCAGTGGGAGTTCCCAGCATAGGGCCCAGATGCTGGCAGCCTGGGTCTTGTAGGGGTCCTGTGCAGTCCTCTAGCAGGGGACAGAGCTGCTCATCCTTCTGGCCTGAGGAGACCTGGTTCAAATCTGCATCAGGTTCTGAGTGAGAAGAATTTGTCCACTTGGCTAACGTTATTAGTAGTAAATTGTTTCCAATAGTACTCTCAGTGCGCTGGGTTCTTCCCCTGCCCCAGGAACTGACGGTTGAAAGAGAGAGAAATAGGCAAATAAACCAAGGGTAGTGGGAAGGGGAGCAATGCAGAGAGGCTGACAGATACTGGGGGAGCTGGCAACAGCCCCTCTCATCAACCTGCCCAAGGTGTGACTCCCTGAGAACCAGCACACCTCGGTTGGTGGCAGCAGATCTTTGGCTGTTCCCAGCAGAGGAGTCTTGGCCGGAGATGAGTCCTTGGCTTGGCGGGCCCATGACAATCCATCTAGGCTTGTCTGGGCTGTAAACTGTAGAAATTTGCGATTTCCCTGCTGTGGTGTGCGCTGTCACGGCTTTGTTCTGGCATGTGTCCAACCCCTGACGTTCTATGGCTGGGCTGCTGCCACCAGCGCTCGCTGCTCTGGAAACCCAAATGTAGCCAGAGCTGCTGGGGGGAGAGAGAGCTGGGCTGGGCTCCCACCCAATCACCCCAGACTCAGCCCATAGCCTCGGGGGCTATCTCCGCCCCCATGGATGGAAGATAGCTGGGCCAGGCTCCCCTTGTTTGACCCCCTTTACACAGAACTTGGGTCCAGCGGCCTGCTCCCTCTTGGGGCACAACACAGGCCAAAACCCCCTGGAGCAAAGATGCATCAGAATTGGGACTCACTGCTTCTCCCAGCTGGGGTCAAGTGTGTCCCCTTCACAGCTGCAAAGCCACCCCGCACTGAGGGGCTACGTGACCTCGGGCTGGAATGCAGGTCTCACCGGGGCGACCGCTGCTGCAGGACAGTGTCTGAGGTGCATGGCTCGAGAAGGAGGTTGATAAATTGCACTGGGTTCAGAGAAGAGCCAGGAGAATGATTTGAGGATTAAAGTGATACACTCAAGATGGGATTTTTTCTAAAAGTTCTGCTCTAGTCCAAAGAGGAGCTAATTCAGGGACATCCTACGGCCGGTGTTGTGCAGGAGGTCAAACTAGATGATCACATTGAACATGAGAATGGTCAGACAGGGTCAGACCAATGGTCTATCTAGCCTCGTACCTTGTTTTCTGACAATGGCCAGTCCCAGGTGCTTCAGAGGGAATGAACAGGTCAGGTCAGTTGTCGAGTGATCCATCCCCTGTTGTCCAGTCCCAGCATTTGTAGTCAGAGGCTAGAGACACCCAGAGCATGGGGTTGTATCTCTGACCATGTTGGCTAACAGCCATTGTTGGACCTGTCCTCCAGGAACTGATCTAGTTCTTTTTTGAACCCTGTTAAACGTATGGCCTTCACCACATCCCCTGGAAATGAGTTTCACAGGTTGACTGTGCGTTGGGTGAAGAAATACTTCCTTGTGTTTGTTTTAAACCTGCTGCCTATTGGTGTCTTCTGGCCTTTGAATCTGGCAGACCCAGATCCCATGTGTGTAATCATGCTGCCCATCTGACGGAACCGGCTGTCCTTTGCTGTGCTGTTTGTAAAATGGGGTTGGTCATGTACAGGGAGCCAGTTTCAGTGTGTTCGGCATCCTCCTTTACTGGCTGGTTCAGTTGGGTAACAGGACTGCTGTTGTCAGTAGATAGTGCTGTAGCTCAAGCAGTAGAAGTCAAGGAACGTAGGAATTGCTAGCCTGGCTTAGGCCCAAGGTCCAGTATCCTGCCTCTGACGGTGGCAACACAGCTGCAAATGAAATTCAGTGTTGACAAATACCAGGTAATGCACCCTGGAGGGAAACATTTAAACGATTCCTGCACTGTACAGGTTTTCAGTGAAATGAGTCAGCTCGTGAAAAGTCACGCTGTGGTCACAAAAAGCAAACAAGATGTTAGGAGGCTAAGGAGGGGGACGATGACCAATACAAAGCAGATTTTATTTATAATATCTGTGGATTTATGTAGATCAGCGGTGCAGCCTCAGCGGGTACTGCGTGCGGTACTGGTCACCTCGTCTCAAAAAGGGTTTGCAGACCTAGATGGGTTCACAGAACAGCAACGAGAATGATCAAGGGCCTTGAAAACTTCCCTATGAAGAGCGATTGAAAAGCTTGGGATTGTTACCTTAGAGAGGAGATAAATAACGGGGGATATGATAAAAATCTATAAAATACTGACTGGTCTAGATATGGGAGATCAGGAGTGTCCAGTTCCTGGTTTTCTAACACAGGAGCTAGGGGACATTCTGTGAAATTAAATGGTGGGAAATTCAAAACTGAGCATGTGATTCAACTGTGGAACTCACTGCTACAGGAAGTCATTGAGGCCAAAAATGTAAGATGCCGGAAGGGATTGGACATTTACAAGGATACCAAGAATATTCAGAGTTGTGATAATTAATGACCACCCATATTGGAATGGATATTAAACCTTTTGCTTCGGGGTTTAAGTCAGTTTCAAACTAGGAGCGATCACGCTGAGACCTATGCAGGGGGCACATTCCCCCCCATTTACCACTATGGGATTCCTCCACCGTCCTCTGCAGAATCTGGTGCTGACCACTGTCAGAGAGGACACTGGGTTAGACGGACTTCCGGCCTGATCCAGTCTGGCAGGTCCACTGTTGGAAGATAGGGGAGATCAATCCCAAAAGGCGTTCCCTGGATTGTTCATTCACATCATGCAGGCTGTGCTGTGGTGCCAAAGCTTCCGCATTCAGAGCCTGCTGGGGCGCATGGTGGGCGGGGGAGGTGGCGGCTGCCCCTGGTATCCGTTGGTTTTACCTTTTTCCTTTTGTTACAAAGAATTAAGATATTCTATCCAAAAATACGTTCAAAGAAAGCTGCTGGCTGGCTGCACACTTTGTTCCTGTGTCGGCCCAGCACATTGTGCACACGGAGGTCTCCTGGCATTTGTCCATTCCCCCAACAAGCTCCTGTGTGCCCCCCCTCTGAGCCCCCTCTACTTCAGGGACTCTGCCCCCCCTCCCCCCCGCTATTCCCTCATGCCAGGGGCTCTGTGTCCCCCAGACCTCCTTTCCCCTAATGCCAGGGGCTCTGTGCTCCCCATTCTCTCCCTTTCCCTCTGTGCCCTCCAATTGCTCTTCCCCTCCACCATTCTTATTTCTTTCCTTTCTGTCTGGGAGAGAAATCATTTAGAATGTCAACATTTTAAACCTGCCTTGGGAGCTGAGATGGGGGTATTGTTCTGCTGGAAAGTGTTAATGGCTGCTATCAAGGGGTTCTTTGGCATGTAGACAAGATGTAGAGAGAGATGGTTGAAATTGTCAGGTGTGCTGACCGGATGCATTCCTCATGTCCCTTTTCTGATTTTCATCAGAATCAACCGAGTTCTTCTCAGAGCTGCTTAGAACATTCCGTGACATTTGCAGTTGTTCGAATGTGGAGCTCAGAAGCTGTTGTGTTACAGCAAACAGAAGTGCTGGCAAGCTGATGTATAACTTTGCAAATTTGGCCAGTTAAAGTTGCAAATTCACATGCTTGAAAATTAGGCTGCCCATACACAAGGGAGCAGTGATGAGGTTGTCTGGGTCCCCCTGGCTTTCAGCTTTGCATGTTGCAACTTTGGTTATGTTTACACTTCAATAAAATGCCTGCAGCTGGCCTGTGTCAGCTGGGATCTGGGACCCTCCCCCCTTGAGGGGTCTCTGAGCCCGAACATCTACTCTGAGCTTTTAGAACCCCGCAGCCCAAGCCCCGTGAGCCCGAGGGAGCGGACATGAGCCAGTCACGGTGTTGGATTGCGGTGTAGACAGACCCTTCAGTAATTTTCTTTCAACAGAATGGTTTGGATATAATTTCTTTGGAAAGAGAAAAAACATAAAACCGAAATCTGTCAGGTGCAACTGACTCGAGTTTCAGCTCTAGCTGCTCTGCACGTCTGAAGTCAGGTCCCAGAGTTCTCATGTTGGGCATCTGGAAAATGAGGAATGCACAGGAAGTGGCCGTCTGCTAAACTTTTGGCTAAGTGACTTGTCCAGCATCACATAGGAACTCTGTGGCAGAGGCAAGGTTAGAATCTAGTTCTCCTTGGTGGTATTCAGCTGCCTTAGCCACCAGACCACCCATTCTCTTCCCGCAGTCCCTGCCTTATTCTCTACAGGCCTTCCAACTTCAAAGCTGAATAAGGGAGAGGTCCTGCAGATTCTTGACTTACTCTCCTTGATTTATTCCCTTGGGGAAAAGTAGTAATTAAAGGGTTCGTCTACATGCAAAAAAAGACCCTGTAGTAGTGAGTCTCTGAGGCTGGATCACAGACTCAGGCTTGGGCTGGAGCCCGGGCTCTGAAACCCAGCAGGGAAGGAGGGCTCCGGGTCCTGAGTCAGTTGACCTGGGCACTAAGATTCGCTGCCGTGGGTTTTGGGTGTTTGCAGGGCAGACAGACCCAAAAGCTGTACCACAAGGTATATGCAGAATGGGGCAGAATTAACAGTGAGGGCGGGGAACTCACCATTGGAGCAGTTCCCTAGGGATGCGGGGATTCTCGCATCACGTGAGGGCTTTGCATTGAGACCGGACGTCTTTCTAAAAGGCGTGTCCTAGATCTAGCCGAAGTTCTGGGCTTGATACAGAAATTGCTGGGTGCAGGAGGCCAGACACGATGATCGAATGGTGCCTGTTGGCCTTAAACTCCTTGAGTGAAGGTTGCACAGGCCAGCACCCTCCCCGTCAGCGCTTGAACCCTGGAAGTTCAGCCCTTCAGCAGAGACTTTGGCCTCTGAGCGTGAGGGCGACGTTAGCGGGCAGCAGCAGAAAGAGGGTGCAGAGCACACTGAAATTGTGGGTTCCTTGAGTTTGCGTATGCAGTGCTATGGAATGGTTAGGGTGTGGGGTGTGTTGCCAACAGCCGTGGCATGATGTGACCCACGGGTAGGAAATGGTAAGTTGCAATAGCTCTGTCAAACCTGCATAGCTTTTCAGCAGGCTTGAAAAAGGTACTTCCATGACCTCAGGGCTGTCTCGCAGCGAGATTTCAGAGTCCTGCTGCAAACCATGGAGACACTAGAGCTCCTGGGGAAAAAACAAACTAAGAATTTTTATACTGCAGATCTTAGTGTATTCATTATAAAGGGCTCTTCCCCTCCTCCTCCCAATATGTGCGATAGGTACATGGTACCCGGGGTGACCTGCTGAGTTAAGAAGTGCCTTGACACAGAGGGATTTTCAGGAGGGACTGGAATGCGGAGTCTTAGCAGAGGGTGGCCTGGAAGACGTTTGTCTGAGACCCTGACAGATGGGTGCATAAAGCTGGCATTGTGAATGGGGTTGGAGGAACAGGCCAATACGAAACAAAGGCTGCTAGCTAGCGAGGGACGGGGCTGCAGGGGCTAGAAGACGGGGCCAGCGAAGGGATTAAGTGGGGGATAGTGTGGTCAGAATGAAGAGCCTGGAAACTGATCTTCGCAGCAGTGTTTTGTGTGCACCGAGGCAGGTGACGGGAGGAGACTGCCGTCTTCAGGACATGAGGTAATGAGGGCCTGGACAAGAGCCTTTGGGCTGGGGCTAGAGAGAGAGAGAGACCTTCCTGCTGGCCCTGGCCCATGTGACTCGGTTCTCCATCTGCCTGGGTCTGAGCTGTTCTGCACAAACCCAGCACGGGAACGGGGTGAGCGGGATGGGCAGAGGCTCCGGGTTGGGAAGGCTGAAGTAGTAGCAGGATGTGCTGCAGCTCTGGAGCAAGGGGCATTGCCACAGCGTGCGGGGGACCCCTTAGAGGTGAGAGGGGAGCTTACAGAGCTCCCTTTCGCACTTCTCTGATGCTTTCCGCCACGAGGCGCTCTGCAATTGGTTTGCTGGTGTCTCCGTGCTCTCCCCTTTCCCCCAGAGCCCAAGGTGGTTCACCTGCCCGTTGGTTAGGGCTTTGTTGTCAAGGTGTTGGTTTGGAAACCGCTTCCCTCTGTCCTGCTGGATGTTGGTGCACAGGCTGCCTCTGGAGGGAGCCTGGGGCTGAGCGCGCTGGGCTGAGTGTGCATGGCGCTGCACAGTCCTTTTTTCTCCTGGGCAGGTGAGCTCTGAACTGAGCCATAGTGCTTGGCCTCATTCCCAGCCAAGTCATGGATTTATAGAGTTTAAGGCCAGAAAGGTCAGGCTAGATGGTCTAATGGGTCTATCACAGGCCATTAAATCTCACCCAATTCCCCCTGTACTGAGCCCCAGTCATTTCTGTTTGCGTTTGGCGAGCCCATCTTCCAGAAGGGCCCCAGTCACACCGAGAGCTGGAGAAACCAGCCCTTCCTTGGGAGCTTGTTCCAGGAGCTAATCGCCGTCACTGGCACACATTTGTGCCTTATTTCTCACTAGAGTGTGTCTGGCTTCAGCTTCCAGGCACTGGTTCTCATCCTGCCTTGCTCCACTAGATTACAGAGCCCTGGAGAACCTGGTCTTGTCTCCCCGGGGAGGTACTTATATGCTGTAATCATGTCACCTCAGTCGTCTTTTTGATGAGCTCAGCAGATTCAGCACTTCCCGTCTCACCATACGGCATTTTTTTCCAGCCCTCGCATCATTTTTGTGGCTCTTTTCTGCACCCTTTCCAATTTTTCAACAGCCTTTGTAAAATGGGATGTGCGTTTCTGGGGTTCAGGCTTGCAAAGCAAAATATGGAAAAGGGCTGCCACCAGGTGAAGGTGCTTGTAAAGGAAAATAAATCTGAAGTTGATTGGGATTCCTCCCAGGTTT
Organism: Emys orbicularis; assembly: GCF_028017835.1. Lineage (NCBI taxonomy): Eukaryota > Metazoa > Chordata > Testudines > Emydidae > Emys > Emys orbicularis. Next base: position 299,758,430 of record NC_088684.1, read on the forward strand.
CTGTCCCTGGCTTTGGTGGAGCCTAGTCCAGCCAGGCGGTGTGATGAGCTCCTTGGCTCATCCTGGCTCAGCTGAATTGGCCTGGAGTAAATTACATCCTAGGGGAAGGAGAGAGTTCTGCTTAGCCAGCTTCTTTTCTGCTAATTCCATGACCTTGGCAGAACTGTCCCGTTGGAGCCTCTACATTCCCAGGGCTTTAGAAACCACAAGGAATGGCTGGGAGGAGGTGAGCGAGGCAGGCGTCACTCAGGGTCTCAGAAAACAGTCAGTGTTCGAGTCCTGGCTGGATCCCCTTTGGGAGAGTGGGCCTGGGAATCCTGGCCTGTCCGTCACTCCTTGGGCACATCAGGTCGCCAGCCACAGGCGATGAGTTCTTGGCTGTATATGCTGGGACAGTGCAGGGACCCTGGGAAGGGGGAGCCGAAGGAAATGGCTTGACCAGCTGTTCGTTCTGACCCGTCCTTCTGTGCAGATGGGGCAGATCGGAGTCTTTAGAGCAAAGGAACGAGCACAAGGCAGCAGCTCTGGGGTCACTTTTCTCTGGACATCTTCTGTCTTCGCAAAGAAGGATCCTTGATCTCGCAGGGTGCTGAGTGCCCCGACTTGCTTTGAAATGTGTGGGAGGTGCGGATGCCCAGGACCTTGCAGAATTGACCCTGCCTTGAGAGGCATGAACAGAAAGCGCTGGGTAAGGAGAGTGGTGGGCGTTGGGAAGGGGTCTGGAGTAAGGGGCAGATGACTGGTGGCAGCTTGGGGCATGGAGCAGGAGAGACGTGTGTACTTGGGGGGCTGTGTGCTAGGGCAGGCGCATGCTTGGGCAGTTCTGTTCTCCTCCACTGTACCAGCCTAGCCCCCGTGTAGACAGCTCTGTCGCTGGGAAGGCTTCTACTGTCGGCGTAGGTGCCTCTGCTGACGGGAGAAGCCCTCCCTTTGGCGTAGGAAGCGCTCCGGCGACACGGCTGCTATCCTGCAGCGGTTAGGTGTAGCCCTGCCCTTGGTCCTGGCAGGCCCAGCTCCCCCCTGTGCCTGAGGCCGGGTGCTGTTGGGTTCGAGTGGCTTCCCAAGACGGCGTGTCTGATGAGAACGGGAGTGATAGAAATGTTGCGGCTGGGGCACTGTGGTCTCGGGCCTGCCTTAGTGTGTTGCTGTGGATTGTTGAGGACGTTTGTGTCTTACGTCGGTGGGACCCAGCCGCTGGTTCACGTCTCCGTGCTGGAACTTCAGGGCTTGTGCGATGGTGCTCCAGACCCCCCTGTGCTGTGTGACATCCCCCATCCCATAGGCACTGACTCCAGGTGTGATCCAGGGCTGGAGCACCCACAGGAATAAAATAGTGGGTGCTCAGCACCCACCAGCCACCTGCCGATCAGCTGTTTGGCGGTGGGTGGGAAGTGCTGGGGGGAGGGGGCGGAGCAGTGGCAGGAAGAGGCGGAACGAGGGTGGGGCACTGGGGGAGGGGCAGCGTGGGGGCAGGAAGAGGCAGAGCACTGGAGGAGGAGGTGGAGCAAGGGCGGGGCATGGGGAGGGAGCAGAACAGAGGCGGGAAGAGGCGAAGCGAGGTCAGGGCACTGGGGGAGGGGGTGGAGCAAAGGTGCGTAGAGGCGGAGCAAGGGCGGGGCACCGGGGGAGGGGCAGAGCAGAGGTGGAGTGAGGGCGGGGCAGTGGGGGAGGGGTCAGAGCAAAGGTAGGAAAAGGCGGAGCGAGGGTGGGGCACTGGGGGAGGGGCAGAGCAGAGGCAGAGCGAGGGCGGGGCACTGGGGAGGGGGCGGAGCAAAGGTGGGAAGAGGCAAAGCGAGGGTAGGGCTCTGGGGGAGGGGGCAGAGAGGGGGCAGGAAGAGGCGATGTGAGGGTGGAGCACCGGGGGAGGGGGCGGAGCAAAGGTGGGAAGAGGTGGAGCGAGGGTAGGGCTCTGGGGGAGGGGGCAGAGAGGGAGCGGGAAGAGACGGAGTAGGGGTGGGGTTTTGGGGGGGGGTAGAGAAGGGCGGAGTGGGGGCGGGGCCTCGGGGTGAAGCACCCTCAGAGAAAAATGAAAGTGGGCGCCTGTGTCCCACCCCCCATTAGTCTGTGCGTGGCGCTGGATCCGCGCTGGATCCGGAGCTGATCGGGAGAGGGGGGTTGGAGCCTTGGCTCCATGGCGGACTAGAGGAGGCAAAAAGAACAGGAGTACTTGTGGCACCTTAGCATGCTCTAATAAATTTGTTAGTCTCTAAGGTGCCACAAGTACTCCTGTTCTTTTTGCGGATACAGACTAACACGGCTGCTACTCTGAAACCTGTCATTATATAGAGGAGGCAGTGGATGCTCCCTGGCCGAGCTGAGATCCCACTGGTGTGAAGCGGATACACTTTCCCTGGAGGGTTGGCAGCCCTGGTTCCAGTTTTTCTCCTCTGCTGCTTCTTGCCTTGAATGGCTGGGGTGACTTTCTATGCTGCTCCCTCTCTTCCCACCAGAGCTGTCGGGGCTGCAGCGGTGACTCCTGCTGTTAGAGGGGAGAGTTTTCTAGCTGCAGACAGTGGGTGGCGAGTGTGTCTCTGTGTCTGGACACGGGAATGGATTGTGAATCTGTGACTGGAGCTGTTCTTCGGAGCCCTGCTCCTGGCCAGTGGCCGGATGTCCACGGGTGACGTTCCCTCCCCCATGCACCAGGCCCCTCGCTCTTCAGCTCAGCCTTTGCCCCAAACCCCAGCCTGAAAAGCCAGAGGCAGGGACCAGCCCTGCAGCAGTGGAGCTCAGCGGGCTCCATTTCGTAGTGTCTGGGCTCCTGTCTCGGGCGGATATTTCCCGAGCAGTTGTTCAATCTTCTCTTCCCTGGACATGAGGTTTGGAGACCTGATCTGGGCCAGCTGATTCCAAGGATGGCAGTCGATGGTGCCTGGCAGCTGGCTACTACAGTCATGAGCACAGTCGATAGACAAAGGCAGCGAGAAAAGACCCTGTATATTGCCGACTGCCTCCTTGCCGGGGTCCCTTCCCCCAGCTGGCCAAGCCAGGCCTCTGGAAACGCAAAGCTCTTGCTCCTTTAGGCCCTGGGAGTCTGTCTCCTCTGCCCTTTAGGTCAGCAGGGCAGGGAGCCTCCTGGTTCTGTCTGGAGTGACAGGTCCGGGCTCCGTAGCTTTAAAAGCCTGTTGAAAAATGGAAGCGGGTGCAAAAAGAGCCACAGAACTGATCTGCAGGCTGGAGAAAATGCGTGACAGTGAGAGACTCAATCTGCTCAGCTGTCCAAAAGACGACTGAGAGGTGACTTGGTTACAGCGTGTCAGGACCTTCCTGGGAACAACCCTGGGCAGTAAAGAGCTCTGTGCTCTAGCAGAGACGGGCAGAGCAAGAGCCCACGGCTGAAGTCTGACACATTCACAGTGGGCAGTAAAAGTTCACGTTTTTCACAGCCAGGGGCTGGAAACACTGGAGCTGCCAAGGGAAGTGGTGGGTTCTCCATCCCTTGGCGGCTGTGGGGGCCTTTCTGAAAGATACGCTTTACTCAGACACTCTGTACTTCAGTCACAAGTTCTCGGGCTCAGCACGCGGGTGGCCTGTGCAGGAGGTCGGACTGGATGGTCTAATAGTCCCTGCTGGCCTTGATCTCTGTGAACCAGGACCCTGTTGGAGCCCATCCAAGCCGGGGAGGGGCTCAGCCCAAGAACCCTAGCTGTGGGTGGAAGGGAGGGTATCCTGAGATGACCCCCAGGGACGGGACCAGCCGGTGGTGCACCGTGGTCATGCTCAGCTGAGAACAGGATCTCTTTGGAGAACACAAGCAGTGCTGCTCAGCTCCTGCAGCACCTAGGCAGCCTGGGTCTGAACCTTCGTTTCCCCAGCGTGACCAAAGGGGAGCTTGTAGCGAGTTTCTGTAGCTCCCTGGGCCTTGGCTGCTTCTCTCTTCTCCAGGAAGTCCTGATTGCGGGCCTGCACTTCTGGCTCTCCTGCTCCCAGACAGCCTCTGGACTCATGCTGCAGCTTCCCAGCTCTGTGCCGCTGGGTTCCCTGGAGCCAGGTGGGGACCATGCACTGCAAGTCATTAACTCCGCTTTGTGGGAAAAGCTGAAAAGCAAGAGGCAGCTGCAGGCAGGTCCTGGCAGGGCAGGGAGACAGAAGGCCTGGCTCTTAGCTGCCGCAAAATGGCAGATTTCATAGCAAACCTGCTACATGGCATGGCATGGTGGGGGAAAAGGCCAGATCCTGTGGCTGTGGAATAGACTGCATGGGCGTGCGGGGGTGGGGAGCTGGTTGAGTAGGATCACCGGGGAAGGTCACGCCTCAGCGCTGTGGGTTTGAGCTGCCTGAAGATGCAGGCAGATGTGACATCATCATTACACTTGGTCCCATTTTCACGATTGGCTCCACAACGTCAGGGGCTGTGCAAATGGAAGCTCAGTGTCTGGAGCAGAGTTGTGTGGTGAGCTGTGCAATCCTCTGGGACCCTCCCTCTGCTGGTCCCACTCTGCAGGCAGAAGGTCCCTCCGGTGGTTCGTGGCCTGCAGCTTCAGGTAGCGAGCACGTGGCCTTCCTCCAGCATGTGGTTCCCCGCAGCCTCTCCCTCCCCCTCTGCAGGGGCTGATGCATTTCCAAGACACCAGGCTGATCACAAGGCGAGGAGGGGAATTTCTTTCTCTCTCACAGGACTTTAGAACTGAGGCAGCTGCTCTAAATACATTGGAGACTCTCTCTTCCTGTGAAGGGTAAAGAGGAGTTTTCCTGCCAAACAACGGAAGCCAAGTGGGTTCCAGGCTGCTCTCTCTCTCTAGGCTCTTGTATCTCACCTGCACCAGGACATCCGGCTCCCCACTGGAGTAAAGCTGCCAGTAGTTGCTTGTCCATTATGACCCCTAAATCCTTGTCAGAGTTACTGCTTTCCGGGACACAGTCCCCCATTCTGTAGCCATGGCCTGCAATCCTCGGTTCCAGCTGTAGAACTGCATTTCCTGGATTCAGATGCATTTTGTTTGCATGGGTCTAGCTTGCCATGTGATCCCGATCTCTGTGTGTGACTGCCCTCCCCTCATCGTTAGGTACCACTTTGCCAGTCTGTGTGTTATCCGCAGATTTTGTCAGCAGTGATTTTATGTTTACTTCCTGATCATTGATGAAAATGTAGAGTGTTTTCAGGCCTAGTACTGATCCCTATATAACATTAAAAAGGTCGTAGAGCAATTTTTAAACGAAGGTCTGGGGGAAAGCCCACAGATGCAGAGGAGCATGTGGAGACCGCACGTGGGGGGGATCTATTAGCGGGAATTCTCTATAACCTAGAAAAGAGGTTGTTGATAAAGGATGGATGTTGATAAAGTACAGGTAGGAACTGAAGAGAAACAGTCAAATGAACAAGAGTCCCATTCAGTTACATCACATGAAGGCAGACAGCTAAAAAGTGACAGATGTTATAAGTGCTTGTATACAAATGCTAGAAGTCTTCACTACTAAGATGGGTGAATTTGAGTGCCTGGTATTAAATGAGGATATTGATACAATAGGCATGACAGAAACTGGTTGGAATGATGACAATCAATAGGACATGGTGATACCAGGGTACAAAACACATAGCAATGATGGAGTAGGTCATGCTGGTGAGGGAGTTGCTCTATGTGTGAAAGAAATCAGAGTCAAATATAGCAAAATCGTAAATGAATCAAACTGTGCCATAAAATCTCTTTGGATAGAAATCCCATGCTTGAATTATAAAATATAGCAGCAGGGATGTACTACTGACCACCTGACCAGGATGGTGACGGTTACTGTGAAATGTTCAGGGAGATTAGAGAGACTATAAAAATAGACAACTCAATAATAATGGGGGATTTCAGCTATCCCCATATTGACTGGGTACATGTCACCTCCGGACGGGATGCAGAGATAAAGTTTCTAGACACCATTAATGACTGCTTCTTGGAGCAGCTAGTCCAGGAACCCACAAAGGGAGAGGCAATTCTTGATTTAGTCCTAAGTGGTGCACAGGATGTGGTCCAAGAGGTGAATATAGCTGAACCCCTATGTTATAGTGACCATAATGTAATTAAATTTAACATCCTTGTGGGAGGGATGCCAAAGAAGCTCACCACAGTCGCATTTAACTCAGAAAGGGGAAATAGTTAAACAGAAATTAAAAGGAACAGTCACAAAAGTGAAATGCCTGCAAGCTGCATTGAAACTTTTTAAAAACACCATAACAGAAGCTCAATTTAAATGTATACCCCCAAATAAAAAAAATAGAGGACCAAAAAAATGCCACCATGGCTAAACAATAGAGTAAAAGGGGCCATTAAAGGCAAAAAGGCATCCTTTAAAAATTGGAAGTCAAATCCTACTGAGGAAAATAGGAAAGAGCATAAACTCTGGCAAGTAAAGTGCGAAAATATAATCAGGCAGGCAAAAAAAAAAAGACTTTGAAAAGCAACTAGCAAAAGACTCAAAAACCAACAGCAACATTTTTAAAAAGTACATTAGAAGCAGGAAGCCTGCCAAGCAATCAGTGGGGCCTCTGGACCATCGAGGAGCTAAAGGACAACTTGAGGAAGACACAGCCATTGCGGGGAAGGTAAATTAATTCTTGATTCCCAAACCTGAGCCATTCTTTTTAGGTGACAAATCTGAGGAACTGTCCCAGATTGAGGTGTCATTAGAGGAGGTTTTGAAGCAAATTGATAAATGAAACAATACAGTAGAACCTCAGTGTTATGAACACCAGAGATACAAACTGACTGGTCAACCACACACTTCATTTGGAACTGGAAATATGCAATCAGGCAGCAGCAGAGACACCCTCTCCCCCCCCCCCCCAATAAGCAAATACTGTACAGCACTGTGTTAAATGTAAACTACTAAAAAAATAGTAGTAGTAGGTCACCAGGATCAGATGATATTCCCCCAAGACTTCTGAAGGAACTCAAATATGAAATTGCAGAACTACTAACTGTGGTATGTAACCTATCGGTTAAATCAGCCTCTGTACCAGATGTACCAGCCTCTGTACCAATTTTAAAAAAAGGGTCCAGAGGCGATCCTGGCGATTGCTAACTTCAGTACCAGGCTAATTGGTTGAAAGTTGTAAAGAGCAGACTTATCAGACAAATAGGTGAACATGGGGAAGAATCAACATGGTTTTTGTAAAGGGAAATCATGCCTCACCAATCTATTAGAATTCTTTGAGGGGGTTAACAAGCATGTGGAGAAGAGGGATCAATGGATATAGTGTACAACGTTCCTCACCAAAGGCTCTTAAGCAAAGTAAGGAGCCATGGGTTAAGAGGGCAGATCCTCTCATGGATCATTAACTGGTTAAAAAACAAGAAACAAAGGGTTGGGATAAGTGGTTAGTTTTCAGAACGGAGAAAGGTAAATAGAGGTGTCCCCCGCAGATCTGTACTAGGACCAGTGCTGTTCAACATATTCATAAATGTTCTGGAAAAGGGGGTAATCAGTGAGGAAGCAAAGTTTATAGATGATCCAAAATCATTCAAAATAATTAAGTCCAAAGCAAATTGCAAAGGGATGTCACAAAACTGGGTGACAGGGCAACAAAATGGCAGATGAAATTCACTGTTGATAAATGCAAAGTAATGCACATTGGAAAACATAATCCCAGCTATACATATAAAATGATGGGATCTCAATTAGCTGTTACCACTCAAGAAAGAGATCTTGGAGTCATTGTGGAGAGTTCTCTGAAAACATCCACTCAATGTGCAGCGGCAGTCAAAAAAGTGAACAGAATGTTGGGAATCGTTAGGAAAGAGATAGAAAATAAGACCGTGAATATCATAATGCCACTATGTAAATCCATGGTACACCCACATCTTGAATATTGCGTGCAGTTCTGGTCACTCCACTCCAAAAAGATATTTTAGAAATGGAAAAGGTGCAGAGAAGGGCAACAAAAATGATTAGGGGTATGGAAGAGCTTCCATTCAAGTAGAGATTAAAAAGACTGGGACTGTTCAGCTTAGAAAAGAGACGACTAAGGGGGGATATGACAGAGGTCTATAAAATCATGGCTCGTGTGGAGAAAGTGACTAAGGAAGTGCTGTTTACCCTTTCACATAATGCAAGAACCAGGGGTCACCCATTGAAATTAATAGGCAGCAGGTTTAAAACAAACGAAAGGAAGTACTTCACCCAACGCACAGTCAACCTGTGGAACTCGTTGCCAGGGGATGTTGTAAAGGCCAAAAGTATAACAGGGTACAAAAAAGAACTAGATAAATTCATGGAGGATAGGTCCATCAATGGCGATTAGCCAAGATGGGCAGGGATGAAACCCCATGCTCTGAGTGTTCCTAGTCTCTGTTTGTCAGAAGCTGGGAATGGGCGACAGGGGATGGATCGCTCGAAATTGCCCTGTTCTGTTCATTCCCTCTGGGGCACCTGGCACTGGCCGCTGTCAGAAGACCTGATACTGGGCTAGATGGACCGTTGGTCTGACCAGCCTGGCCGTTCTTATGTAACCCCACTGTTAATTCTCCCAATTCGATGACCATTCCCTTTTGAAAACTACTTCTTGAGATCGGTCAGGTAGCCGGATCCTGTTCCACTTACTGAATGCACTATTGATATCATGTAGTCAGTGCTCATTTTTTAATCAGACTGTCACGTGGTACTAAGTCCAAGGCCTGGAAAAGTCAAGTCTATTCCATATATGCAGTTACCTTTGTCAGCCAAACTTGTAATCTCCTCAAAGAATGAAATAAGGTTTGTTTGACAGATCTAGTTTCTATAAAACTATGTTGATTGACATTAATTATATTCCTGCTGTTGAATTTTTTATTGATTGAATCTCGTATTAGCTTTTCCAATTTTTTTTGCCCAGGATTGATGCCAGGTGAACCTGTGCCCTTTTTGAATGTTGGTTCTATGTTAGCACTCTTCCTGTCTTCTGAAATGTTTCTGGTATTCCAAGATTTAATAAAAATTAACATCAGTGGGCCAGAGATCTCCTGAGCCAACTTTTTAGGACACTTGGGTGCAAGGTATCTGGGCCTGCTCATTTAAAAAAAAAAATGTTTATCTTTATTAGACATTTAAATCCTCCTTAATTACTAATGGACTGGAAAGTACTTCAGCATCCCCATGTCATATGAGTACATCAACTTACTTCTTTCCAGATATAGAACAGAAATGTATTGAACACTTCCGCCATTTCTGCATCATTAACAATCATTATTACCGTCTCTTTTCTCTTAATGGGCCTATACCATTGTTGAGATTTCTTTTGTTCCTATTATAATTTAAAAAAAACACATTATTATCCTTAGCGCTGCCAGCCATGCATTTTCCCCTGATGGGACGGTATCCCTAGTCTCTGTTTGCCAGAAGCTGGGAATGGGCGGCAGGGGATGGATCACTTGATGATTACCTGTTCTGTTCATTCCCTCTGGGGCACCTGGCATTGGCCACTGTTGGAAGACAGGATACTGGGCTAGATGGCTGTTTGGTCTGACCCACTATGGCCATTCTTATGTTTTTTAGCTTCCCTTATCAATTTCCTACACTTCATAACTTCTAATTTATATTGAATGCTATTTCCCCATTTTTATATTTGCTATATATTGCTTTTTTATTTCTAATTGGTGCCTTCACTTTGCCTCTAAACCAGGTGAGCTTTTAGCCAAAGTTGTTCTCTTTCTCAGTTGTGGAATTGTGACTTTTTCACCATCTAATAAACTCTTTTTAAGGAATTCCCAGCTTTCATTCACACTCTTCTGTTTAAATTTTTCCTCCCAATCAGTTTAGCTCATAGTTTTCCTTAACTTTGGGAAATTAGCCCTTTTAAAGCACCATGTGTATGTATGTGTATATTTATAACATAAAATACATAACTGGTGGGGACTGTCCTCTGTTTGCCCTATTGAATGCAATCAGGTCATGATCGCTGGTTTCTAGGCAACAACCAACTTCCTGTGCAGTGGTTAATTTTTTATTCAACATAATGAGGTCTAAAATAATTATTTTGTGTTGGCTGCAATAGTTTTGTGTTAGAAAATGATTATCTATAATTTTTGAAGCACCAATGATGTTTTACTGCTGGCTGCATAAAACCTCCAGCATACGCCTCCCACATTGTAGTCCCCCATAAAATACAAGTTTTTTTCCCTATAGATTACAGATGGGTGTTTAAGGAGTAACTCATCCTGTTCTCTGGGGGAGGTCTAGGTTGGATATTAGGAAACACTATTTCACTAGGAGGGTGGTGAAGCACTGGAATGCGTTACCTAGGGAGGTGGTGGAGTCTCCTTCCTTGGAGGTTTTTAAGGCCCGGCTTGACAAAGCCCTGGCTGGGATGATTTAGTTGGGAATTGTCCTGCTTTGAGCAGGGGGTTACTAGATGACCTCCTGAGGTCCCTTCCAACCCTGATATTCTATGATTCTATGATTTGACTTGATGGTCTGTAACAGACCCCCGCACTATCCCCTCCTGGGCTTTGTTCGTTAGCAGATTGATCCATGTGCATTCCAGATTCTGGACTTCTGAGTTACCGATAACGCTGGAACAAGTAGTGGTGTCTTTAATGGTAGTGTGCAACCCCCTCCAACTCTTTTACCTTCTCTGCCCCTCCTTAACGGATGGTAACCAGTGGTTTTACATTGCAGTCGTGTGAATTTCCCAGCAAGTCTCAGTAATACCAATTGTATCACCGTTCTTCACAAAAGTAATTGGGTTCAGTGTTGGTCTTGGTTCTTTGGCGGGGTTCAAGGCTCCCCCCCCCCCCCAAGCTCTGTTCTTTCCCTCTAGCATTTTGGCTCCAGGGGTCAGATTAGAAAGTCTAACTGGTGTTCTCCCATGGTCTGCTTGCAACCTGTGCTCCACTCAGTTGACACCATACTGAGCAGTCATTCATGGTGGATTTTCTAGATCTGCATGACATGCGTGTTCCTCTTCTGCGCGCGCTTTGACCAGCAGAGAGAGAGTTAACAACGCCACTATTGAAATTATGACTGGGAATCGACGTTAACACCCCACCCCCTGAAATGAATGGGGCAGTTTGCTCCTCTCTGAATTACCGTTTCAGGCTGTGTGCAGACTCCGGCAGACCCTGCGGCATTGGTGACATTTCCAAAGTCTGGACAGCTGGTCCAGATGACACCCCCACCTTAGAGCACAGCTGGGTCAGGTACATGTTATAACACCCCCCCCTCCCCCGGCCCAGAGCGCTGCAGGGCAGGTGCCTCTATGGTGCTCCTTCTCCCCAATCTTCCGCTCTCTTGTTTGGGCTGAACCCACCCACGTGAAGCCTTGGAAGGTGACTGGAGAAACCGGCCCTGGAGGAGCAGGTGCAGCCGCAGGCACAGCTCCCTGCCTGGCAGTGAGTCAGGCTCAGGCAGTGTGGCACGTGGGAGGTGGCAGGCTGACTCACTGAGCACTGAGTCACTCTGGGACAATAGAGCTGGGATGGGGACCAGTTGGGCAGCAGAAGGCTGACTAGTTCCAGGTGCTAATGGACTTGAGCCTGTTTCCTCCACACTCAGCTGGATTGTGCTGTTATCAGCGATCCCTCTGGATCTGTGTTTCTCAGCCTTTCTGATACCAGGGATGGGCTTGCTGCCTTCCTACATGTGTCAGGGAGATCTCAGGGACAGGCGCCCGTCCACGGACTGGTCGTAGAGAAACACTGCTCCAGAAGACCTGGCGTCAGAACTCTGATCCAGCTGTGGGTCAGGCAGGTACCAGTGGCCTTGGTTCTGACACTGCAGCGGTGCTGCCCGCGGCTGGGCTGTGCGCCCCCGGCTGGGGAAAGGAGACAGGACTTCATGCCCTGCCCACCGCGTGGTGCTCAGACAGGAAGTGGTTCCACCATAATATGAGCAGCCAAGTGGCCGCATTCGAGTTCCGGTGACTTTGTTGGCCTGAGCAGGTGGCTGGGCATCCCGGTGGGCCCGGGTTCTGTAGTATCCCTTTCCACTCTGGAGGCAGCATGCAGCCAGAGAGCACGAAGCTGGATTTCTCCACGGGGGGAGGGTTTGGGGTCAGACAGAGAGGAGCTGTGGTCGGCGAGACAGACCCAGACGGGACAGTGAGACCGCGCCGGGAGTCCCCGCTCAGGGGAGGTGCAGTGCACTCAGGGTTTCATGGTGATCCTGTCCATCTTCCGGGAGGCTTATTGCTACGGCCCCTGGGCTGGGTCGTGGTGCCTCACTCCCTGAGGCTAGCAGGCTGGGAGAGTGTGTTGGGGGCCGGAGCCCAGGGTTGCCGGGTAGCTGCAGGGTGGTGCCCCTGGGCCTCCCAGGGGAGGTGCTGCCAAGCAGGGGCCCATGCAGCTGGCTGAGTGCTGTATGGGATGAATGGGAAATACTGTCCAGTTGATATGCTCTAGGTTCACTAGGGGGCAGGAGGCTGTGCCCCCCACCTACTCCTCTTCAGCTGGGGGTGAGCGGGAGGATGTATGTGACTGTCCCCTCCCCCCCCTGCAGACAGGGCCCTGCTAGGTTTTTAGTCATAGATCAGCCGTAGCTGTGGTTTCAGCTGTGCTTGTGCTTCATTGTGTGAGGCTCTGACCACGGTCAGTGGGGCTGGATTCCTTTGAATACCCCGCCGGGGCTGGGCAGGTGCCAGGGCTGGGCGGGTGCCTGGGGGGCAGAGGCCGTGCAATGCCCCACCAGGGTTGGATGGGTGCCTGTGCGGGTCCTGCCAGGATATGAGTTTCCTAGGCCTAGACTGTTTGCTCCCCCGCTCCCCAGAGCCGGTCCCGTGACACCCTGGAAAGGCGAGCAGACAGCAGCACTGCGAGGGGTGGCGCTCTCAGTCTCGGGCCGGGTGCCCAGCGAGCTGTGCTGCTCGTCATGGCCAGACCCAGCCTGCGGGTTGCGTTCTCTTGCATTGAGCTGCCTCGTGCTTAGCAGGCAGCAAAGCAAGGGCTGAGAGGGATCTGGTTGCTCTATAAGTACAGTGTGTGTGTGTGTGTGTGTGTGTGCGCGCGCGCGCAATGAGAGAGCCTAACATCTGAGGGGAGCAGGGACAGTTGGGCCTTGGCAACAGCCCTCGAAGGTTTGGATAGTACAGTGGAGTTTTGTAGGCGGCACAGACTGTCCCCAGATGCCCGTAGTGCAGCCAGAATAGACAGGGGCCTCGTGACCCATGCGGGCCCTTGCCTGACAGCTCAGCCGGCAGCCCTCCTGACTGGCAGCTAGGCCCTGGCTCCATGGGGAACATATGCTAGCTGCAGGAGCCTTGTCTCCCCTGTGGGAGAGGAATCATAGAATCTCAGGGTTGGAAGGGACCTCAGGAGGTCATCTAGTCCAACCCCCTGCTCAAAGCAGGACCAATCCCCAACTAAATCATCCCAGCCGGGGCTTTGTCAAGCCTGACCTTAAAAACCTCTAAAGGAGGAGATTCCACCACCTCCCTAGGGAACCCATTCCAGTGCTTCACCACCCTCCTAGTGAAATAGTGTTTCCTAATATCCAACCTAAACCTCCCCCACTGCAACTTGAGACCATTACTCCTTGTTCTGTCACCTGCCACCACTGAGAACAGTCTAGATCAGTGGTTCCCAAACTTTAACAACCTGTGAACCCCTTTCACTAAAATGTCAAGTCTTGCGAACCCCCTCCTAAAAATGAATGTTTCCAGGGATTTTCTCCTTTACCTGAGTATGAAATATAAAAGCAGTGATCTGGGAAATATAAAATTTGTTTTTATGACATGCTTATTACACACTATTTATTATTAATTATTATTGATCATTACAGTATTTTTATTACATTATGAAAACAGCAACACTCTTCCAAGATCTCACTTTCGTAGCTTGTATAACTTTGAATAAGCCTGTTTAAGACAAGGTTCCTATGTTTCATCAAGGAGTACACCTCTACCTCGATATAACGCTGTCCTTGGGAGCCAAAAAATCTTATCGCATTATAGGTGAAACCGCGTTATATCGAACTTGCTTTGATCCACTGGAGTGCGCAGCCCCTTCCCGGAGCACTGCTTTACCACGTTATATCCGAATTCGTGTTATATCGGGGTAGAGGTGTATCAGATGTGAAACAGCATGAAGGTATTTAAGAAGTCAACTCAGAGAGTTCCTCCTACACAATCATTCAGGTGTTGAGCGGTCGAGGGAAACCACACACGTTACAACAAAGCTTAAACTTGTTCTTCATAATAATTTTAAAAACACCACTAGCTGCCTATTTAATTTTTAAAACAGTAAAAAATATCCACCTCCTTTTCCATTTCTTATAAGGAGTCTTGAAGTTTAAATCTCCTCAGTGTGATAGATATGCTTGCTTTGATCTGCTTAGCTCTTGGAAGTCCGGGGCTCCGGGCTGCTGGCCCGCTGCTGTCTGGGGTCCCTAGGGACAGCTCTGTCCGCCATTAGGGAATTTTTTCCTGAGAACCCCCTGTAACATTTCACGAACCCCCAGGGGTTCACAAACCCCAGTTTGGGAAACACTGGTCTAGATCCATCCTCTTTGGAACCCCCCTTCAGGTAGTTGAAGGCTGCTATCGAATTCCCCCCTCTTCTCTTCTGCAGACTAAATAACCCCAGTTCCCTCAGTCTCTCCTCATAAGTCGAAGTCATGTGCTCGATCTCCCTAATCATTTTCGTTGTCGTCCGCTGGACTCTCTCCAATTTGTCCACATCCCTTCTGTAGTGATGTGACCAAAACTGGACTCAATACTCCAGATGTGGCCTCACCAGTGCCGAATAGAGGGGAATAATCACTTCCCTCAATCTGCTGGCAGTGCTCCTAATGCAGCCCAATATGCCATTAGCCTTCTTGGCAACAAGGGCACACTGCTGACTCATATCCAGCTTCTTGTCCACGGTAATCCCCAGGTACTTTTCTGGAGAACTGCTGCCTAGCCATTCGGTCCCTAGCAGGAGCGGCGCCAGGGTTTTTGCCGCCCTAGGCGGCAGCGCTCCTCCTCTGAGCATTCGGTGGCGGGGGTCCTTCCGCTCCATGTCTTCGGGGCACTTCGGCAGCGGGTCCCGGAGCGAGTGAAGGACCCGCCGCCGAATTTCCGCCGAAGACCCGGAGCGGAAGGACCCCCCGCTGCCGAATTTCCGCGGAGGGCGGCAAAATGTCGTCCCCCAAATCCTGCTGCCCTAGGCGACTGCCTAGGGTTACCTAGTGGAAGCGCCGGCCCTGGTCCCTAGTCTGTAGCAGTGCATGGGATTCTTCCGTCCTAAGTGCAGAACTCTGCATTTGTCCTTGTTGAACCTCATCAGATTTCTTTTGGCCCAATCCTCCAATTTGTCTAGACAAAGAGTCCTTATAGACTAACAGTTGTCTGTTAGTCTATAAGGTGCCACAGGACTCTTTGTCACTTTTTACAGATCCAGACTAACACGGCTACCCTTCTGATACAATTTATCTAGGTCACTCTGGACCCTGTCCCTACCCTCCAGCGTATCTACCTCTCCCCCCAGCTTAGTGTCATCTGCAAACTGGGGGTGCAGGAAAAGATGGTACAAGCAGCAGGCATTGAATGGAGAATGTTCACTGCCCAGTGGGTGACAAGTGGTGTTGGGAGGTGGGGGCTGGGAGGGGGACCTGGCCTCAGGACCCCACCCTTTGCACTGCCTCCCTGTCACGGAGTGTGGTGGAGTCAGGGCCCTGCACCCCCCACTTCCTACAATTCACCGTGACTCTCAGCCAGCCGGGAAAACAGAAGGTTTATTAGACGACAGGAACACAGTCCAAAACAGAGCTTGTAGGTACAGAGAACAGGACCCCTCAGTCAGGTCCATTTTGGGGGGTGGGGAACCCAGACCCCGGTTCTGGGCCTCCCTCCGTTTTCCCAGCCAGCTCCAAACTGAACCCCCCTGCAGCCCCTCCTCTGCCCTTTGTCTCTTTCCCAGGCAAGGAGGCCACCTGATCTCCTTGTTCTCCAACACCTTCAGTTGGCACCTTGCAGGGGAGGGGCCCAGGCCATGAGTTGCCAGGAGACAGAGTGTCGGCCATTCTCTGTGCAGACACCAAGCTAAATATGAGTCAACAGTGTGATGCTGTTGCAAAAAAAGCAAACATGATTCTGGGATGTATTAACAGGTGTGTTGTGAGCAAGACACGAGAAGTCATTCTTCCGCTCTACTCTGCTCTGGTTAGGCCTCAGCTGGAGTATTGTGTCCAGTTCTGGGCACCGCATTTCAAGAAAGATGTGGAGAAATTGGAAAGGGTCCAGAGAAGAGCAACAAGAATGATTAAAGGTCTTGAGAACATGACCTATGAAGGAAGGCTGAAAGAATTGGGTTTGTTTAGTTTGGAAAAGAGAAGACTGAGAGGGGACATGATAGCAGTTTTCAGGTATCTAAAAGGGTGTCATAAGGAGGAGGGAGAAAACTTGTTCACCTTAGCCTCTGAGGATAGAACAAGAAGCAATGGGCTTAAACTGCAGCAAGGGAGATCTAGGTTGGACATTAGGAAAAAGTTCCTAACTGTCAGGGTGGTTAAACACTGGAATAAATTGCCTAGGGAGGTTGTGGAATCTCCATCTCTGGAGATATTTAAGAGTAGGTTAGATAAATGTCTATCAGGGATGGTCTAGACAGTATTTGGTCTTGCCATGCGGGCAGGGGACTGGACTCGATGACCTCTCGAGGTCCCTTCCAGTCCTAGAATCTATGAATCTATGAACCATCACAGCTGCCCCCTACCGCTTTGCAACAATCACACCCCCGATCCCACCACCTAGATACTTAAGAACTGCATAGTGGAAACTGAGGCACCCACACACTATTCAGAGAAAACATTTAGAACATTCCCACTTCGTCACACTCCCCCAAGCCCGTAGGGTGGGACTGGGAAGCTTGGGTGAGGACCTGCTGCACACCAGGCAGCCGAGATGGTGCCTGTGCCCTAGGTAAGGTGACCAGACGAGATGAAGAAAATATCGGGACACCGGGGGGTGGGGGGGGAGGGAAACAGCTAAAAATTGGGACGGCCCCGATTTTATTGGGACGTCTGGTCACCCTAGCCCTAGGGGCTCCCACAGACAGACCGAGGACGGAGGTCAGGGAAGGAGAACAAAGGGGATTTCTACGCAAATCGACAAGATTCGCTGCAGAGTGGAAGGGGGCTCACTGGAGAGGGAAGTGCCCTGGGGACAGGATCCTGCAAGTGGGTCCATGCATAGGGGCAGGCAGGTGTTTGGGGGCCTGACAGCAAGGCAGACAAGCTGGGTGGAGGGGGCAGTGCCAGACTCGCCCCCAGCGTGGGGGTCCCTGGCTGGGCCTCGTGCTCCAGTTCTCTGCGGAAATGTTTGGGATGGGTTCTGACTCACTCACCAGTCCCAGCCCAGTAATCCGGCCGAGGTGGGGCCCCGAGCTGCCCGTCTGAGCTGGCTGTAAAAGGAGGAGCCGTGGGAACAT
Organism: Emys orbicularis; assembly: GCF_028017835.1. Lineage (NCBI taxonomy): Eukaryota > Metazoa > Chordata > Testudines > Emydidae > Emys > Emys orbicularis. Next base: position 299,775,733 of record NC_088684.1, read on the forward strand.
CTGGTGCAGCTGGACTTTGTGAGGGGCTGCAAGAGGCAGCTCAGGACAGATGCTCTGGGGAGCTAAGTCTCTCCATGCACAGCGTAACGCTGCAAGCCCCTGCAGGAGGGGGACTGGCCATCTGCTGCCTGCTCCCGAGCTAGAGGTCACGGGTGCCAGGAAACAGAGCAGATCTCTTCCTGCCTCTGTCCCCAGCAGCCCTGTGTTGGTCCAGCACGAATCAACTCTGCCAGAGCAGGCTTGCTGCTGGGGATGGGGTATCCCCTGACGGGCCCTGGCGGCAGCCCCCTCCCCTTGGGGCAGAGGGAGCTAGAGGGGAAATGGCCTGGCCGCTGTCCAGCAGGTGGCTTTTCCCCCGGTTTGTCTCCCCCAACCCCAGCCCGGAGGTGCCGGGGCTCAGCCCTGCCAGGCCATGTGGCTTGTGAAGGGTGGCTGCCTGCCTCTCCTGGGCTTGGAGCACCTGGGGGCTCGGGCTGATGCGAGGCAGGCCTGGGGTCGGGCTGTGAACTGCGGCCAGGTTGAGGAGGAGATAGAACGGGTTTCCCCGACCTGCAGCCAGGCCATTGTGTGGAGGTCTGTTGGGGCCGGGGCTGGCTGGTGTAGCCTTTTATTTTATTTAATGTTTGTTCTGGATTTAGAGCCCATAGGAACACATGAAGCCATAGGCAAGTAACACACACCATTACAAGAGCATTGTTTTTTAGCAATTTTATTAAAGTTACCAACAAAGTTATAAATGTCACAGCATATACAATTCCTAAAGATAAGTACCATGTTCCAGTTATACCTACAGACATACTCACATCCTCCTAGATGGTGTTAGTGTCTCTTGGCCCTTGTATGGATTGAATATTAATACGGGAGTGGTTTCTGCTGGAGTTTCCCATAGGAAGCTCAATTTTTCTGCTCTGGGCACCCCTTTTTATACTGTGAGTCTGTTTATACCTACATTCTGCGCATGTACATGAAAGCGTAACCCTCTTTTTTTTATTGGCCTGTGTTCCCTGGAAACACAAGGGACCCCAAATTTTATAGGCTGTGTAGGTTTTTATTAACATTGACTTACCACATTTATTTTGCGGCTAAGGCACATGCTGGAGGCAATATTTTTGTTACAGCATTTTACAATTTAAATTTAATCTTCCCAGCTACACTTTTGCAATATTACCAGTTGGTACCTCTCTTTCCCCATAATAGTTTGGATTATTTCTCGGTTATTGAGTTACGCCATCATTTCTTGTTTTCAAGGCCTAAAATAGCTAAGCTAAAGTCTTGCAGGCCTCAGCCCACAGTTTTTTGCGCTTGTTTCATTTATGTCTACTAAATAGTTCCTCTAAAGATTAATTCATTTTATACTTCTGTAATTCTACAAATCAACATACAATAAATAGATATAATATAACATAATGATTAATTGTAACACTACACAATAAATGGGCAATAAATTAAAAACATTGGCTACCCTGGCCAGGCCAGGGCAGGGAGGGTCAGCGTGGGGGGGTGAGAAAAGTCCTGTCCCCAGGGAACACTGGGAAAGAGGCAGGTGTGATGTTATTGACATGAACTGGGACCATATAGATCATTGTTGCAACCGAGGTCCTGTAGTGGCACCCAAATCTTGTATAAAGGGGGTCAAATGGGGTGTCTAAGACAAGGTTATGATTTACTGGTTATGATTATGCTGTCTATATGTGTGTATCAGTTTTGTAGTTGAAGTTATGAATATTGGCTCTATACTGTCTGTATGGCAAACTTATGCTATGCTTCTGGGTGACATCCCAGACAAACTGGTGTTAGCTCTGCCTAGCCTGCTTGATGGCCCATTAAGGACCATCAGCTATACAATGGACCCATTGAGAGAAGGCAAATATGCCTTCAGACTCAGCAAAGTATGCAGGGACTTGCCCATGTGACTCCAGACTCCATTTTGCTGTAATTTTCCACAGTAAGAACAAAGAGGTGTTCTTACACCTGGAAAAGACTATATAAGGCTGATGCCTCATCTCCATTGGGTCTTCAATCGTGCTTCATACCTCTGGAGGGACTTTGCTACAAGCTGAAGCTCTGAACAAAGGACTGAGGACCCATCCCAGCGGGGGATGTATTCCAGAGACTTGATTTGAACCTGCAGTTTATTCTATCGCTGCTGCAAGCCTGAACCAAGAACTTTGCCATTACTGTATGTAATTGATTCCATTTAACCAATTCTAGCTCTCATCTCTATCTCTTTCCTTTTATGAATAAACCTTTAGATTTTAGATTCTAAAGGATTGGCAACAGCGTGATTTGTGGGTAAGATCTGAGTTGTATATTGACCTGGGTCTGGGGCTTGGTCCTTTGGGATCAGGAGAACCTTTTTCTTTTACTTGGGTATTGGGTTTCATAACCATTTGTCCCCATAACGAGTGGCACTGGTGATGATACTGGGAAACTGGAGTGTCTAAGGCAATTGCTTGTGAGACTTGTGGTTAGCCAGTGGGGTGAGACCGAAGTCCTCTTAGTCTGGCTGGTTTGGTTTGCCTTAGAGGTGGAAAAAACCCCAGCCTTGGGCTGTAACTGCCTGTTTGAGCAATTTGTCCTGAGTTGGCACTCTCAGTTGGGTCCCGCCAGAACCGCATCGTCACAGCAGGCTATGTGACTGCCTGTGGATCTCGTGAGACTGCCCCATCTGCTGGACCATCCTCCTATGCTGGGTGATGGGGAAGAGGAGGGGGGAGGTATCCTCGAGGAGCGGGGGTGGGAGGTGGGGCTTACTGCTGGCACCCTGTCATCTCGCTGCTGGACTGGGGCTGCCATGCTGAAGTGAGAGGGGTTGAGTCTCCCCTTCTGCTGGATGGAACCTGGCTCACCTGAAGACAGGGAGCAGCCATGTCCTGCTAACCTGGGAGGGGGCCGGTGGTTGGGGAGCCCCCCACTCCCTGCTAATTGAGGGGGCTGGGCGGTCAGGGAGCCCCCTTTACACCCCCGCTAATCGGGGACTGGGCGGTAAGGGAGCCCCCCCCACATCCCACTAACGGGGGGGTGGCTTCCAGGGCAGTAGAAGGCGCCGGTGGCTCTCCTGTTCTGTGTCTCGGCCGCAACATCAGGGGAAGTTCAGCTCGGTGTATTGATGTGGCAGAGAACCCCCCCTCTTGGGGGCTGCGGGACTTCCCCTTGCGGTGGGCAGAGGTGTGTGCTGAGCTGGTCCCTTGGGGAGAAAGTAAGAGGGTGGGGGGGGTACTGGGCTCTCCCCTTTGGGGATTGGGGCAGCAGGCAGCCCCCCGCCCTCCTGGCCCTTCTCTGGGGGATGGTGGGATCTATCTGGGTCAGGGGGCTGGTGGTCGGGGAGCCCCCCCCCACTCCCTGCTAGCCGGGGAGCGGGTTTCAGGGCAGTAGAAGGCGCCGGTGGCTCTCTTGGCCCCAACCACAGGGGAAATTCAGCTCTGTGTCTGATGTGGCAGGAAACCCCCCCCCCCCCCCCTTCTGTGGGCTGCGGGACTTCCCCTTGCAGCGCGGCAGGAAGTGGTGGAGAAAGCAGGGCTGCCCTGGGGGGGGGGGGGGAAGGTGTGTGCTGGGGGTGTGGGGACTGGGCTCCCCCTTCGGGGGCTGGAAGTGGCAGGCAGGAGCCTCCCCCCCAGTCCTTCTCTGGGGGACGGTGGGATCTCAGAGGGGGCACAGGAACCTCCTGTGGCTTGGGTTTTTTTAATTCCTTGGTCAGGGTTTGAGCTCTGGGTGGGGGCATTGGGGAGGAGCCTAGAATGTGCGGGGGGGGGGGAGAGGGGGTCAGAGTGTGTGTGTGTGTGTGTGTATAGAGCCTGGGGGGCAGGAGGGAAGCATGGTGTGTAGGGGGAGCGATGTGGGGTGGGGAGGTCTGGAATGTGTGGGTTGGTGGGATGAAGGGCAAAGGGGGGGGTCTGGAGTTTGTGGGGGGGTAGGAGGCGCTGAGGGGCTGAGGACCAGGGGACTGACACATGATGGTGTTTTGTTAGGTTTGGTGTCAGGCTGGCTCTGTTCAGTACAGGGGGGTCTGGAGTGTGGGGCACTGAGGGGCAGGGGGCTGAGGGCTCTGTTCGATATGGGGGGCACTGAGGGGCAGGGGGCTGAGGACTCTGGTACAGGGAGGGTCTGGGGGGCGCTGAGGGGCAGGGGGCTGAGGACTCTGGTACAGGGAGGGTCTGGGGGGCGCTGAGGGGCAGGGGGCTCAGGACTCTGGTACAGGGAGGGCGCTGAGGGGCGCTGAGGGGCAGGGGGCTGAGGACTCTGTTCGGTACGGGGGAATATGGAGGGCGCTGAGGGGCAGGGGGCTGAGGACTCTCGTACAGGGAGGGTCTGTGGGGCGCTGAGGGGCAGGGGGCTGAGGACTCTGGTACAGGGAGGGTCTGGGGGGCGCTGAGGGGCAGGGGGCTGAGGACTCTGTTCGGTACGGGGGGATATGGGGGGCGCTGAGGGGCAGGGGGCTGAGGACTCTGGTACAGGGAGGGTCTGGGGGACGCTGAGGGGCAGGGGGGTGAGGACTCTGGTACAGGGAGGGTCTGTGGGGCGCTGAGGGGCAGGGGGCTGAGGACTCTGTTCGGTACGGGGGGATATGGAGGGCGCTGAGGGGCAGGGGGCTGAGGACTCTCGTACAGGGAGGGTCTGGGGGGCGCTGAGGGGCAGGGGGCTCAGGACTCTGGTACAGGGAGGGTCTGGGGGGCGCTGAGGGGCAGGGGGGTGAGGACTGGTACTGGGAGGGTCTGTGGGGCGCTGAGGGGCAGGGGGCTGAGGACTCTGTTCGGTACGGGGGGATATGGAGGGCGCTGAGGGGCAGGGGGCTGAGGACTCTCGTACAGGGAGGGTCTGGGGGGCGCTGAGGGGCAGGGGGCTCAGGACTCTGGTACAGGGAGGGTCTGAGGGGCGCTGAGGGGCAGGGGGCTGAGGACTCTGTTCGGTACGGGGGGTCTGGCAGGCTAATCAGTGAGCTAGTAGCTTGCCCCAGTCGGGCTATTGACAGCCCTCTCTGCGCTCTGTCTGGCCGGCCAGGTCCTTGCAGTGGCCCGTCACTCCGCTGGCCGGCCCCCAACCCAGGGATCTCTCCCGCCTGCACGGGGCAGTGATTCGTGTCCGAACATGAGCGTGGGGCGCCCCTGGGGAATGCTTTGGGCAGCGGGCTGAGTTGTGGATGTAGCTCCCTGGTTCCCCGGCTCCCCCGTTGGGCACGGCCTGCTGGTGAGTGTGTGATTGCCCAAGCGACTCGTTATGGGGGAGCTGGCAGTGCCCCTATGTCTGGGTTGCCTGACCCTTTCCATGGTCAAGGATTCTCGTGATCCTTTCTTGAGAAGCTCCAGCACCTGCGGTGTTTGCAGCAGGACATGGAGGCTGGCAGGAAAGCTGGCTGGCTGGAAAAATACTTTTTCTGCCTCCCCAGGAGCTGTGGAAAACTGCAGCTTTGTTGCTCCTCCTGGTCTGCTCAGGAAAATATTGGCAGCACCAAAATAACAATGGAACGCAAATATCCATCGCTGGCCTGGGAGCTGCTGCAGCAGCCGCGGGGGACTGGCCTTCCTGGCCCTAGTTCATGCTCCTAGCGGCTCATTCTTCCCTCTCTGAGGGCACTGCCTGGGGCAGGCGCTCATCCCCCTCAGGGGAAAGCAGAGGGAGTGGGTTTCTCCTGACTACTCCAGGTCCCTGGGCCAGCAGCCTTCTCCGGCTGCTCCGGCTGTGACTGTCTGTGTTGTGGGGTGGGACAGTTATTGTACAATATAAGGGATAGTTACCTTTTTCTTTGTAAACACCCAAACCTCTAGGCGATTTCCAGCCAGAGAATTGAATTTGATTTCTGCTGTGGCGTCAGACTTGGAAGTTAGGAGATGCCAGGTACGTGGTCGTCCCTGTGAGCTGCACTCAGCCCTGTGGGCATGTCTGGATTGCAGTGCTGTCTTCAATCCCACGGTCACGTGCGGGTTATTCCTGGGGACGGGTGCGCCGGGGGCTGAAGTAACGTTGTCGATCTGGCATTTCCTAACCTTTCAGCCCTTGACTTTTGCAACCTCAGTCGCGTTCTTTTCAGGCCGTGTGCGTAAAACGTGTTCTAAGTGAGCGCGAAGAAGGCGGGGGAGAGACGCCCAGCTGCTCTTCACATGTAAATAAAAGCTCAGAGCAGCCGTATGGGTTTGGCGTGTGAGGCAGGACCGACCCAGTGCAGGGCACTTCCATTCCTCCCTGCTGCCGCCTCGGGCAGCTGGGAGGGGAGAATTTGGTGCCTGGCCCGGCCCTGCGCCCCGCCTGATCAGCACATTGAGCAGAGGTCCACGTTGGGCTGTGTGCTGTGATACCGGAACTGCAGCAGAATCCCCTCTCCTAGCCCAGCAGGAGCTCATTTGAGACCCTGACCAGGGCGGTTGGAAGAGCCCTCTGCGAATCCTGCTGCTTGCTGCACCGGCCCACGAGTGTCGCCTCCCTGGCCCGGCGTGGGTGGGCTCTGCAGGACACACATCCCAGGCCAGAGAAGGTGCCAGGCAGCCCCTGCAGGAGTGCAGCTCCAGTTTGCCTTGGGCTGTGGCAGGTCAGCGCAGGTGAGTTCTAGCCCCACTCCCCACACTGAACCGCCTGCTTTGTGGTTAGTGGGTTTGGGGCTTCCAGTCTCCTGCGCCTTCTTCCCCTGCCCCCAGTGCAGCATGCGTGATTGGCGGTGGGGTCGGGGGCATAGGCGCCAACTTTATCCGGCGCTGGTGGGTGCCCGCACCCCCCAGCCCCTTTCCCTGCCCCTGGCCCCGCCCTGACTCCACCTTTTCCCTGCCCCTGCCCCCATTCCAACCCCATCCCCAAATCCCCGTCCCGGCCCCGCCTCTTCCCCCAGTGCACCGCGTTCCCCCTCCTCCCCCCTCCCTCCCTGCCCCGCGAATCAGCTGTTTCACGGTGCAAGCGCTGGGAGGAAGGGGGGAGAAGCAGGACGCGGCGGCGCGCTCGCGGCGAAGGTAAGCTGGAGCGGGGGGCTGGGGAGCTGCCGGGGGGTGCAGACCACCCACCAATTTTTTTCCGTGGGTGCTCCAGCCCCGGAGCACCCACGGAGTCGGCGCCTATGGTTGGGGGTGCTTCCACCAGAGTTTGGCCTGAGGCCCTGGGTTGGAAGCTTGCTTGCTGCTGTGCATTGTGGGATTGTCTGGGAGGCCCATGAGCCCTCTGCTCTGCCATGCAGTGGCCCTGTGCGAGTTCCCTCGCCCTGGCTGCACTTGTGATCTGAGGGGAGCTGGCTGTGGGGGAAGTGCCGTGTGTTACTCTCTGGAGCAGATTTCTAGAGCAGCTGGCGGTGGGGGACAAGTAATCTCCTGTCCCCGTTTCTGTGCTGAGCTCCGGGCCCAGCGCCCCCCCTTTGCGCAGAGAGTCTCTGCTTTCCTTGCAGCAGCTTTCCCTGGGATTATCCTGGAGCTGTGCTGCTCTGGAAATGCACCTTTATCCCCTCCCCCAGGGCGAGCCTGATCCAGATCAGCCCTGTGCCACCCTGTATCCCTCTAGGGCAGGGGTCTCAAACTCAAATGACCACGAGGGCCACGTGAGGACTAGTACATTGGCCGAGGGCCGCATTACTGACACCTCCCCCTGCCCCCCTTGGCCCCGCCCCCACTCTACCCCTTCCATGAGACCCTGCCCCCATTCCAACCCCTTCCCTGAAATCCCCACCCCAACTCTGCCCCCTTCCTGCCCCGAGGGAGGGCAGGAGGGGTGTGGGGTGTGGTGGGGGCTCAGGGCAGGGAGTTGGGGTGTGGAGTACACCAGGGGGTTGGGCTGCAGGAGGGGTGCGGGGTACAGCAGGGGGTTGGGCTGCAGGAGGGGCTCGGGGGGCGGGCTCCGGCCCGACACGCACTGGGGGCAGGGCAGGCCGCCTGCCTGCCTGTTCCCGCACTGCTCCGGGAAGTGGCCGGAACCTGGGGGAGGAGGGGCACAGGGGTCTGTGTGTTGCTCTTGCTTCAGGCAGCGCCCCCAGCAGCTCCCATTGGCCGGGAACGGGGAACTGCGGCCAATGGGAGCTGCTGGGGGCGCTGCCTGAAGCAAGAGCAACACACAGAGCCCTGTGCCCCCCCTTCCCCACGTTCCGGCCGCTTCCCGGAGCGGCAGGGGGCAGGGCAGGCAGGGAGCCTGCCCTTCCCCCGGTGCGCGTCGGGCTGGAGCTGCTCTAGGTAAAAGCGGGGGGGAGGGGGCGCGAGGAGCTCGCGGACTGCAGAAAACAACCCTGCGGGCCGCATGCGGCCCCCGGGCCGCGTGTTTGAGACCCCTGCTCTAGGTCGTCTGCCATGCTCAGCACCGTGGCACCTGCTGGATCTGCCCTGAGGAGGGCCCTGCCCAGAGCTGGAGCTGTCCCCTCCCCCTTTCCTGGGAGGATGAATGCTCAGGTGGAAGGGGCTGGGCAGGAAAGCAGGTTTGTTGGAGACTTGCTGCACCTTGTGGCCTGCGTATGCCCATGGGGTGTCCGTGGGGCTCTGGAGCCTGGCGTCCTTAATGCTTGGCGAGCACAGTCTGCCTCTTGATTTCTGTCTCAGCAGCGGCCTTGCCTGGCGTCTCCTCTCCCTGGCTGCAAGTCCGGGGCTGGGGAGGCGAGCAACCTACAGGGCCTCAGCCCATTCCAGCCAGTACCGAACGCTGCAGCCCCTGTCTCCCGCCAGCACCTCCCACCTGCTTGCCACTCCCGACACTGCGTCCCCAGAGAATATCCAGGCAAGGCCAAGGCTGTGGCAGTTCCCCCCGTGGCCAAGGTGTGACGAACTGGGACTGTTCTGAATGTGGTCTTTGAATGCTGAGGGGGGTTTGGCTGGGACAGTCTGCATTGGGGGATGGGAGACTGGCCTTGTGATGAACTGGGACTGTTCTTACTGTGGGCTTTGAATGCTGACAGGGGAGTGTGGCTAGGATAGTCTGCATTGGGGGATGGGAGACTGACCAAGGGAGAATACCTGAGCATGTAACATGAGAACCCAGGAAGGGGTTAGAGGCCAGGTGACACCTTTGCCCGGGAAACTGAACAAAGGCTGTGGGAGGGGTCGCTGAAGGGGGAGTTTTTCAGGAGCTGGCTGGTGATATGGCTGGGAGGCAGACGGGGCTCTGACCTCCCAAGGGGCTGGGGTGCCCTGGGACCCCAAGATGGACCTAACTGAGGGGGGTCCTGTTGTCTGTGCCTGCAAGACCTGTCTTGGACTGTATTCCTGTCGCCTAAATAAACCTTCTGCTTTACTGGCTGGCTGAGAGTCATGGTGAATCGCAGGAAGCTGGGGGTGCAGGGCCCTGAGTCCCCCATACTCCGTGACACCTTTTCCCCCCCCGGTGCCGCGAGCCCCTCTTCCCCCCCCCGGTGCCACAAGCCCCTCTTTCCTCCCCCCCCCCCCCCCGTGCCACGAGCCAGGCCCCGCTCCATACAGCTCCAGATCTGCTTTTCTATTTTCAACCGTTTTTCTGAAGCAAAGCAAGAATCATGCTCCTTTGATGCCCAGGACTTGTGGGAGCAGGTAGGTGCCTGTTACGTGCCTTGGGACATGCCACCGTCCCAGTTTCTTGCCGGGCTGGAACCCGTTCTCTGAGCTGCTGCCATCACCAAAATAGCAAATAATCCAAGGACCCAGTGGGGGATGGAGGCTGCTGTGCTCAGCGTGGTACGAGAGACGTGTGCGCAGACAGCTGCTGCCCCAGAGAGCTCACGCGCTGCTTATTGTTAAAAGAAGGTTGTTAATCCTGTGACCACAGACTATGTTCGGGGAGTCATTTCACCCCCCTCTGAAACCAGCCGCCTCTGGGCTGGAGCACGGCAGCAAAGGAACAGAAACAGCAGCGGAACAGCCTGTAATGACTGAGCTGGAGTTTGGCTAGAACCTCGGCTTAATCCCCCAGTTCTCAGAGAAGTGCCGTGACCGTAGACTCTTGTTTTGTCTCCTCTGGAAGACCCCCCTGCTCCCAGTGCACCCCCCCCCACCCCATTGGGCACCTCTGAATGTGAGGGGAGAGGGGCCCGGGTTTCTCCTAACCATCCAAACGCCTGCACAGCCTTCATTGGTTCCATCTGATGAGCACAGAGCTTCGGCACAGGCTCATTCAGACCCAGCCAAGTGCTGTGCTGGGGGGTGCATGCTGTCGTGGCGAAGGGGTGCAGGGAGGGCTCGGGGCTGGGTGTGGAACTGGAGGGTGCCAGCAGGGATGCCGGGTGGAGCTGCACTGCCCAGGGCAATCTCCGAACTCCCTAGAAGGGCCGTTCCCAGGGTGTGCCTGGCTCTGGCTACGCTGGCTGGCGGAGGGCCCCGCAGTGCCCTGACCACCTCCCCCTGCACTGCCGCTGGTTTCCTTCAGTCCTGCTCGGGCCAGTGGGGCTCGGGCCAGCTGGAACCGTTCGGCTTCGGGCTGCTCACTCAGGGCTCTGCCTTCTTGGGGCCCGTTGAGCAATGAGCCTCGACCTTGGATTGCAAGCTGTGAAGCCGCCTTTGGCCACAACAGACGTGAGTTATGTTGGTTCTCTGCACCCCAGCATGGAAGGGTGTCAGTCTGCCCAGCTCCATGGCCTCAGGAAGGAGGGGCCCACTGCTTTGGGTGCTGGGGGGGGGGCGGGGCACCTTGCCTCCCCAGAACAGTCCCAAGCCTGGCAGAGAGGTTCCCTGGAGACCCTGATCTGAGCAGCCCCCTCTAGATAGCAGCCGCTTTTGTCCCCTCCTGGGTAGCAGGAGCCCCGCCCCCATCCTGTTGTCTTGCTCGCTGCCGGGTTTCCCCTCTGGGAGCCTGCGGGAAACTCCGGCTCCCAGACTAGGGTTATCATATTTTAGTTTTAAAAAAGGAGGACACTCCAAGGGGCCCCGGCCCCGCCCCAACTCTGCCCCTTCCCCAAAGTCCCCGCCCCAACTCTGCCCCCTCCCCTGAACGCTCCACCCCCCCTGCTCCTCCCCCTCCCCTACTTCCCGCGAATCAAATGTTCTTGAGAAGCCTGAAACAGGGAGGCAGCAGGTAAGCTGGGGCTGGGGCGGGGTGCGGCGTGGCCCAGTCCACCTCCCCTGGCTGAGCGGCTCCCTCCGCCGGCCGGCTGGCCCAGGCCAAGAGGCTCTGGCCCCGGCGTCTCCCGTCCGGCTTGGCTCAGGCCCTGGGGCGCTGGCCCCCGGCCGAGCACCCCCGGCCCCCGGCCGAGCACCGCTGGCCCCGGCCCTGGCCCCCGGCCGAGCACCGCCGGCCCCAGCCCCCGGCCCCGCACCGCCAGGCCCTCCTTTCTTATTTTCCCGGACATGTCCGGCTTTTTGGGATTTCCTCCCGGACGGGGATTTGAGGCCCCAAAAGCCGGACATGTCCGGGAAAATCCGGACGTCTGGTAACCCTATCCCAGACACCTGTTTGCTTGTGGTGAGAGGGAGATCCTGGCGCATGCATATTGCCAGTGCGCCCGGCTGCAGCGCCTCCCCCGGAGCCCCCTGGGGCGGTGCTGGCTGCATTTCTTCCCGCACCTCTTTATTTAGGTGCTCCCCAGTCGCAGCCCCACAATGTTGCGGGAGCTCCTCGCCAGCCTCCTCCTGGCGGTGCCCAAGCGGCCCCCCATCGATCTCGGGGTGGGGCAGTCCCTGTGACCGCGCCTGCGGGGCTGGATTCTGGGCACTCCGGGCAGAGTTCCTCTGGGTGGCGTCAGCTCCTGGGATTTGGGCGCTGGGCAGGGTCTCTGCTTGGTATCCCCTTCTCGGGCCCTCTGACTGTCCCCCCCCTCCTGCTTTTCATTTGTTGTCCCCTGGACTCAGTTGCTCCAGGTGTTTTCTTCTGTCCTTCCCCTCTGGATGGGGGCATGACCTGTTAGTCTCCTGGCTGGGTCCCTTGGGGCTCCATCCCGTTCCCAGGCACTGAGTAGTGACCTCGCTGTCTTTTGGGTGGACACGGTCTCTTCCCCCGCTCCCGTGCGCTGCAGAGCCCGGCGCAGGGCGTGCTCTGTGCTTTGCAGGGGGTGGGGAATGGGTCGGGGCGCTGCTTTGGCATAGGGGCCCAGGAGCTGTGTTGTGTGATTGTCTCTGGATTAGCAGGGGATGGGCCCAGCGCTGCGTGGCAGCCATCGGTGCTGCCCCTCCAGCCCGCATGGCGTATCTGAGCGCCTGTCTGGTGCAGCCAGCTGTCTGTGCTGGACCCCGGTCTCTGCCCGGTGTGGGAGAGTGGGTTGGCTGGGCTGTGGCATCGCTGGAGCAGTAGCTCGGCAGGAGGACTGGATCCAGCTGGTGGGGTTGTTACAGCGTGGAGCCCTGCCCAGCTTTTCCTTTTCATGCTGTTTCTGCAGCCGTGCACTGATTGTGAGGAGCAGGTTTGTGTCATTTCGGGGCTGCTCAATTTCTGTGTCGTCATCACAAATGTTGACCTGGTCGGCTGTTCCTGGGTCTGTTCTGAAACACCCGGAGTTGTCATTCCCGGGTGATCTCGGGCCCATGCGCTGCGGGAGGTTCCCGCAGGGGCAGCGGGGCTGGGTTAAGTCTAGGTACTGCAGGCCTATCGGGCTCCGGGAATCCTGTGATGTCAGTGACGTTTTAAAAAATGGTTTCTAGCCCTCCTGTTTGCACAGGAAGGTTTGGAAATACGACCCGAGCATGCCCAGTGCTGTGGTGCCAGCCTGAGTCTGCAGGCAGCCCCAGATGAGGGAGCTGAGGGTTTGTCCAGAGTCCGTTGTGGTCCTGTTTTAATTCTGATACTCCACAAACACTTGTGGTTCACCCAGTGGCTCAGCCTGGAGTAGGCTGCACACGTGGCCACCTGGCACAAACCTTTGTGGAGTGTCTAGCCCAGCATTGGCAGTCGTGTTCGCTAACACTGATTAATTGGCAAGCCGTTAACACGGGTGAAACAGGAGCAGAACCACTGGTGTAGCCAAGCCCGGGGACGGAGCTGCCCTTTTTCGTGCCAGTGGGTGTTAGTTTGGGGGCCTCAGCAGAGGGCATTGTGAGAGTCCCATGCTGACCCTGCTGGAGTGGGGTCAGCTAGTGCCCCTCAGACATCTGCTTGGGTGGGTGGGGGCTGAGCCCCCCCACTCCAGCACCTCTGAGGGGGGAGAGCAGTGATGCTGGGAAGCGGGGGCTCCCCCTGCCTGTTCAGCAGACAGCTCTTCTGTGGGTCACCCAAGGACGGGCAGGGCCACAGCCTGGGAGCGGGGCCCCAAAAGGGAGGGGAGTGCCGTGATCTGCCCTGGACACAGTGGGTCAGAGGTCCTGGGAGCAGATCGTTGGTGTGCGGCAGGCAGGTAGCTCCGGAGGCCTGGGCTAGGGGCGGGGGGCTGGGACGTTGGACCGAGGTTACTCCCCTTGCTGGAAGGGCTCTGGTGCTTGTTGTGCAGTCGCTGGACGGTGCATGGAGCTAATGAGGGCATATGGTTCCCCATCGGTTCCATTCTGTAGCAATCCTGGGGGGCCAGACTGAGTCAGCCGCTCCGTGAAGTCCTGTGAAGGAGCAAAGCTTTGCTAATGAGGCTCTGCAGAGTGAAGATGGGCTGGGGCCTGTTTTGCAGGGAGGAAGTGAGCCTGGCTTTTGTGGTTCTCTTGTTGCTGTGTTATTTGTCACTGGGGATGCCCCAGGAGTTTGCTGACGCTGCTGTTCTCACAAATGTCCTCTAGTTATTCGTGAGGAAAGTATTTGTGCTTTTGTGCACTGGGGTCGTTCGTCCGTCTGACCATGGCGTAGGAGAGGGGCCAGACTGGAGGGTTAGGTGAAGGGCTCTGTGCTGTTGAAACCTCTCCTTTGCTCCATTCCCTGGGCTGCCTGGCTTCCCAGGTTTGCATTTTGGAGGTTCCCCTGTGTTGTGATAGGGACTGGGGAGGGGAGGCTCCTGGGTTTCCATGGTCTCTCACCATGTCCTTGCTTTTCTGATGATGCTGTCTGGCTCGGATCCATTGTCTGGAATAGTCTTGGGAAGGTCTGTCCGGAGTTTCCCATTCTGCATTGCTGGCATTTGCTTCTTTTTATTAGGTTTTAAACTGTTCTAGCTTTGCCAGGAGCTGCTGTCTGTAGCATCTTTAACGTGTGCCCATTTCTCCTTCCCACGCTCAGAGTTTTCCTGCTGGAGCGCTGGTTTGTGTGGTGGGGGACCGGCAGGTAGATGTTAGGTCACGGGGGTCTATGATGGAGAGGATAGGCCAGTGGGTAGGGCGCTGGCGCTGGGGAGACAGGTTCAGTTCCCTGCTCTGACGCAGGCTTCCTGAGTCCCTCGATCTCTCTGCCCCATCTGCCCCCTGGGGCACCAGCACTGCCCTGCCTCTCGGGGGCTGGTGAGACTCAACACATACATATTTGGAGTCAGGTAGGTGATGGGCCCAGACATGTGGTTCCCTTCCTTTATGGCAGCCTGCACCAGACCATTTCTCTTCCCCTTTCTGCCCCTTGGAGTTGAGCCTTTTCCTGCTGGTTGCAGGGCAGGATGTGCAGCGGCTCTGCTGAGCGCTGGCTAGGTCTGTGGGGCCCAGGGGGTGTCTTTGCCATTTGTCCGTTACCTTTTCTGTGCATTCTGCTGCTCAGATTCCTTGGCAGGTCCTCTGCCTTCCCCAGCGTGGGTGTGTGGGTGTGTGGCGGGGGGGGGGGGGGGGGTTACCTCACTGGGCTGGCTGGACATGCCAGAGGGTTGCCGCCTTGTGCAGCCTCCTCCCCAAGTCTCCAGGCCTTTGCCCTTGTGCAGGGCCCCTCTGGCCTTTCTGCAAGGGGCTCGCCGGCAGGCCGGCCTCTTGGGTCCTCTCTGCTCCTTCCTGCACTTGTCCTGCAGGCTGTTCTAGGAGCCCTGCCCTTCCCTGGGGGAGGATCCTGCATCCTCTTCCCTTTCCCTCCCGCCTCATCTCCACCCACAGATCTAGCATCAGCCCTGCCCCCCCATGTCCCCTCCTCGGGACACCCCCTGCTGATATTGCCAGTTGTCTTCCCCCCCACGAGCTGACTAGGGTTAGCGATTTTACATTGGCTCTTAAGCCTCTGTTGTTTGCGGATTTGCTAAGCCTCACAGCACTAGGTAGGTTCTTATAAAACACTCATCACCACAGCATGGCCTGTTTGGTAGGTAAGGAACATAGGGCGGTCACGGAAATGCAACCAGGTCTGGGGTGGAATGCGGCAGCTAACAGTGCGTGGTGGGTCTGCCCAGCAGTGTAGAACACAACGTGTGGAATCCCAGGTCGGACAGGAACCGCGGGGAAGGAGACGTTGGGTTTCGCCTGGCAGGCCACTGGCATGAAAAGTGCCGGGGATCTGACCTAGGTCTGGGCCTTTGCCTTGCCCCCATCGGTGCTGGCTTGGCGGGGAAGTGCCCCTTTCGGAGTCCCGGCACTGCCCACTCAGCACCAGGGCCACCCAGAGGATTCAGGGGGCCTGGTGTCTTCGGTGGCGGCGGGCCTCCGCCGCCGAATTGTTGCCGAAGACCTGGAGTGGAAGAAGCTCCGGGGGCCCGGGCCCCGCGAGAGTTTTCTGGGGCCCCCGGAGCGAGTGAAGGACCCCGCTCCAGGGGCCCCGAAAAACTCTCGTGGGGGCCCGTGGCAAATTGCCCCACTTGCCCCCCCCTCAGCACCATGGGCACAGGCCGAGGGACGGCCAGTTGCAGGGCCTGCCTCACACGAAGGGCTTACGCCTGCATTTGCTGCTCCTGGATTTTCCTGTGCCCGGTGCCAGTGTGGGGGTGGTGGCAGGGCAGGGACCTCGTGGCATGTGGGAGGAAGGCAGCTTGCTTTGGTACCAGGCCTGCCAGGGAGAAGCGGGCGGCACAGCGGTGCTGACTGCCGGCAGGGGCTGAACTGGGCGTGGGAGGAGAGAAGGAGCTTGTGCCGGAGGCAGGCACTGTGTGCATCTTCTGTTTGCTTCCGGGCTTTCGTTAACCGCTTGGTGGCTGGAGCGCAGAGCCTGCCGAGAGCTCGGTCCTGCCCAAGGAGACCTGTGCCGGGCACGCACTCAGCTCAGTACAGCCGTCCGGGTGATGCTCCTTGGAAGGGGCCTCGGAGCCGATCTCCGTCCCTGGGGGTGTGAACGGGAGGCGGACGTGGCTCGGCTGAGCTGCAGCACTTGGGTTGGCTAACGGCTAGAAGCGAGACCGGAGCCTAGGCCCAAGGGCTCCTGAG
Organism: Emys orbicularis; assembly: GCF_028017835.1. NCBI lineage: Eukaryota > Metazoa > Chordata > Testudines > Emydidae > Emys > Emys orbicularis. Next base: position 299,791,755 of record NC_088684.1, read on the forward strand.
CGAGGCGTGGGGTTAGTTAGGTCTGTCCCCAGCTCTGCCTCCCACTCCCTGTGTGACCTTCTCTCACTGGGCCTCAGTTTCCTCCCAGGACAGTGCTCAGACGAGGAGGCAATGGAGCATTTCTCAAGAGGCTGTTGAAGGTTCTGGGGCTCGGCACGGGGGGCGGGGTGACCTGTGAATACAGGAGCACAGGCTGGATGGGCCCTTCTGGCCCGGTGGGCAGCTGCGGGAATGAAGCCGGCTGCCGGGGTGCTCCCAAGGAGTGGGAAGAGGTGGCTGGGTTACAACAGCTGAGTCGGAGTGGGTGCACCTCTCCTCTCCTGCTAGCTGCTCATCCTGGCTGGGCTGAGCCCGGGGGCTCTGGGGGGGGGGGACTGCTGCTCCCCTGAGGGCCCCTCCCCACCTGAGCCTGGGGTGTATGAATCTCTCATTCCTCTTTACCGAGACCCTCTCCCTCAAGCCCCCCCGTGGGTCTCTGAATGAGGATGGGGGGCCAGGGAGCTGCCCTTCCTTTCCTTGGGGGAGCTGCTGAGCCCCCCTCCCCGCCCCCGGCTGTCAGCCCCTGGTGACGAGCGAGCGCGCAGCCGGTTGCCAGCTGCTGACGCGCTGGCGGGTTGGCTGTGATTTCTGTGCAGTGAGAACAGGCTGTGACGTGGGATTGTGCGGGCTGCAGCTCCGTCTCCCCCTCCCGACAGCCTGGTGAGGAGGCCTCATTGGTATTCGTGGTGCACCACAGAGCTGGCTGGCGCTGGTCTCCGTGTGCACGGGGGGTGGCAGCTCCCCCAGCGGGCCCCTGGCACAGGCACGGGGCTCCTGCCTCAGCCGTTGGGGGACCAGCAGTTGCCGCATGCCCGTGACTCTGCATGCGGCTCTTCCGCCAGCAACAGCGGCCTGGCGCGTCTTCTGGGCTGGGCAGGCTGGCCACGGGGAGACATCACGCCCCCACCCCTGGCAGCACTGGCCATGGGGCGGCATTGTTCCCTGGCCCCTCAGCCCCTCCCCTGCCCTCTGGCAGCGCTGGCAACGGGGAGACACCGCGCCCCCACCCCTGGCAACGCTGGCCCTGGGGTGACATCGTGTCCTGGCCTCCCCGCCCCCTGGCAGCGCTGGCCCTGCAGTGACATGGCACCTAGCCCCCCCATCCCAAGGCAGCAATGGCCCTGGGGTAACATGGCACCTGGCCCCCCCACCCCCTGGCAGCGCTGGCCCTGGGGTGACATGGCACCTAGCCCCCCCATCCCAAGGCAGCAATGGCCCTGGGGTGACATGGCACCTGGCCCCCCCATCCCAAGGCAGCAATGGCCCTGGGGTGACATGGCACCTGGCCCCCCCGCCCCCTGGCAGCGCTGGCCCTTGGGTGACATGGCACCTAGCCCCCCCATCCCAAGGCAGCAATGGCCCTGGGGTGATATGGCACCTGGCCCCCCCGCCCCCTGGCAGCGCTGGCCCTTGGGTGACATGGCACCTGGCCCCCCCACCCCCTGGCAGCGCTGGCCCTGGGGTGACATGGCACCTAGTCCCCCCACCCCCTGGCAGCGTTGGCTCTGTGGAGCCCCTTTGGTTGGTCCGTGAAGCAGAAGAGTGAAGCTGCCCTCGGGGAAGGGCCTGTGTCAGCGGTTGCTGCACCCTCAGCCCCACAGGGAACCAGGGCTCAGTGCAGCTTTCCGCCGCCTGGATCCCTGCATGCTCCTGGCGCTGCCCCCAGCTGGCTGGCGTCTGTCACAGGCTGAGATACACGCTGCGTAGGAGCCAAGGACCCAGCCCATCGGGGCGCTGCCTAGCACCCAGCCTTGTGCAGTGCTCCAGCCCTGCCCTGCCTGCACAGACGCGGCAGGTTGAAAAACTGGCCCGAACCCCACTGGCGGCTACTCTTTGTTCTCCAGATGGTTCCTTCTGGTGCTTTGCACTGTCAGGGCCTGGGGCGCGTTCGGGGCCTACAGGAACAGCCTGTGTCCTCTTGGGTTCTGTTTGGGTGTCTCCTGTTCCTCTGGGCGGGCTGGCGCTCAGGCGTGGCGAATTCGGAAGAGTTAGTTCATGGAATTCATTGCCCCGAGAGATCGTTAAGGCCAAGAACCTAGCTGGATTCCAGAGAGGATCGGACAGGGTCAGATCCGGAGTTGTTACAAGCCCCAATGCTCTTGCTTCCCGAGCCGGCCTCTAAGTAATGGCAGTTCGGGAAAGCTGCCGTAGGGGCCTTCTGCAGCGCTCCTGTCCCCGTGCTGAGCACCAGCAGGCCCTGGCCACGGCGGGACAGGATGCCAGGCCAGATGGGCCCGGGTCTGAGCCAGGCTGGCAGTGCCTGTGTTCCTGTGGCCTTGGGGCAGATGGTATGACTGCTTCTGTGGCATGTCGCCAGCCACTTCTTGACATCAGCGCGGCGATGAGGGTCCGGGTGTTTGAACTGGGGCAGTGAGGGGCACAGGTTACTGACGCGGTGATGGGGGTCCGGGTGTTTGAACTGGGGCGGTGAGGGGCACAGGTTACTGACGCGGTGATGCGGGTCCGGGTGTTTGAACTGGGGCGGGGAGGGGCAGAGGTTACTGACGCGGCGATGGGGGCCGGGTGTTTGAACTGGGGCGGTGAGGGGCATAGGTTACTGACGTGGTGATGGGGTCCGGGTGTTTGAACTGGGGTGGTGAGGGGCACAGATTACTGACGTGGTGATGGGATCCGGGTGTTTGAACTGGGGCGGTGAGGGGCACAGGTTACTGACGCGGCGATGGGGGTCTGGGTGTTTGAACTGGGGCGGGGAGGGGCACAGGTTACTGACGCGGTGATGGGGGTCCGGGTGTTTGAACTGGGGCGGTGAGGGGCACAGGTTACTGACGCGGCGATGGGGGTCCGGGTGTTTGAACTGGGGCGGTGAGGGGCACAGGTTACTGACGCGGCGATGGGGGTCCGGGTGTTTGAACTGGGGCGGTGAGGGGCACAGGTTACTGATGCGGCGATGGGGGTCCGGGTGTTTGAACTGGGGCGGTGAGGGGCACAGGTTACTGACGCGGCGATGGAGGTCCGGGTGTTTGAACTGGGGCGGTGAGGGGCACAGGTTACTGACGCGGCGATGGAGGTCCGGGTGTTTGAACTGGGGCGGTGAGGGGCATAGGTTACTGACGTGGTGATGGGGTCTGGGTGTTTGAACTGGGGCGGTGAGGGGCACAGGTTACTGACGTGGTGATGGGGTCCGGGTGTTTGAACTGGGGCGGTGAGGGGCACAGGTTACTGACGTGGTGATGGGGTCTGGGTGTTTGAACTGGGGCGGGTGGAATGAAGGAATAGCAGGAACGGGGAGTTAGTGGGAGTGAAGGGGTAGGGAAAGGCAGGCAGATCAGGGAGGACAGTCTTAGCTCGTCGGCTGCCCCCTGTCATCATCAGGCTGGGTTCTGGGAGTAGCATGGCTGAGCTGAGTTAGATGGAGAACAAGGAAGTGAGTGGCTGCCCAGATTTTCCCAGGGAGCTCCCGATGGGTAGAGGGGATCCTGCAGGTGGCGTCTGAGTGGGGAGTGGTGCAGGCTGGGAACATGGTAGAGTGAAGGCACAGGTCGTTGGGCCAGGGCTAAAGGTTGTGACGACTCTTCAAGGAAAGGACAAGCTTGTGTTTGATCTAGGGGGAGCTTCAGCTCAGAGAGGAACAAGCAGGTTTTAGCCCATTGAGATCACAGGTTCTTCTCACCGAACCCAGTGTGCAGTGGCCAGCCTCTCTCGTGCTGAGCTTTATAGATGTCCAGACGGCTTTGGGCAGCCGACACAGAGACGGACTTTGGAAAATTGACACACGACGGGAAACCAGTAAAAGTAATTAGAATAATCCAGAATCTATATGACAATGCCGGATTTGCAGTCAGGGATGGTAACAGCATCAGCCAATGGTTTGCTGTGACAGCTGGAGTAAGGGAAGGGTGTGACAGATGGCCATCCACGTCCCCAAAGTAACCATCAGAGCGGGTGACGAAACACTAGAAGAAATCCGTTATTTTACTCATCGAGGGCATGTGATGTGCAGTGATGGCAACACCAGGCTAGACATTGAGCAACAAATATCGAAAGCAGCAAACAACTTTCATAAACCTGAAAAGATTTGGAAAAGTAACTTGATTGGCACTGACTGAAAAACTCCCTACCTGTCAGGGTGGTTAGTGTCACGGACTCACAGATCGTGCCCACTCTTGGCCCCGTGCGGTCCGTGGGGGGTGCCCCTTTTAGTGAGACAGCCCTTCTCGGGGGTCCACTCTCTCTCGGGGTCCGGCCCCTCCACCTCCTGGATCCGCACCTCTCTGAGCCTTAGCACGTCTGTCTCTGCCGTGGGCCCCCTCAGGGAGTCCACTCGCTCTGGACCCCCGGGGCCTCCACCCCCGAAGGGGTTGATGCAACCCTGTTCTCTAGACCGGAGTGACTCTCAGCCAGCATGAAACAGAAGGGTTTATTGAGAGTTGAACACAGCACAGGAAACTCTCTGACCCTCAGGCCTGGCCTCCCACAGCCCAGCACATCCCAGTCTCTCTGCATCCAGGTGGGCTCTGCCTGCTTCCCCTCTTCAGCCCGGAGCCCCCCTTGCTCGCAGCTGGGCATCCGAGATTCCCGGCCCCAGGCCCTGCCTCTGTCCATTGTCTTCCCTCCAGGTAAACAGAGTCGTAAACCGGGGCCTCCTCTCCTGCTTCTCCCTCTGGCTGGAACCGGCTGGTTAGGTCACTGGGTCCTCACTCTGCAGCCCATTGTCCTCCCACTGGCCAGAACCGGCTGCGTCTCCTCAGCTGGGCCTCTGGGTCGCCAGGTCACCGGTCGCTGGGGTATCCATCCTCCCGGCCACCGGCTGGGTCCCCACGTCCTCTCTCCGGTCCTCTGCAAAACACACTCCCTCTCCCCTCACCTCGTTAAACCAGTAACACCCAGGGAAACTGAGTCCCACCCCCTCCGCATGCAAACCATTGAAACTCCACAGAAAACAAGAAAACCCCCCACTTCGTCACAGTTAGGCACTGAAATAAATTGCCTAGGGAGGTTGTGAAGTCTTCGTCATTGGAGGCTTTTAAGAGCAGGTTGGACAAACACCTGTCAGGGATGGTCTGGATAATACTTAGTCCTGCCATGAATGCAGGGGACTGGACTAGGTGACCTCTCGAGGTCCCTTCCAGTCCTACGATTCTATGACACAAAAATATGAATTTTTAATATTGGCCTCATGTCTGTCCTCCTTTATGGAGCAGAGTTTTGGAAATGGGCAACAGAAATGAAGATCAGTACATCCCAAAGTAAATGCCTGCAGGAGATTTTCAGTGTCCATTGGAAAGAGGTTCTTCCAACATCAGAAATTCGAAAGAGAGCAAACCAACCTTAAAGCATCAAATATGGTAAGACCAAGATGATGGACATATTTAGGATGCGCATTAAGAATGTCACCAACACGACTTCCATGGCAAGTGATAATATGGACATCACCAGGAAAGAGAACAAGAGGGCAACCTAGAGAAACATGATGCAGGACCCTAGAGAGAGAAACCAGATCCATCAACATGACATTCAGAAGCCTGAACCGGACCAGAACAAGACCAAAATAAAGGTGGGAACTGCAGGATGCCATATGCACCTGGGGGTTCAGGAGGATACAGAAGAAGAAGAAAGCAGGGCGAGCCAGTGGAGGGACATACGGGGTGGGTGTGTAGTCCATGTGACAAGTCAGTATAATGATCTTTGCAGCAGCAGGATGAGTGGATTTTCAAAGGCAGAGAGGAGACTGCAGGAGTCAAATTGTGGGATGAAGTGGGCCTGAACAAGTTCAGCTGTGTGGCTGGAGAAGAAAGGCTGAGCTTAGAGATGTCGTGTAGGAAGGAGAGGCCAGACTTAGCCATGGCCTGGATGTGTGGCTCTAGAGAGGACTGGGTCAAAGATTATGCCCAAGCCACATAATGTCTGGGAGGCTGGTGGTGCCTGTTGAAAATTAAGAACATAAGAACGGCCAGACTGGGTCAGACCAAAGGTCCATCTAGCCCAGTATCCTGTCTGACAGTGGCCAATGCCAGGTGCCCCAGAGGGAATGAACAGAACAGGGAATCATCAAGTGATCCATCCCCTGTCACCCAATCTCAGCTTCTAGCAAACAGAGGCTAGGGCCACCATCCCTGCCCATTCTGGCTAATAGCCATTGATGGACCTATCCTCCGTGAACTTATCTAGTTATTTTTTGAACCCTGTTATAGTCCTTGCCAGAGGATGTTGTGAAGGCCAAGAGTTCCACAGGTTGACTGTGCATTGTATGAAAAAATACTTCCTTTTGTTTGTTTTAAACCTGCTGCCTATTAATTTCCTGAACCCCCTCTTCTGGCCTTCAAGCAACCCCCCAACCTCACCAAGCTCATCATCAGAAGCAATCTCCCCACAGACCAGGACACACCAACTCAAAGTGGCACCAGACCCTGCCAGAACTATAGATGGAAAACCTGCAGCCATATCTCCACTGTTACAATGATCAGCACCCCCCCATGACACACCTTTCAAGGTCCATGGGTCCTACACATGCCTATCACAACATGGGGTGTACCTCATCCGGTGCACTAAATGCCCCCAATAACAGCTATGTGGGTGAAACCAGACAATCACTGTGCACTCGAATGACCTCACACAGGAAAATGATAAAAGACAAAAACATCCTTTCACCTGTGGTGAACACGTCTCACAATGCAGCCACTCGATATCTGTCCTATCAGCCCTCGTCCTCACAGGAAACCAGCACAACTCTGTCAACAGACGAGCCTGGGAACTTTACATTCATAACTTTGCTAGACACCAAAAATCACGGACTGAACAGAGACACTGGATTTATGGCTCATTACAACCATCTGTAACCCACTAGCCCCCTTTTTGTCCAATGACTGCAGAGGTGTTAATGGGTCACCTCACCTAGCGGGTCCCTTAGAACGTGTGCTAACTGTTCCCCTTGCGTTTAGCTGTGACATGCTCCATACCTTCCCCCGCCCCGAGGAAGGGCGCTGTGTAGCTTGGAAGCTTGTCTCTTGCACCAGCAGAAGTTGGCCCAGGAAAAGCTATCGCCTCAGCCACCTTGTCTCTCTAAAAGGGCTAATGTGGCTTCTGGCTGTATAAGCCGGGGAATATCCAGCAGGACTAGGGAGGGGGTATTGCTGCCTTGTATACAGCGTTTGTGAGCCCATTGCTGGATGCTGTGTCCAGTTCTGGGGTTCACACTTCAAAAAAGACACTGACCAATTGGAAAGGGTTCAGGAGAGAGACTGTAGGAGCTCGGTCTGTTTAGTTCAACTAAGTGAAGGCTCAGGTATGACTCGATCCCAGTCTACGCGTACCTACGCGGGGAAGAGATTTCTGATAGTCGCTGGCTCTTTAATCCAGGAGGAAAAGGCTGAGCGAGATCCCGTGGCTGGACGCTGAAGCTGCCCGAAGTCAGGCTAGAAGTAAGGTGCAGATTGCTACGTTGGAACAGCTGATGTGGATTCTCCCTCGCGCGGAGTCTGGAGATCCAGCCTGGGCGTGTCTCTGGAGCAGACCCACCGCAGAGCTCAGCCAGATGTGTGGGGCTGGGATGTGGAATCCCTTGGGTGGGGTCTCTGGCCTCTTGCTCATAGGTCAAACTAGAGGATCATCGTGGTCCCTTGTGGCCTTATCTATGAACCGCACCCACATCTGTCAACATCTGGTCTGTGCAGCGTGGTGCCATCAGGTGCTGATGCAGGGGAAAGGCCCTTGACAAGATACCAGCAGGGTGGGTGAAAGGCGGGGGCTTGCACGTTCTGTGTTCAGACCTGCCAAGCCCTTTGTCTGTATGAGACTGGAGCTGGCCTCCCTGGGCAGTGCTGGTGCTTGCTGGTGACGCTCAGGTTTCTGGGCTCTGTACAATCCTTACCTCACTCAGCTTTCTGACGGTGCTGCTCTCCTGCTGCTGGCACTTGGAGTCGGGATTCCCTCCTGTACCACAGACACATTCCACTTTTACTCCTTCTTTGAGTGTCACTGGCACTTGTTGTAGGGTTTGGGGTGTTGGTGACACCCTGGGATCTGCTTTGCCCTTTATTATTGGTACTGGGTGCTTCAGTCATGGACCATGCGGTAGGCACTGGGGTGTGGATAAGTGCCAGGGCACAAGCAGGTACCTTGGGGCAGGCCGCTTTGTGTGGGGGCGGGGGCAGATGATTGGGGGTGGGTGCTGGAGTGGGGGCACTCATCTTCAGGTATGTTAGCAACAAGAAGAAAGTCAAGGAAAGTGTGAGCCCCTTACTGAATGAGGGAGGCAACTTAGTGACAGAGGATGTGGAAAAAGCTAACGTACTCAATGCTTTTTTTGCCTCTGTCTCCACGAACAAGGTCAGCTCCCAGACTACTGCACTGGGCAGCACAGTATGGGGAGGAGGTGACCAGTCCTCTGTGGAGAAAGAAGTGATTCAGGACTATTTAGAAAAGCTGGATGAGCACAAATCCATGGGGCCGGATGCGCTGCATCCGATGGTGCTAAAGGAGTTGGCGGATGTGATTGCAGAGCCATTGGCCATTATCTTTGAAAACTCATGGCGATCGGGGGAGCTCCTGGATAACTGGAAAAAGGCTAATGTAGTGCCCATCTTTAAAAAAGGGAAGAAGGAGGATCCGGGGAACTACAGGCCAGTCAGCCTCACCTCAGTCCCTGGAAAAATCATGGAGCAGGTCCTCAAGGAATCAATTCTGAAGCACTTAGAGGAGAGGAAAGTGATCAGGAACAGTCAGCATGGATTCACCAAGGGGAAGTCGTGCCTGACTAACCTAATTGCCTTCTATGAGCAGATAACTGGCTCTGTGGATGAGGGGAAAGCAGTGGATGTGTTATTCCTTGACTTTAGCAAAGCTTTTGATACAGTCTCTCACAGTATTCTTGCCAGCAAGTTAAAGAAGTATGGGCTGGATGAATGGACTATAAGGTGGATAGAAAGCTGGCTAGATCATCGCGCTCAACGGGTAGTGATCAATGGCTCAATGTCTAGTTGGCAGCCGGTATCAAGCGGAGTGCCCCAGGGGTTGGTCCTGGGGCCGGTTTTGTTCAATATCTTCATTAATGATCTGGAGGATGGCGTGGACTGTACTCTCAGCAAGTTTGCAGATGACACTAAACTGGGAGGAGTGGTAGATACACTGGAAGGTAGGGATAGGATACAGAGGGACCTAGACAAATTAGAGGATTGGGCCAAAAGAAATCTGATGAGGTTCAACAAGTGCAGAGTCCTGCACTTAGGACGGAAGAATCCCATGCACTGCTACAGACTAGGGACCGAATGGCTAGGCAGCAGTTCTGCAGAAAAGGACCTAGGGGTTACAGTGGACGAGAAGCTGGATATGTGTCAACAGTGTGCCCTTGTTGCCAAGAAGGCTAACCGCATTCTGGGCTGTATAAGTAGGAGCATTGCCAGCAGATCGAGGGGCGTGATCATTCCCATCTATTCGACATTGGTGAGGCCTCATCTGGAGTACTGTGTCCAGTTTTGGGCCCCACACTACAAGAAGGATGTGGAAAAATTGGAAAGAGTCCAGCGAAGGGCAACAAAAATGATTAGGGAGCTGGAGCACATGACTTATGAGGAGAGGCTGAGGGAACTGGGATTGTTTAGTCTCCAGAAGAGAAGAATGAGGGGGGATTTGATAGCTGCTTTCAACTACCTGAAAGCGGGTTCCAAAGAGGATGGATCTAGACTGCTCTCAGTGGTACCTGATGACAGAACAAGGAGCAATGGTCTCAAGTTGCAGTGGGGGAAGTCTAGGTTGGATATTAGGAAACACTATTTCACTAGGAGGGTGGTGAAGCACTGGAATGGGTTACCTAGGGAGGTGGTGGAGTCTCCTTCCTTGGAGGTTTTTAAGGCCCGGCTTGACAAAGCCCTGGCTGGGATGATTTAGTTGGGAATTGGTCCTGCTTTGAGCAGGGGGTTGGACTAGATGACCTCCTGAGGTCCCTTCCAACCCTGATATTCTATGATTCTATGATCCATTCCCTGTCGCCCATTCCCAGCTTCTGGCAAACAGGCCAGGGACACCATCCCTGCCCATCCTGGTTAATAGCCATTGATGGACCTATCCTCCATGAACTTATCTAGTTTTTCTTGAACCATGTTATAGTCTTGGCCTTCACAACATCCTCTGGCAAGGAGTTCCACCGGGTGCCTGTACGTTGTGTGAAAAAATACTTCCTTTTGTTTATTTTAAACCTGCTGCCTATTAATTTCATTTGGTGACCCCTAGTGCTTGTGTTATGTGACAGGATAAATAACACTTCCCTATTCACTTTCTCCATACCAGCCATGATTGTATAGACCTCTGTCATATCTCCCCTCGGTCGTCCCTTTTCCAGCTGAGCAGCCCGGTCTGTTCACTCTCTCCGCAGAGGGAAGCTGGTCCATCCCCCCCACGTGGTTGTTGCCCGTCTCTGCCCCGGTTGCGGTTCTGACACACATGTGCCCTGCGCCCAGGAGTCAGGTCTGGGGCGCGTCCTGCAGATGGAGGGGCCGGGGAGTGGGCTGCAGACCCAGGGGCCCCGGGGCAGGGGCTGCAGATGGAGGGGCCGGGGCGGGGGCTGCAGACGGAGGGGCCGGGGCGGGGGCTGCAGACGGGGGGGGGGGGGGGGGGCGGGGAGTGGGCTGCAGACCCAGGGCCCGGGGCGCATCCTGCAGACCCAGGGCCCGGGGAGTGGGCTGCAGACAGGGGGGCCGGGGAGGGGGCTGCAGACCCAGGGGCCCCGGGGAGGGGGCAGCAGACGGAGGGGCCGGGGCGCATCCTGCAGACGGAGGGGCCGGGGAGCGGGCTGCAGACGGAGGGGCCGGGGAGCGGGCTGCAGATAGGGGGGCTGGGGAGGGGGCTGCAGACCCAGGGGCCCCGGGGAGTGGGCTGCAGACTGGGGGGCTGGGGAGGGGGCTGCAGACGGAGGGGCCGGGGAGGGGGCTGCAGACCCAGGGGCCCCGGGGAGGGGACTGCAGACAGGGGGGCTGGGGAGGGGGCTGCAGACGGAGGGGCCGGGGCGCATCCTGCAGACGGAGGGGCCGGGGAGCGGGCTGCAGATAGGGGGGCTGGGGAGGGGGCTGCAGACCCAGGGGCCCCGGGGAGGGGGCTGCAGATAGGGGGCCGCCGGGGCGTGGGCTGCAGGGTCTCTGTGCGGCTGGGCTGTCTCACCGTCGAGCGGCTCTGCTGCCATCTGGTGGCTACTGCAGGCGTGTTACTGTAACCAGGCTGGGTGAGAGCAGGGGCGTGCACAGGAATTAAAATGTGGCTGCTTTTGGAGGGGCACAAAAGGGGGGGCCAAGGCCCCCCCCTTCTGCCCAAGACCCTGACCCTGGCCAAGCCAGAAGCTGGAGCAGGCCGGGAGCTGCGGACCCTCCACCTGCCCAGGGAATAACTGTGTCACTATGCAGTTTGGACTCTCAAGGGCAAGGTTTTCTAGGCATAAGCAAGAGACCCCCAGTGTTTTGCCGGAGTTAGCCCGAAGGGACACACAGAGTTTGCTTATTATAGAAGCTCCTATTGCTTTTTGAAACCTAAGATTGTAACTCATTTGTGTGTTTGTGTTTCCCCGCTTTAACCTTGTAAATAACTCGTTTCCTTTTCCTAGTTAATAAATCCTAATTAATCCTGGTTAATTAACCCTAGTTAATAAATCTTCAGATTGTTTACTATGGGATTGGCTACAAGCGCTGTCTGTGGGGGAGCTCTAAGGTGCAGCTGACCTGGGGAAGTGACTGGCCCTTTGGGCTGGGGAGTGACCTGAGTGTTGCTGTGATTTTTGGTGTAAGAGGCACCTCTCGCAAAGGCAGGTGTGCGTAGGCGGCAAGAGAGACGGGTGCCCCGGGGGACTGTCTGACTCCATGGTCAGGCTGTTACCGAGCCTGAGGATTTCCCACGGCTGGTGGATCGAAGTGCAGAACTCACTGCCTGTGGGCACTTTGTGCCCTGCCCCGAGGGTGGCGCTGTGCTCTGGCCCCCGCAGGACAGCTTGGCATGTGCATTGCTGTGTGTTACTGCAGAGCTGGCCCTGCGCAAGCAGCCAGTGCTCTGGGCAGCAACTTGGGCGCGGGGGCCCTATAAGGGGCTCAGACAATCTGAACGAAGCGGCAGCTGTGCCCCTCGGGGTGCTGCCATCCTCCCGGCCCTCCCAGCCCTTTCGCCTTGCTGCACGTAGCTTTGAGTGTTGTGCCTGGTCCTGCCCTGGCAGCTAGCCGTGTGCTGCGGGCACTGCTCGGGCAGCCATCACAGCGCCCCAGGAGTGCAGGCCACGGGCAGCTGCATGGGGCGGGAGCCTGGGAAGGACGGAGGGGTCAGAGTGGGCAGTCAGCTGAACAGGAGTCCTGGGCCGTGCTGAGGCACACGGGGCCAGTGCGATCCGGGATGTGTGCGCAGGAGCAGGGTGGGATTGGTACCTCTGCGCATTCATGCATCCAGCACGGCTGCGAGCTGGGGAACGGCTGGCTCGGCGGTAGCCAGCGGGAAAGGATCTGGGGGTTCTAGTGGCTCACAAATGGAATATGACCCAACGTGATGTAGCTGTGAACATGGTTCCTGTCGTTCTGGGGCGTATTAACGGGAGTGTCGTGTGTACGACACGGGAGGTCGTTGTCCTGCTCTGCTCAGCACGGGTGAGGCCCCAGCTGGAGTCCTGGGTCCAGTTCTGGGCACTGCGCTTCAGGAAAGATGTGCACAAACTGGAGAGAGGCCAGAGGAGAGCGACAAAATGATGGAAGGTTGGAAAACCGGACTCTGAGGGAAGGTGAAAAGAGGGGGCGTTTAGTCTGGAGAACAGAAGGCTGAGTGGGGGCTGAGGACAGCCTGCGGATACCCTAAGGCTGTTACACCGAGGGCGGGGGTCAGTTGTTCTCCATGTGCATGGGAGGCTCGGTGAGCAAAGAGACTGAGGTTCCATCTTAGGACACCCTTAGGACACCCTGTCTAGCTCCAAGGGTAGAGAGGAAAGGGAGGGCAGCACAGTGGTCAGGGCCTGGCCTTGGCCTGGGAGACCAGGGCTTGATTCCCTGCTCCGCCAGACTCCCTGTGTGACCTGGGGCAAGTCACTTGGTCCCTCTGTGACTCAGTTCCCCATTGGTGCCATGGGGATACCAGCCCTGCCCGGCCACTTGGGGTGGGGCTGGGCTGATGTGCGGGTGTAGCCAGGGAGGCACAGGGGTGTAGCTGGGCCCGTGGGAGGCCGTAGCCAGCAGCGGCGCGGGGGTGTAGCCGGGCCCGTGGGAGGCTGTAGCCAGCGGGGCTGTAGCTGGGCCAGTCGGAGGCTGTAGCCAGGGAGGCACAGGGGTGTAGCTGGGGCAGTGGGAGGCTGTAGCCAGCGGCACCGCGGGGGTGCAGCTAGGCCAGTGGGAGGCTGTAGCCAGCGGGGGTGTAGCTGGGCCCGTGGGAGGCCGTAGCCAGCGGCGGCGCGGGGGCGTAGCTGGGCCCGTGGGAGGCCGTAGCCAGCAGCGGCGCGGGGCTGTAGCCGGGCCCGTGGGAGGCTGTAGCCAGCGGGGCTGTAGCTGGGCCAGTCGGAGGCTGTAGCCAGGGAGGCACAGGGGTGTAGCTGGGGCAGTGGGAGGCTGTAGCCAGCGGCACCGCGGGGGTGTAGCTAGGCCAGTGGGAGGCTGTAGCCAGCGGGGGTGTAGCTGGGCCCGTGGGAGGCCGTAGCCAGCGGCGGCGTAGCTGGGCCCGTGGGAGGCCATAGCCAGCGGCGGCGCGGGGGTGTAGCTGGGCCAGCGGGAGGCTGTAGCCAGGGCGGCGCGGGGGTGTAGCTGGGCCAGTGGGAGGCTGTAGCCAGGGCGGCGCGGGGGTGTAGCTGGGCCAGTGGGAGGCTGTAGCCAGCGGCGCCTCTGGGGTGTAGCTGGGCCAGCGGGAGGCCGTAGCCAGCGGCGGCGTGGGGGCGAAGCCGGGCCCGCGGGCGGCCGTAGCCAGCGGCGCTGCGCGGGTGTAGCCGGGCCCGCGGGCGGCCGTAGCCAGCGGCGCTGCGCGGGTCTAGCCGGGCCCGTGGGAGGCCGTAGCCAGCGGCGTTGCGCGGGCGTAGCCAGGCCCGTGGGAGGCCGTAGCCAGCGGCGCTGCGCGGGCGTAGCCGGGCCCGTGGGAGGCCGTAGCCAGCAGTGGCGCGGGGGCGTAGCCGGGCCCGTGGGAGGCCGTAGCCAGCGGTGGCGCGGGGGCGTAGCAGGGCCAGCGGGCGGCCGTAGCCAGCGGCGGAGCGGGGGCGTAGCCGGGCCCGTGGGAGGCCGTAGCCAGCGGCGGCGCGGGGGCGTAGCCGGGCCCGTGGGAGGCCGTAGCCAGCGGCGGCGCGGGGGCGTAGCTCGGCCCGTGGGAGGCCGTAGCCAGCGGCGGCGCGGGGACAGAGACGTGGAAAACTCAGAGATCTGCTGGTGAAAAGTGCTGGGTAGAAAGGGGAGTTGTTACTGATAAGCACCCAGTCTGGGCTTGGGGTTTCTGAGAACGGGTTGGACAAGCCCCTGTCAGGGAGGGTGTCGGTAACGGTCGGACTTGGTGAGCTCTCGAGGTCCCTTCCAGCGTGTGATCCCGTGGCTGGGGAGAGCCGTGCTGGAGCGCTGTCGGGGCTGGGCCCACATTTCAAAGGGGTGCTGAATAAGGGGAGAGGGTGCAGAGCAGAGCCCCAGAAAGGATCTGAGGGCTGGAGCCTGGTGGGGAGAGGCACTCAGCCCCCGGAGGGGAGACTCGGTTAGCATGTGGGTACCGTCCTGTGGACACCAGCGGCGGGGCAGGTAGCTGAGAGAGTCCGGACAGGACCGACGGCAGGACGTTAAAACCCAGCTAACTCAGGGACGTGTTGGGCCCAAACTTCCAAGTGAGGGAGGAACCCGTGGAGCGGTGGGGTCTCCCTACTTGACTGTCTCCAGAGCCAGGCGGGTACCTGCTGGAAGATGCTTGGCCAGTCCGGGCTAAGTGGGTGAGATTCCCTCCCCTGTGCGGTGCAGGAGCTCAGACGAGACGACTGAAGGGTCCCTTCGGGCCCTGAACTCTGGGTGTCTGGGGGAGAGGGCGGCCAAGGCAGGACTCTGCAGCACTCCTGCCCCTGATTCCTCCAGGCTGCAGTCCCTGACTCATGCCCACCCCGGCTCGCCTGCCCTCACATCTCGAGCACCCACGCCTCCTCACAGTACCGCAGAGCCCAGCCCAGGGATCCTAGCCATGGGTGCTGGGGGCGCCATTGCACTCTATTGTTTAAATGGGGGTTCATGCCCCCCACTTGTGAGAACCCCCCTTGGCCTCTGACTGGAGCAGAGCACTTCCCTTGGCCAGCTGGATGGGCTTGGCCCCCCCCACGTTCGCAGTCCCTGGTGTGCCCCTGGGTCCAGGCAGCCGGAGAGCAAGTGTCAAGGAGGCCCGGCGTGCGCGGAGGGGAAACCCAGCTGTTCCGATTGCCCTGCCGGTCGCCGTGCTGCCAGCTGTGCCGGGACTCCTGGGGGCGGGAGTGCCAGTTCTGCACCCTGCTCCTCCCTGGGTTCAGGGCAGGCTGGCCTGTGGCTCTAGGGAGGAGCCGCTGTGGCAGCGGGGGAGCTGTGCTGGTGCTGAGGGGAGGGACGGGGGGCGGGCGCGGTCTCTGGCCTCCTGCCCTCTGCTCCCTTGGCAGCAGCTGGGGTGGGTGCGGGGCCGTGGCCCCTGGCTAGGGGAGGTCTGTGTGTGCAGGGCCTGGCTCCCGTTCCAGGGCAGGATCCAGCCCCGGAGTTTGTGGCACGCCGGCCGGCCGGGGGCCAGGTCTGGGCTTGCAGGCACAGTGTGAGCGGAGGAGCTGAGCGAAGGTGCACGGAGCCGAGCCGGAGCGCTGGGGCGGCTGACAGTCTGCGCTGCCCCGGCCAGGCCGGGCCGGGGCGCGTCTGGGGCATGGGGCAGGGAGAGCCCAGCAGCTGACCATGGCTGAGGGCTGGCTGTGGAGCTCCCGGCCCGGGGCTGCGTGCCCCCGCAGGGCCGTGAGCATGTGCGAGTCGCTGGACCTGCGGGGCGACCCGGCGGTGCAGGCTGCCCTCACGGCCGCCCAGCAGCAGAAGAGACGGCCCAAGAGCCTGTGCTCGGTGGGCAACGGGCTAGGCCCTGGCGCCCTGCTGCTCCCAGCGCCCCCCGCCAGAGCCCGCAGCGGCTTGCTGGACTTCTTCAGGCTGCGGCCTCCCCGCCGGCGGGAGGAGGGGGGCCTGGCTCATGGGGCAGATGGGGCGCAGCGCCTGCGCCCAGCCAGCATGACCTGCCTGCCCTCGGGGCGGCAGCCACCTGCTGCCGAGGCCTCGGGCTTCCTGCGGGGCAGCTCCCTGTGGGGCAGCGGGCGTTGGAACCTCTTCCGGGGCAGCGGCCGCAGCAGCCCCGGCCCCAGGAGGAACTTCAGCTCCCTGCGCAAGAGCTTCAGCTTCCGCCTGCGGCGCGGCCAGGAGCTGCGGCGCTCGGAGTCGGGGGGGCTTCTGCGCCCGCCGCGCCTCCGCACCAAGAGCGAGGGCGACGCCAGCTCCCTGCACACCTGCCCCAGCAAGCGGGACCTGCTGTACCCGGAGCTGGGGCGAGCCGGCGGGAAGCCGTGCTCAGGCTCCAGCCAGGCCGGCGGCCTCTGGAAACTCCTCACCGGCCGCTTCCGCAGGCGGGACCGGGGAAGCGCCGCTCCCCAGGAGTCCCCCCGAGGCGCCGAGCCCCTCCTTGTGGCCGTGGGGGGCAGCCCGCTGCGAGCATTGGGTAAGTGCTGCCCGCCTCCGGTGCCGTGGGGAGGAGCCTAGGCTGCTGGGGAGGGGCAGGTGGGCTGGGCAGCTGGGGAGACACGCCCTGGGCCGGGGGGCAGCGAGAGCCTGCCCCAGTGAGAGTGTGGGGCTCAGGGGGGTGGTGAGAGCCGTCCCCAGTCACAGCCCCGGCCTGTGGGGCTGTGGGAGGGGTGGTGAGAGCCTGCCCCAGTGAGGGCCCCAGGCCTGTGGGGCTGTGGGAAGGGTGGTGAGAGCCGTCCCCAGTGAGGGCCCCTGGCCTGTGGGGCTGTGGGAGGGGTGGTGAGAGCTGTCCCCAGTGGGGGCCCCGGCCTGTGGGGCTGTGGGAGGGGTGGTGAAAGCCGTCCCAGTGAGGGCCCCAGGCCATGGTCACAGTTGCTGGGGGGTGACCCATTTGGGCCCTTCTCTGCACTGGGGCTGAAATGCTGGTTCCTGTAGCCCTGGTCTCATTGCCTGGCTCTGGCGCTGCCATAATGCGGATGGGTGAGAGCGGGGGAGGGGTGTTGTGTGTGTGTGTGTGGGGGGGGGGGGGCGCTGGGCTGGATCCCACCTCCCAAGGGGAGTCTGCGGTGCTGTCGTCACAGGTGCTGAACGAACAGCGGCTCGTTTGGTCCCCTGGGCGCTCTCCAGGGAGAGGTGCCCCACCCCCCCGAGTGGTTCAGCAGGAGCGGGCAGGGCCATGTAGCTGTGGTGAGAACGGGGGGCGAAGGGCATGGAGCACAAGGCCACAGGGAGGTTCTCTGGCTCGCGCGCCGGTTGGAGGGCTCTAGCAGGGCTGGCCACACGCGCTGAATGAGGTTCCTGGGCAGTGCGCGGGCTGGGGCTGGGCCTGACACACCCAGCCTGTCTCAGAGCTTCCTTCCCCGGGCAGCGCAGGAGCCGCTCTGGGCATCTCCCTGACAGGGTCTGCGCTGGCCCCCTCTCCCTGGCGGCGGCTGGCTCACCCCCAGGCCCCCGCTGGGCAGAGCTGTGGCAGGGCAGTGCCGTGGGCATGGGCGGACGAGGCCGTTCTCACGGCCTGCTTTTCCCTGGCCTGTTCTACACGAGTCAGACTGGACGGTCACAGGGGTCCCTTCTGGCCCGGGAATCTGACACTCCCCCTCGTCGCCTGTGGGGCCCTGGCAATGAACGACCACAAGGTCTGTGTGGACAGAAGCAGGTGCTGTCACTCGCCGTCTGTCCCACAGCTCGCGCCGCCTTGGGCCTGCTCCTTCCTCAGAGCCTAGGGCTCCTCTGGCCTGCTGGAGCCATGGCACGGAGCAGCCCCGGTGCTGAACCCGCCCAAGGCGGCTCTGACCCGGGTTTGGGCGAGAGGCTGGCAGTGACCTGCAGCCTCGCGGGTGCCCAGCCCGGAGTGGGGGTGGGAGGGGCGCCCTGGCTGGGGTGGCACTGGGCTAGGCGGAGGACAAGGGCTGCAGGGTGGTGCATGCTGGCAGGTGGGCAGAGGCGGGGTGTCGGGCTGCTCTCACAGATGGGTCCCCAGCGGGTCAGGGCACCACGTTTGCCAGGCGCCTGCTCGGACCCAGGACTCCTCTGGTTTCCGTCCTGCTCTTGGCTCAGAGCTGCTCTCTCCTGTCGGCGACTGACTGGGACCAGCCAGGGGGCCTCGGGCCATTTCTACTCCCTATGCTCTGGGCAACCCTGGAGCCAGCTCTGGGCCTGGGAAGCGTCACAAGAGGGAGCGGGCTAGAGCTGCCGAGCTGGGTGAGCAGCGAAGGGATGGCAGCATGGGCTGGGTCAGGCAGTCACTGGGGCTCTTATCCTGGGGCCCCTGGTGCTGACGCCATCATCCTCTGTGCTTCTCTCACCTCCCAGGGGAGGGTCTGGCTGGGCTCTGTCGGCACAGACGAGCCCCAGTTCCCTGATGGGGCAGGTCTCCGGGCTCCCTGGGGCTGCCTCCTGGCATGTCCCCTGGCTGGAGCTGGTGGGCTCCGAGGCAGGAGGTTCCCAGGCTGCAGCGAGGCAGCGCTCATGGCTCAGGAATGTGGGTGCGTCCCAAACAGAGGAGGGTTTGGCCCCTTCCCTTGCAGCGGGGGACCTGTTACTACTTGCCAGCCGCCCCATGCAGGAACTGCCTCCCAAGCACGGCTGCGGCTTGGACCAGAGCGTGTGACTGGGGAGCCGTCTGCAGCACCGAGGAACAGAGGATGAAGGAGGGAGCCCGTCAAACAACCCAGATCTCTCTCTGTTAATGAGATCACCCCTTTGTTGGTAACGGTGTCGGCACAAAGACTTAAACGTCTGTAAGGCACTTGTGTTGGTCCCACGTGACATCTGGATTAAACATAGAACGATATAAAATTAACCTGGCACGCGTTCGATGGATTAAAAACTGGCTCTCAGAATGTAGCTGGGAATCATCCTGCAGCGGGTCTGTTTCTAGGGGGTCCCTCCACTGTTGAGCGTTTTTATCAGTGACCTGGAAGAAAACATAAACTCCCCACTGAGGGTTTGCAGGTGACACACAGACTGGGGTGGGGGGGTAGGGAAGAGGACAGGGCACTGGCAGAGTGATCGGGAGCACTTGCTAAATCAGGCACTAGTATCAATATGCGTTTGAATACAGGCAATGTCAAGTCATACCTCTAGGAAGAACGGCTGTGGGCCATACGTGCAGGACGTGGGACCCTATCCTGGGAATCGGACTCTGACAAGGACTTGGGGATGGTGGGGGTAGATAATCAGCTGAACATGAGCTTCCGGTGCGATGCTGTAGCTAGGGGCTAATGCATCCTAGGGACTCTCAGAGAGGAGAGGTGATTTTACCTCTGCCTGGCACTGGTGCGACCGCTGCTGGAATCCTGGGTCTGCACTCCCAGAAGGCTGTTGATAAATTGCAGCGGGTTCAGAGAAGAGGCCCGGGGGATGGTGATAGTGCCAGACTCACGGAGCCCAGTCTGTTTCGCTAACGAAGAGAAGGTGATCACAGTCGGTAAGTACCGACGTGGAGACCCGACAGGGCTGTTCAGTCGGTCAGACAGAGAGCTGGGCCCTGCGTGCTGGGAGGATGAATAGACTCCTGGTTGTGAGGCCGGAAGGTTTAGGCTGAGCTCCTGTGCAGGCCATAGGACTCCCCAGGATAATTCCGGTTGGAACTAGAGCTTAGCTTTACAAGGCATCCAGTCTTGATTTAAACAGTGCCAGTAATGGAGAAACCACCACAACCCTTGGTTAGCTGTGGAAAGCTGCCTGCTGTGTCTCGCACGTGAGCACCCACCTCAGGGCAGGCTGGCAAGGAGCCGCGCACAAACCCATCCTGGCCGTGAGTTCTGTGCTTCGCGAGTGTGAACTCCTCAGGACTGCAGCAGCCTGGCCGTGGAGTCGCCGACAGTCGCCTTGGTATCCAGTCTGCCTCAGCGCCCAGCAGAGCCTGCCTGTGATAGATGGACGGGTCCCCGCAAGAGTCAGGTTACAGCTGGGTTAGTCTGTGTCAGTAAAAACAACGAGGACCCTGGTGGGACCTTAGAGACGGGCATCTGATGAAGTGGGTTCTAGCCCACGAAAGCTTGTGCCCAAATAAATGTGTTAGTCTCTAAGGTGCCACAAGGACTCCTCTTTGTTTTTAGCAATATTCAGGTAGAAAGGGCCAGGTCAGTTGTGCCTTAGCTCTTACATCAAAAAGACAAGGCAATCCTGTAAAAAACTAGCGACAGACATGTTAACGAGGAAAAGGAAACGAGTTATTTATGAGGTTAAAGCAGGTGAACGAACACACACACACACGAGTTTCAGTCTTAAGTTTCAAAAAGTAATAGAAGCGTCTAGAATCAGCAAGCCGTGTGTGACCTTTAGGGCTAGCCCAGGCTGAGAACGGGGGATCCCTTGTTTGTGCCTGGAATCCCCCCCCCCCCATGCAGCACAGAGATCCAGGGGGTTTTATTTCCCTCCTCCTGTGTGCTCTGAGCTGCAAACTCAGCTGACTGGAGGAGTCCCCTTGCACGACTCGTCCTCATGGGAATGGGGGGGGGGAGGGCAAAACAACAAACGTCTTTTGTCCTCCCACAATTGTCGGTCTGCTGTCGATGGCCGTTTCCTGTTGGGCAGGATGTAACGCCTCTGCTGGAGAGCAGCGCTGCGCGCTAGGTTAACGTCTCCTGTCTGGTGACGTACACTGACACGGAGGCTCACAATACAACCGCTCAGATAACACCTCACAACACGGGGTACGGCCGTTCTAAGGGAGGTTAATGTCGGTCGCAGTTTACAAGCATTCCATACAGTCTGACCACTAGCCACGTTCTGTGATTCTGTTCTAACAATGCTAACACCCTGGTGAGCCAGCTGGAGCCCGGCTAGGTATCTGTCAGTGCTCAGTGAGACACAGGGTCCTTGGCAGGAGCTGGCACCTGGTCTGCCAGCGTCACAAGTTGTTCCACTGGTTCATTATCCTCACTGTCCAAAGATGTACACGTTCTTTCCAGTCTGTATTCGGCTAGCTTCAGCTTCCAGCCACTGGATCGGGTCAGACCTCCCTCTGCTAGACGGAACAGCCCATTGCCAGGTGTTTGTTCCGCATGTCGGTAGCTGTAAACTGCGATCAGATCACCCAGAACCTGCTCTTTGTTCAGCTAGAGAGTGAGCTCTTCGAGCCTGTCGTAAGGCAGGTTTTCCAATCCTTCTCTAAACCCTCTGCAATGTATCCACATCCTTCTTGCACTGCGGACAGGAGAACTGGACACCATATCCCAGCAGCGTCGCACCAGTGTCAGACACAAAGGTAAAATAACCTCTCTGCTCCTCCTCGAGATTCCCGCTCTTACCTCCTAGGATGGCATTAGCCCTTTTGGCCACAGTGTAGCACGGGGGGTACTCTTGTTTAGCTGATTATCTGCCATGACCCCCAAGTCCCGATTCCCAGGCTAGAGTCCCCCATCCTGTAAGCATGGCCATCATTCTTTGTTCCTGGTTGT
This sequence comes from Emys orbicularis, assembly GCF_028017835.1. Lineage (NCBI taxonomy): Eukaryota > Metazoa > Chordata > Testudines > Emydidae > Emys > Emys orbicularis. Next base: position 299,813,344 of record NC_088684.1, read on the forward strand.
ATTATTTTACATGGGCCAGATTGAAATGCATATTGTTTAGTTGCTCCCAGTTTACCAAGTGATCCAGATCAGGCTTTGGTCTGTATCCTGTCCTCTTCATCATTTACCGCTTCTCTAATCTTTGCTTACAAACTTGGGTCAGTGATGACAAACATGTTAAACAACAGGGCCAAGAACCGATCCCTGTGGAACCCCACTAGAAATACTACCACTCAATGATGATTCCCTGTTCACAGTTACATTTTGAGACCTGGTGGGTGAGGTGATATCTTTTATTGGACCAACTTCTGCTGGTGAGAGAGACGAGCTTTCAAGATTACCCAGAGCTCTTCTTCAGGTCTGTGTAGCTCGAAAGCTCGTCTCTCTCCCCAACAGAAGTTGGTCCAATAAACAATATCACCTCACCCCCCGGTCTCTCCAATATCCTGAGACCAACTCAGCTACAACAACACTACATGTGACATTTGGAGACTTATCAGTCAGTCAGCTTTTAATCCATTGAATGGGCACCAGGTTAATTCTTCATTTGTTCTAGTTTCTTGAAGTGTTATGTGGGATCAAGTCAAATGTCTTCTAGAAGTCCAAGTCTATTACATCAATGCTATTTTTATCGGTCAAACTGGTAATCTCATTAAAAGAAGATAACTGGTTAGTTTGACAGGCTCCATTTTTCATAAACTGGTGTTGATTGACATTAATTACATTACCCTCCTTTAATCCTTTATTGATTGAGTCCCAGGTCAGCCACTCCATTATTTTGCCCAGGATCAGTGCAGACTGATAGATTTACGATTACCTGGGTCATCCCATTTACCCTTTTTAAATATTGGCACATCAGTAGCTTTCTTGTAATCCTCTGGAATTTCCCCAATGTTCCAAGACTTACTGAAAATCAACATTAATGGTCCAGTGAGCCCCTCAGACAGCTCTTTTAAAACTCTTGGGTGCAAGTTATCTGGACCTATTGATTTAAAAATTATTAACTTTAGTAGCTGCTGTTTAACCTCCTCCTGTAGTATCCTCCTGATGTCATCGTCATCATTGCCGTGCTATGATTACATCCTCTATTTTGCCCCAAATACAGAACAGAAATATGTATTGAACACTTCAGCCTTTTCTGCATTATTGATAATTCTACCATTTCCATCTAGTAATGGACCATTGTTAGGGTTCTTTTTGTTCGTAATATACTGAAAAAACACCTTCTTCTGGCCAGAGATTCCTCCTTGTATCCTTTTTCTTCCCTTATCACTTTCTACAAGTCCGATCTTCTGATTTATATTCATTAATATACGCTTCCCCTTGCTTCCATTTGTTATCTGTTGTTTTTTTATTTTTTGTTGCCTTTTGCTTCCCTTCTGAACTGAGTTGTCATTTTAGCTAGTGCAGCCTTCCCTTTTGATTGTGGACTTGTGGCTTTTGGGGCATGTAGCAAAATGTTCTTAAATAAATAATTCCAAATGGTCATTTATATTTTCAGTTTGAATTCTTCCTCCGAGGTGAGGTGGCTGATAATTGTTTTCAGCTTTGTGAAATTGGCCTTCTGAAAGCCCCAAGTATATAGATTGATATATACTGATAGATCTACAATTACCTGGGTTGTCCCATGTATATTACTGATCTGGACTTTAGTTTGTTTGCACATAACGAACTTGATTAAGAACCACTCACTTTTAGTTCTGTGACCGGCTCCTCACTTCTGTCAGGATAGGTGCAATATAGAACTCCCCGATGCTGGATCTCCCCCTTTTAGAGTCGGACCTTCGGGAAGCTTGGCTGTGTGAAATAGAAGGATTTGCTGGGACGAGAGTGCTTTCCACAGCTAATGGGAAGTGGCTGGGAGAAGAGGAAGATTTTTCACCTTACTCACGTACAGTGAAATCATGAAATGCTCCCATGCACCATCTCTTACGCATGTCGCACTGGCCTGCCAAGGGAAACGTTAACATTAGCTGGAGAGCATTGAGTAGGAGAAGGGAGATATGGTGCCTTTCACATACAGCATTGGGAGAGACTGTTACGATGTCCGGTGCTGTGTCCGCACTTCAAAAGAGATGCGGACAAATTGGAGAGGGGTCAGAAAAGAGCCACAAGAATGATCTGCGGTCTGGGAACCTGTCTTCGAGTGAGACCCCGAAGGAGCTCGATCGACCTGGCTTTACTAGAGAAGGTTACGGGTGACTGGGCCATGGTGTATAAAGCCTCCCTAGGGAGGAGATGGCTGAGAGCAGACGTCTCTCTAACCTGGCAGACAAAGGCAGCATGAGAACCGGTGGCACGACAGTTTCAGGCTCCGATTTCTGGTAGTGAGGGTAACTCACCATGGGAGCAGATCGAAGTGGGGATTTCCCGTGATGTTTCCATGAAGGACACTCACCTGGCCAGGGATCCTGGTTACAAATCCACTCCTGAAGCAGCGCAGAAGACACCAGGTGTGCACGTCAGCTACCGGTGCTGTCTGGCTGGTGTGGCGGGGTCCTTAAAGAACGGGCTGACACTGACCCATATCAACAAATGCCAGGGTTGCAGAGCGGGGTGTGTTCTGGAGCATGCGAGGGAAGAGACGCACCGCTGAGGTGCCTGGCTTTGCAGCATGCCTGACTCGCTGGACCGCTGGGTGATCCTGCCTCCAAGGTGGGAATTCTCCTCCCTTCTGGTTCACCTGGCTGCGCCCAGTTGTCACTTCTGTGGGTGGCCCTTGGAGTGGTGAGGGGAGCTTGGCGCAGCTTCCAGGAGGAGGGTGTAGTTGTCCCAGGCATCTGTGACTGCTCAACCACAGGAACCAAGTCCCCAGCCCCATGCGGGAACACAGTGAAACATCTGCTGCATCCCCTGGTGCGATGCTGCACCCAGCCCTTACGTGGAAGCGGAGTCCTGCCTGGGGAGCGGTGTCCTGCTGCCTCTCCCCGTGGTGCGGGGGAGCCGGGCTCCCCCCGACACTCCGGTATTCTGCTGCCTCTCCCTGTGGTGCCGCGGAGCCAGGCTCCCCCGGACACTCCGGTGTCCTGCTGCCCCTCCCCGTGGTGCCGGAGAGCCGGGTTCCCCCCGACGCAGGGCTGGCTCCAGGCACCAGCCTACCAAGCAGCTCCGGCCGGCCGGGGAGAGCGGGGCCGCGGCCGGGCTTGCCGCCCTTCCCCGGCGCTCCGGCCTGTCGGGGAGAGCGTGGCCGCGGCTGGGCTCTCCGCTCTCCTCCCGGCGCTCCGGCCAGTCGGGGAGAGCGGGGCCCGCAGCCGGGCTTGCCGCCCTCCTCCTGGCGCTCCACCCGTGGTGCCGGGGAGCCGGGCTCCCCCCGACGCCCTGGTGTCCTGCTGCCCCTCCCCGTGGTGCCGGGGAGCCGGGATCCCCCGACGCTCCGGTGTCCTGCTGCCCCTCCCCGTGGTGCCAGGGAGACGGGCTCCCCCCGACGCTCTGGTGTCCTGCTGCCCCTCCCTGTGGTGCCGGTGAGCCGGGCTCCCCCTGAGGCTCCGGTGTCCTGCTGCCTCTCCCCGTGGTGCTGGGGAGCCGGGCTCCCCCGACACTCTGGTGTCCTGCTGCCCCTCCCCGTGGTGCCGGGGAGCCGGGCTCCCCCTGAGGCTCTGGTGTCCTGCTGCCCCTCCCCGTGGTGCCGGGCTCCCCCTGAGGCTTGGCTCCTTTGGAGCTGGGCTCAGTTGGCGCTCTGGGGACACAGCAGGTTTGTTCAGCCTCTGGCCTAGTTTTAGGGGTGGGATTTCAGTGCCCGGAGGTTCAATGTGCTGATTAGTCCCTCAGTGACTCCAGAGTTAGGTAATTATTAAGTGCCCTCCTGTGGCAGGGCTGCCAGTCCGTGTCTGCGTGGGGAGGAGATGCCTGCGCACAGCAATTGGCCGGCTGAGCAGCACCTGCTGCCACTGCTAGCTGCAGAAAGGTCACCAGTCCGAGGAGCAGCCTGGGCCGTGCAGCCTGCGTCCTCTCCCCAACCCCCCCTCCCGCCTGCTGCGTAGCTGCCCAGAGCTTCCAGACAGAGCTCGGGGGGCTGTTGTACATGGTAGAGGCAGAAGGAACCGTCTGGTGTCCTGCGCACACGGGCCAGAGCCTTCTGTTGGGTTAATTTCAGTGGAATACTGAGGCCCGAAGTCCCGTGTTACCATGCCCCTGTCCCTGTCCAGCACTGACCAGCGAAATGGTTCAGGGCTTGGAGTGCGGAGACCTTGGCCTGCTTGGCCCCATGGTAATCTCTGTAACCGGCTAGCAAAGACCCAGAAAATGCAGGAAAACAGCTAGAGCTTATGAACTGCAGAACATTGAGTGAGGCGCGTCTGGAGCCATGTCCCGTGTTGCCTTTCCCAGGGAGCTGCGAAGGAGCTCTCCCTCCCTGTGTGACGGTCGCTAAGGTGATGTTAAAGATGGTGGTAACTGTCCCTTTGGGGGAGAAAAGAAGTTAGCTGGGCTGGGCTGCTGCTGGTAAAGCCCAGTCCTGCTTCCTTGAAGCCAAACACTCACAGAAGGGAGCAGGAAGGAACAGCAAAGACAGAAAATGCAGCGTTTGTCTCTGGTGCCGACTGTCGCTTGCAGCCTTGCTGCTGGAGCAGACCCAGCATGGTCGGATCTGCCACTCTGACACCTGGGAGCCTGTGTCCGCATCGGCTCTTTTCGGGCCTGGCTTTCAGCTCCCTCTGGTCACAGGCTCGGCAGTGCCGCAGAAGAGACAGCATTGGCCAGCAAAGCCAGATTATTACACAGAAGGCAAAACGAGAGGGCCAGGAAGGAGAAGAAACACCGGGGGAGGGAACGGACATGGGGCAGGAACCCACGTCTCACATGGTGTTTGGGATTTAGCCACAGATGGTGGAGGTGGCGCTGTCACCTGGGTCCCTCTCTCTGGCCTGGTCTGGTCAGGATGTCTCCCAGGATCTGGACAGGGGAAGCAGCCCTGGGTGAAGCTGGCTTCTTTGACTCCACCGTCTCAGCCATTTGGACTCCCCTTCCTGCCCTGCCCAGCAGAATCTCCATCGGAAGGTGCCACCAGGGGATGATGGAGGAACAGCCCAGCCCTCATTAGTTTGTTCTCCAGTTAGGTCTGACTTCCAGCCCACCCACTGTGCGCCGTTAACTTTGGGTTCCATTCTCCTGGGCTTACCAGCTATGTCTTAACACAGCCCTTGGGTCAGAGCAAGTGCTCGTCGTGTCTGATTTCCCGACTTTTCCCAGCCCTGTTCTGTGACGGCGGAGATGGGCTTCTGTTACGGAGCGCAGACCTCTGCCCAGAGCCCCCTCTGCAGTGGCGGCAATTCCTTATCCTTCCTGCGACTCCACCGGGGCTCAGGTCGGTTACCCAGGGGTTAGTTCCTCGCCGCTACACACAGCATCTTGTTTCAAGTTTGAACTTTGCTACCTACAAATTCCAGCTGTTGGATCTTGTTCCGTCTTTGCCTGCTGGAGAAAAGAGCCCTCCACCATCACAGAGCTGCTCTGACCCTCGCTGGGAGAAGTGAGAACCCCAGCTTGCGCGACCTACAGGCTTGGTTTCTAGACCTTGCATTTGGCTGTAATAAAATGCACATGGTTCGAGGGAGGCCATATTGCCGGCGGTGAGGATAAGGGCAGGTTCCATGGGCAGGTTCCATAGGTCTCTTTCCTTCTAGGTTCTTGAGATCCTGGACGCCTGGGGCAGAAACAGTCAAACCCCCCCCGCCCGGCTTCCAATTTTCTATACTGTGTTTTATATCAATAATGGGAAAAGTGAAGGGGAATGGAAAAACAAAGACAAATCCCATTAATAATAAACATCAAATTCATCCAGTTCGTCCAATTGTGAGGTGAATCAAACAAATTACTATCCCCAACGATTCCTACCTCGACCCTGGACCAGCTGGGAGGGGATCATCCATTGAGGTGTCAGCCCCAAACTGGGCTTTGTGCCAAGGAGGTTTAAACGGGGTCCAGAGGGGGAGCGAACCAACCCCCCGGCTCAGGTGTTGCGTTGCAGTTCCCATGCCGGTAATGAGCTGCTTGCCCACAGGTCAGTGGCCAGGAGATGCGTGCTCTGCTCTCAGAACAGCCCAATGTGTGGCTAAAAGAACTGGGTACGTTTAACTCGCACACGGGTCTAGATGGAGGTAGCTGCGTCCTCGGGTGTACACAGACGGACAGCTCCAGCCCCTCGAGAGAGGTGTGGGCTCTCTTAGAGGGGTGGTGGTTTGACCTAGGGTTGTTCTGGGTGCCGTGCTGATACCTGCTGTGGGCTCTCTGTGGACACGCTCGCTCCCTCAATGCCAGTGAGCACTAGTGGCATTAACAAAAACAAGTGCAAGGTCGCTGAGCTAGCAGGGGCCCCTCTGCCGAGGAAAATCAAACTAAAACCAAAAAGCTGCAAGTCCTTCTGCAAGGTGGTCGTGGAAGAAGCTGGCGCTCGAGCCGGACAGATTAGCCGGTGATCTGCCTGGCTCAGCCGATCCACAGCGATGGACTGAGTGGCTGACTGGGCTTGATAGGACCCGTCTTCAGACCCTGCTGATCTCTGCAAAGAGCTGCAGGTATTGCTGGTTCCTGCATCTCGAGGGAACCCAGACCTCAGTGGTGCCCGAGTTCAGGCTTCAAGGCATGGGCTTGGTGTGTCCTGCCTCGTGTAGCACCTCCTTTGGCCAATGGAAGCAAGGCCCTGACTGCCCAGTCAGGTTAGATTAGATGATTAGTGCAGACAAAGATCCGCCCCTTCCCATCTGGCAAGTCCCACAAATACTGGGCGGTGCAGACATGCGGAGTCAGGTGATTTTGCAAAGTTGATGCCAGCTTCTCTTGGTCACGAGGCCTCGCAGCTTGTGCCATCCGGAGCCCCAAAAGGATCAAAGCATGTCAAGCTGGAACTGAAGTCATACAAACCAGTGACTTGGCCATGCAGACAGAAAAGTCCCTCTCCCAACCGCTGGGTGCTTCCCTTTTCCCTGCCTCCCCGGCAGCTCAACTGTGAATGGCACTTCTTTTAAACACCCGGACTGTGGGTGAAAGGTTAGAGTCTAACTCTGTGTGAGCAAAAGGGCTTTTCCCTGGAAGAAAGGTAACATGCTAACATATAAAAGGGTAAATGGGATAGGCCTGCCAGCCCTTCGATCCCGGGGAAAATAATGGAGCAGCTGATACGGGACTTGATTAATGAAAAACTAACGAAGGGTAATGTCATTAATGCCAATCAGCATCTCGTCAAACAAAATAGCTCTCCCTTTTTGAGTAGTTTACGTTTAACACAGCACAATACTGTACTTGCTTTTTGTGTGTCTCTGCTGCTGCCTGATTGCGCACTTCCGGTTCAAATGCGGGGTGTGGCTGACTGGTCACTTCACTCTGAGGTTCTAGTGCATTTTTTGTTAATAACCTGGGAGAAAACGTAAGATCTTCACTGATAGAGTTTGCGGATGACCCACAGATTGGGGGAGTGGTAAATAGCGAAGAGGACAGGGCACTGACCCAGGTGATCTGGATCGCTCAGTAAGCTGGGTGCAAGCAAACAATGTGCATCTTGACACCACTAAATGTCAACGTACACGTCCAGGAGCGAAGAATCCAGACCACCCTGACAGGCTGGGGGCTCTGTCCTGGGAAGCAGCGACTCAGGCAAAGAGTTGCAGGTGGTGATGGATAATCAGCTGAACATGAGCTCCCAGTGTGTTGCTGTGGCCAAAAGGGCTAATGGGATCCTGGGATGCATAACTAGGGGAATCTCAAGTAGGAGCAGAGAGGTTTTTACCTCTTTCTTAGGCACTGGTGCGACCGCTGCTGGAATCCTGTGTCCAGTTCTGGTGCCCACCATTCAAGAAGGATGTTGATAAATTGGAGAGGGCTCAGAGAAGAGCCTCAGAAATGGTTAAAGGATTACAAGCCCTGCCTTACGGTGATTGATCTCCTAGAGTCTATCTGTTTACCTTAACACAAAGAAGGTTAGGGGTGATTTGATCACAGTTTATAACTACCCAACATGGCAAACAAGTCTTTGATAATGGGCTCTTCGATTTAGCAGACAAAGATATAACATGATCCAAAGGCTGGAAGTTGAAGCTAGACAAATACAGACTGGAAATAACCTGAACCTTTTTGTACCGTGAGGGTCATTAACCATTTGGGACAATTTCCCAACGGTTATGGTGGATTCTCCATCACTGGCAGGCTTTAAATCGTGCTGGGCTATTTCTCGGGGAGGTCCGCTCTGGTTCAAACAGGAAGGAATTCAGGGAAGTCCTGTGGCCTGTGTTACCCAGGAAGTCAGACGAGATGGTCACAGAATCGCGTTTGGTCTTAGAAATAACTGAACCTGTGAAAAACCACATTTGGAGTTCAGTTTTCAGTAAGACTCTCACTACGGGCGGTGCGTAATGGAGGCTAGGTGAGGCTAAGCCCCCCAAACCTCGCGCTGCCCGGGGGGGTGGGGCGGGGGAGAGGGGCAGATTACTCCACAGGGCTTGTGCCCCAATTTGGGGGCCCCGGAAAAATCTCCCCCCGCCACAGTCCTGGGGCTGGAGGAGGAGTTGCTCCCTGAGGTGGAGCTTTTCCAGTCTCGGGGCGGGGGGGGGGGGGGGGAGGGAAGTGGCAGAGTGGGGGCGGAACAGGGGCGGGGCTGCGGGAGAAGGCGCGGAACAGGGGAGGGGTTCCGAGCTTGGAGCTCTGGCCAGGGAGAAGGAGAAAGACCTGAGTGTATCAGTCAATCACAGGATGAGATGCAACCGTGTTCTTTTTTTAAAGCAGCTGTGATTCTAGGATGCATCAGGCAAGGTATGCCCAGTCGAGACAGGGAAGTATTAATCCCATTGCACAAGGCACTGGAGCGCTGCGTGCAGTTCTGGTCACTTGTGCTCAAGAAAGAGGGATCCAGACTGGAGCAGGTGCAGTGACGGGCAGCTAGGCTAATCGCTGATTGGAGGGGTGGTCTCTGGAGAGGAGACTGGCTCGTTTAGCCCAGCACAACGAAGGCTCACGGGAGCTGATTGCCCTAGAAATACGTCAGTGTAAATGCCAGGGCGGGAGAAGAGCTAGTGAAGCTAAAGGACAGCGTTGGCCCAAGAACAAATGGGGACGAACTGGCAGGGAGTAAACTGAGGCAGGAAATGAGAAGCGGGTTTCTAACCTGGGAGGAGGCAGGTTCTGGACCAGCCTCCCAGTAGAAGCAGTGGGTGCAAACGAGCTCACGAGCTTAAAGGCGGAGCGTGGTGAGTTTTGTGATGGGAATGACGTGATGGGTGACGGCTGGCCGCGGGGACTGGCATCGAAGACCCAGGAGGTCCATTTCGGCCCTTGCGTGATGGCTGCTGAAAGGTGGGACCCAGAGTGACTTAAAGGGACCTGATTTGGGATGTGAGCCTGGGGTGTCAAACGCGTCCTCCATACCCCCACAGTGGGCTGGCTCAAGCCCCGACACAGCTCCTGTTCCATCCTCCCACGCCTGTGGGCTTCGCTTCGTGGAGAGATTTGTGAGCTGAAAAGTGGCCCAGCTTGCACATGCACAAATGGGCTCACTCACGCTGGTGAGCACTCACGCACGCTAGCAAGCAAGGGTGCAGTGGTGCAGGCTCACAAGTGAGTGCCCATGCACTCTAGACTGTGCGGGTGCAGTGGCGTGAGCGCACCAGTGAGTGCTCAGGCACACTAGAAAGTGCGGGTGCAGTGGCGTGAGCACATCAATAAGTGCGCATGCACAGTAGGTGTGGTGCAGTGGTGCGGGCACACTGGTGAGTGTGCATGCACACTAATGGGCGTGGGTGCAATGGTGCACGTGCACCCGTGAGTGCTCGTGCACACTAGAGGGTATGGGTGCAGTGGTGCATGTGCAGTGGTGAGCCCTTGTGCATGCTAATGGGCATGGGTGTGGTGGCATGGGTGCACCAGTGAGTGCTCACGTGCAGTAGTTGGCGTGGCGCAGTGGTGCGGGCACACTGGTGAGTGCTCAGACATGCTGATGGGTGTGGTTGCAGTAAGCCCTCATGCATGCAGTGCAAAAGGTCCATGCTGGGCCAGGCAGAAGGGGCAAGGCAGCCTCCACCTCCTGCGACAGGAGCTCCCCTTCTCAGGGACCCTAAAACCCCCTATAAGCGCTAAGGGCCCCAGCTGAGCTCAGTCGGCCATCGCAGGGGGTGCAGACAGCTGTGGTGTGGCACCATGGCGGCTGCTGGCTTAAAGCACTGGCCAGCAGCCCAAAACTGGCCTGGACGGTGCAGCCTGCCTGCCCCAGAGGCGGTGATGGGGGCAGAGGCCACTGTGGCTCGGCGGCTGCCCGCCCAGGTTGTTGCATTTAATTTCCATTGTTTGAAAGGGATAGAAAAATGGCTCCTGTGCTGGGTCCTACTGAGCTCCCTGACTAGCTGGGCCCCTGCTCTGCAGCTCTGCTGGGAGGCAGCCGTGTGAGGACTGACCTGGGACACAGGAGACCTGGGTTCTCTTCCCAGCTCTGCCATGGTAGGGGGGACCTCGGGCGAGTCCCTTTGCCTCGCTGTGACTCAGTTTCCCCATCTGTAAGACGTGGTTAATGACACTGACCTCCTTTGTGAAGTGCTTTGAGCTCTCCTGCTGCACTAGGTAAGGGCTGGCTGTCATTGGTGATTGGTGGAGACCGGCCTGGCTGGGCAGGGGTGGGTTTCCTGTGTTCCCAGACCAGGCCCCATTGCCATGGGGAGCGTGCCTGTCACGCTGCCCCCCAGCATGTACAGGAGACCGAGGCTTGCCCGGGGGGCTGGGCTGGAAACCCTTCTGTTGCTGGCGCTTTCCCGCTCTGCTCGGGCTCGGCGTCCCGTGTGCGGGGGGGCTGAGGGGTGAAGCATCGGCCGGGGGCCGGGACCAACAGCTGCTCGACTTGCACAACTGGTTTGGGTGGCACGGTTGTGAACTTGTTGGGTGGTTCTTAGGCAGGGAAGGAGCCACAGGTGCCAGAACAATGGGCTGGGGGCCATTGGATCCCGCTCCGGCAGGGCTGGGGGTGTCCGCAGGGGGTGCGGGTGCTGGTCTCTGCGTGGGGAGAAGGCGGCCGGCGCAGGGAGGCTGTATATCCCGGCGGAGGGGTGCAGCGGAGGCAGCAGCACCATGGGGAATGGGAGGAGGGCCGGGGCTGAGTGCTGCGGGCCTGGCCAGCAATGGTGCCTGGGGTGTTGGGCGCTGCACAGGCAGTAACAGCCCCTTCCCACCGGAACTGGGACAGGCTGGGGCACGGGACAGGGCGAGGCAGCCCCTGGACTGGCTCTGACGTTGGCTGGGGTTTAACGAGGGGGGGCAGCCAAACAGGGGGCAGGGCAGCTGGACAGAGCCTGAGGTGAGCAGACTGGCTGGGTTGGAGTGAATGGCCAGTCAGCGTCCGGGAGAAAGTCCAGCCCACAGTGTAAAACGTCCTGCTGACGAGTGTCCTGCAGCTCTGGCTACATCTTCCCTGCCCTTCCCCGGCCCCCTCCCTCCACCTGCCTATTCCTCGCGCTGCGTCCCCTCACCTGTCCCCTGGCATCACGGCCCTGGCTGCATCTTCCCTGCCTCTCCCCCGGCCCCCGCCCGCCTATTCCTCGCGCTGCGTCCCCTCACCTGTCCCCTGGCATCACGGCTCTGGCTACATCTTCCCTGCCTCTCCCCCGCCCGCCCGCCTATTCCTCGCACTGCGTCCCCTCACCTGTCCCCTGGCATCACGGCTCTGGCTACATCTTCCCTGCCCTTCCCCTGCCCCCTCCCCCCACCTGCCTATTCCTCGCGCTGCGTCCCCTCACCTGTCCCCTGGCATCACGGCTCTGACTGCATCTTCCCTGCCTCTCCCCCGCCCGCCCGCCTATTCCTCGCACTGCGTCCCCTCACCTGTCCCCTGGCATCACGGCTCTGGCTACATCTTCCCTGCCCTTCCCCTGCCCCCTCCCCCCACCTGCCTATTCCTCGCGCTGCGTCCCCTCACCTGTCCCCTGGCATCACGGCTCTGACTGCATCTTCCCTGCCTCTCCCCCGGCCCCCGCCCGCCCGCCTGCCCGCCTATTCCTCGCGCTGCGTCCCCTCACCTGTCCCCTGGCATCACGGCTCTGACTGCATCTTCCCTGCCTCTCCCCCGCCCGCCCGCCCGCCCGCCCGCCTATTCCTCGCGCTGCGTCCCCTCACCTGTCCCCTGGCATCACAGCTCTGACTGCATCTTCCCTGCCTCTCCCCCGCCCTCCGCCCTCCCGCCTATTCCTCGCACTGCGTCCCCTCACCTGTCCCCTGGCATCACGGCTCTGACTGCATCTTCCCTGCCTCTCCCCCGGCCCCCTCCCCCCACCTGCCTATTCCTCGCGCTGCGTCCCCTCACCTGTCCCCTGGCATCACAGCTCTGACTGCATCTTCCCTGCCTCTCCCCCGCCCGCCCGCCCGCCTATTCCTCGTGCTGCGTCCCCTCACCTGTCCCCTGGCATCACAGCTCTGACTGCATCTTCCCTGCCTCTCCCCCGGCCCCCGCCCGCCCGCCTATTCCTCGTGCTGCGTCCCCTCACCTGTCCCCTGGCATCAGGGCTCTGGCTGCATCTTCCCTGCCTCTCCCCCGGCCCCCGCCCGCCCGCCTATTCCTTGCGCTGCGTTCCCTCACCTCTCCCCTGGCATCACAGCTCTGACTGCATCTTCCCTGCCTCTCCCCCGGCCCCCGCCCGCCCGCCCGCCTATTCCTCGCGCTGCGTCCCCCCACCTGTCCCCTGGCATCACGGCTCTGACTGCATCTTCCCTGCCTCTCCCCCGGCCCCCGCCCGCCTATTCCTCGCGCTGCGTCCCCTCACCTGTCCCCTGGCATCACGGCTCTGACTGCATCTTCCCTGCCTCTCCCCCGGCCCCCGCCCGCCTATTCCTCGCGCTGCGTCCCCTCACCTGTCCCCTGGCATCACGGCTCTGACTGCATCTTCCCTGCCTCTCCCCCGCCCCCTCCCCCCACCTGCCTATTCCTCGCGCTGCGTCCCCTCACCTGTCCCCTGGCATCACAGCTCTGACTGCATCTTCCCTGCCTCTCCCCTGCCCCCCGCCCGCCCGCCTATTCCTCGCGCTGCATCCCCTCACCTGTCCCCTGGCATCACAGCTCTGACTGCATCTTCCCTGCCTCTCCCCCGGCCCCCGCCCGCCCGCCTGCCCGCCTATTCCTCGCGCTGCGTCCCCTCACCTGTCCCCTGGCATCAGGGCTCTGGCTGCATCTTCCCTGCCTCTCCCCCGGCCCCCGCCCGCCTATTCCTTGCGCTGCGTTCCCTCACCTCTCCCCTGGCATCACAGCTCTGACTGCATCTTCCCTGCCTCTCCCCCGGCCCCCGCCCGCCCGCCCGCCTATTCCTCGCGCTGCGTCCCCTCACCTGTCCCCTGGCATCACGGCTCTGACTGCATCTTCCCTGCCTCTCCCCCGGCCCCCGCCCGCCTATTCCTCGCGCTGCGTCCCCTCACCTGTCCCCTGGCATCACGGCTCTGACTGCATCTTCCCTGCCTCTCCCCCGGCCCCCGCCCGCCTATTCCTCGCGCTGCGTCCCCTCACCTGTCCCCTGGCATCACGGCTCTGACTGCATCTTCCCTGCCTCTCCCCCGCCCCCTCCCCCCACCTGCCTATTCCTCGCGCTGCGTCCCCTCACCTGTCCCCTGGCATCACGGCTCTGACTGCATCTTCCCTGCCTCTCCCCCGCCCGCCCGCCCACCTATTCCTCGCGCTGCGTACCCTCACCTGTCCCCTGGCATCACGGCTCTGGCTACATCTTCCCTGCCTCTCCCCCGGCCCCCTCCCCCCACCTGCCTATTCCTCGTGCTGCGTCCCCTCACCTGTCCCCTGGCATCACAGCTCTGACTGCATCTTCCCTGCCTCTCCCCCGGCCCCCGCCCGCCCGCCCGCCTATTCCTCGTGCTGCGTCCCCTCACCTGTCGCCTGGCATCAGGGCTCTGGCTGCATCTTCCCTGCCTCTCCCCCTGCCCCCGCCCGCCCGCCTATTCCTTGCGCTGCGTTCCCTCACCTGTCCCCTGGCATCACGGCTCTGATTGCATCTTCCCTGCCTCTCCCCCGGCCCCCGCCCGCCTATTCCTCGCGCTGCGTCCCCTCACCTGTCCCCTGGCATCACGGCTCTGACTGCATCTTCCCTGCCTCTCCCCCGGCCCCCGCCCGCCTATTCCTCGCGCTGCGTCCCCTCACCTGTCCCCTGGCATCACGGCTCTGACTGCATCTTCCCTGCCTCTCCCCCGCCCCCTCCCCCCACCTGCCTATTCCTCGCGCTGCGTCCCCTCACCTGTCCCCTGGCATCACAGCTCTGACTGCATCTTCCCTGCCTCTCCCCTGCCCCCCGCCCGCCCGCCCGCCTATTCCTCGCGCTGCATCCCCTCACCTGTCCCCTGGCATCACAGCTCTGACTGCATCTTCCCTGCCTCTCCCCCGCCCCCTCCCCCCACCTGCCTATTCCTTGCGCTGCGTCCCGTCACCTGTCCCCTGGCATCACAGCTCTGGCTACATCTTCCCTGCCTCTCCCCCGGCCCCCTCCCCCCACCTGCCTATTCCTCGCGCTGCGTCCCCTCACCTGTCCCCTGGCATCACGGCTCTGACTGCATCTTCCCTGCCTCTCCCCCGCCCGCCCGCCCACCTATTCCTCGCGCTGCGTACCCTCACCTGTCCCCTGGCATCACGGCTCTGGCTACATCTTCCCTGCCTCTCCCCCGGCCCCCTCCCCCCACCTGCCTATTCCTCGCGCTGCGTCCCCTCACCTGTCCCCTGGCATCACGGCTCTGACTGCATCTTCCCTGCCTCTCCCCCGCCCGCCCGCCTATTCCTCGCGCTGCGTCCCCTCACCTGTCCCCTGGCATCACAGCTCTGACTGCATCTTCCCTGCCTCTCCCCCGGCCCCCGCCCGCCCGCCTATTCCTCGCGCTGCGTCCCCTCACCTGTCCCCTGGCATCACAGCTCTGGCTGCATCTTCCCTGCCTCTCCCCCGGCCCCCTCCCCCCACCTGCCTATTCCTCGCACTGCGTCCCCTCACCTGTCCCCTGGCATCACAGCTCTGACTGCATCTTCCCTGCCTCTCCCCCGGCCCCCTCCCGCCCGCCCGCCTATTCCTTGCGCTGCGTTCCCTCACCTCTCCCCTGGCATCACAGCTCTGACTGCATCTTCCCTGCCTCTCCCCCGGCCCCCGCCCGCCCGCCCGCCTATTCCTCGCGCTGCGTCCCCTCACCTGTCCCCTGGCATCACGGCTCTGACTGCATCTTCCCTGCCTCTCCCCCGGCCCCCGCCCGCCTATTCCTCGCGCTGCGTCCCCTCACCTGTCCCCTGGCATCACGGCTCTGACTGCATCTTCCCTGCCTCTCCCCCGGCCCCCGCCCGCCTATTCCTCGCGCTGCGTCCCCTCACCTGTCCCCTGGCATCACGGCTCTGACTGCATCTTCCCTGCCTCTCCCCCGGCCCCCGCCCGCCTATTCCTCGCGCTGCGTCCCCTCACCTGTCCCCTGGCATCACGGCTCTGACTGCATCTTCCCTGCCTCTCCCCCGCCCCCTCCCCCCACCTGCCTATTCCTCGCGCTGCGTCCCCTCACCTGTCCCCTGGCATCACAGCTCTGACTGCATCTTCCCTGCCTCTCCCCTGCCCCCCGCCCGCCCGCCTATTCCTCGCGCTGCGTCCCCTCACCTGTCCCCTGGCATCACGGCTCTGACTGCATCTTCCCTGCCTCTCCCCCGCCCGCCCGCCCACCTATTCCTCGCGCTGCGTACCCTCACCTGTCCCCTGGCATCACGGCTCTGGCTACATCTTCCCTGCCTCTCCCCCGGCCCCCTCCCCCCACCTGCCTATTCCTCGCGCTGCGTCCCCTCACCTGTCCCCTGGCATCACAGCTCTGGCTGCATCTTCCCTGCCTCTCCCCCGGCCCCCTCCCCCCACCTGCCTATTCCTCGCACTGCGTCCCCTCACCTGTCCCCTGGCATCACAGCTCTGACTGCATCTTCCCTGCCTCTCCCCCGGCCCCCGCCCGCCTATTCCTCGCGCTGCGTCCCCTCACCTGTCCCCTGGCATCAGGGCTCTGGCTGCATCTTCCCTGCCTCTCCCCCGGCCCCCGCCCGCCCGCCTATTCCTTGCGCTGCATCCCCTCACCTGTCCCCTGGCATCACAGCTCTGGCTGCATCTTCCCTGCCTCTCCCCCGGCCCCCTCCCCCCACCTGCCTATTCCTCGCGCTGCGTCCCCTCACCTGTCCCCTGGCATCACGGCTCTGGCTACATCTTCCCTGCCTCTCCCCCGCCCCCTCCCCCCACCTGCCTATTCCTCGCGCTGCGTCCCCTCACCTGTCCCCTGGCATCACGGCTCTGACTGCATCTTCCCTGCCTCTCCCCCGCCCCCTCCCCCCACCTGCCTATTCCTCGCGCTGCGTCCCCTCACCTGTCCCCTGGCATTACAGCTCTGACTGCATCTTCCCTGCCTCTCCCCTGCCCCCCGCCCGCCCGCCTATTCCTCGCGCTGCATCCCCTCACCTGTCCCCTGGCATCACAGCTCTGACTGCATCTTCCCTGCCTCTCCCCCGGCCCCCGCCCGCCTGCCCGCCTATTCCTCGCGCTGCGTCCCCTCACCTGTCCCCTGGCATCAGGGCTCTGGCTGCATCTTCCCTGCCTCTCCCCCGGCCCCCGCCCGCCTATTCCTTGCGCTGCGTTCCCTCACCTCTCCCCTGGCATCACAGCTCTGACTGCATCTTCCCTGCCTCTCCCCAGGCCCCCGCCCGCCCGCCCGCCTATTCCTCGCGCTGCGTCCCCTCACCTGTCCCCTGGCATCACGGCTCTGACTGCATCTTCCCTGCCTCTCCCCCGGCCCCCGCCCGCCTATTCCTCGCGCTGCGTCCCCTCACCTGTCCCCTGGCATCACGGCTCTGACTGCATCTTCCCTGCCTCTCCCCCGGCCCCCGCCCGCCTATTCCTCGCGCTGCGTCCCCTCACCTGTCCCCTGGCATCACGGCTCTGACTGCATCTTCCCTGCCTCTCCCCCGCCCCCTCCCCCCACCTGCCTATTCCTCGCGCTGCGTCCCCTCACCTGTCCCCTGGCATCACGGCTCTGACTGCATCTTCCCTGCCTCTCCCCCGCCCGCCCGCCCACCTATTCCTCGCGCTGCGTACCCTCACCTGTTCCCTGGCATCACGGCTCTGGCTACATCTTCCCTGCCTCTCCCCCGGCCCCCTCCCCCCACCTGCCTATTCCTCGTGCTGCGTCCCCTCACCTGTCCCCTGGCATCACAGCTCTGACTGCATCTTCCCTGCCTCTCCCCCGGCCCCCGCCCGCCCGCCCGCCTATTCCTCGTGCTGCGTCCCCTCACCTGTCGCCTGGCATCAGGGCTCTGGCTGCATCTTCCCTGCCTCTCCCCCGGCCCCCGCCCGCCCGCCTATTCCTTGCGCTGCGTTCCCTCACCTCTCCCCTGGCATCACAGCTCTGACTGCATCTTCCCTGCCTCTCCCCCGGCCCCCGCCCGCCTGCCCGCCTATTCCTCGCGCTGCGTCCCCTCACCTGTCCCCTGGCATCACGGCTCTGATTGCATCTTCCCTGCCTCTCCCCCGGCCCCCGCCCGCCTATTCCTCGCGCTGCGTCCCCTCACCTGTCCCCTGGCATCACGGCTCTGACTGCATCTTCCCTGCCTCTCCCCCGGCCCCCGCCCGCCTATTCCTCGCGCTGCGTCCCCTCACCTGTCCCCTGGCATCACGGCTCTGACTGCATCTTCCCTGCCTCTCCCCCGCCCCCTCCCCCCACCTGCCTATTCCTCGCGCTGCGTCCCCTCACCTGTCCCCTGGCATCACAGCTCTGACTGCATCTTCCCTGCCTCTCCCCTGCCCCCCGCCCGCCCGCCCGCCTATTCCTCGCGCTGCATCCCCTCACCTGTCCCCTGGCATCACAGCTCTGACTGCATCTTCCCTGCCTCTCCCCCGCCCCCTCCCCCCACCTGCCTATTCCTCGCGCTGCGTCCCGTCACCTGTCCCCTGGCATCACAGCTCTGGCTACATCTTCCCTGCCTCTCCCCCGGCCCCCTCCCCCCACCTGCCTATTCCTCGCGCTGCGTCCCCTCACCTGTCCCCTGGCATCACGGCTCTGACTGCATCTTCCCTGCCTCTCCCCCGCCCGCCCGCCCACCTATTCCTCGCGCTGCGTACCCTCACCTGTCCCCTGGCATCACGGCTCTGGCTACATCTTCCCTGCCTCTCCCCCGGCCCCCTCCCCCCACCTGCCTATTCCTCGCGCTGCGTCCCCTCACCTGTCCCCTGGCATCACGGCTCTGACTGCAT
The DNA here is from genome assembly GCF_028017835.1 of Emys orbicularis. Lineage (NCBI taxonomy): Eukaryota > Metazoa > Chordata > Testudines > Emydidae > Emys > Emys orbicularis. The sequence goes on from NC_088684.1 coordinate 299,831,520, forward strand.
CTTCCCTGCCTCTCCCCCGCCCGCCCGCCTATTCCTCGCGCTGCGTCCCCTCACCTGTCCCCTGGCATCACAGCTCTGACTGCATCTTCCCTGCCTCTCCCCCGGCCCCCGCCCGCCCGCCTATTCCTCGCGCTGCGTCCCCTCACCTGTCCCCTGGCATCACAGCTCTGGCTGCATCTTCCCTGCCTCTCCCCCGGCCCCCTCCCCCCACCTGCCTGTTCCTCGCACTGCGTCCCCTCACCTGTCCCCTGGCATCACAGCTCTGACTGCATCTTCCCTGCCTCTCCCCCGGCCCCCTCCCGCCCGCCCGCCTATTCCTTGCGCTGCGTTCCCTCACCTCTCCCCTGGCATCACAGCTCTGACTGCATCTTCCCTGCCTCTCCCCCGGCCCCCGCCCGCCCGCCCGCCTATTCCTCGCGCTGCGTCCCCTCACCTGTCCCCTGGCATCACGGCTCTGACTGCATCTTCCCTGCCTCTCCCCCGGCCCCCGCCCGCCTATTCCTCGCGCTGCGTCCCCTCACCTGTCCCCTGGCATCACGGCTCTGACTGCATCTTCCCTGCCTCTCCCCCGGCCCCCGCCCGCCTATTCCTCGCGCTGCGTCCCCTCACCTGTCCCCTGGCATCACGGCTCTGACTGCATCTTCCCTGCCTCTCCCCCGCCCCCTCCCCCCACCTGCCTATTCCTCGCGCTGCGTCCCCTCACCTGTCCCCTGGCATCACAGCTCTGACTGCATCTTCCCTGCCTCTCCCCTGCCCCCCGCCCGCCCGCCTATTCCTCGCGCTGCATCCCCTCACCTGTCCCCTGGCATCACAGCTCTGACTGCATCTTCCCTGCCTCTCCCCCGCCCCCTCCCCCCACCTGCCTATTCCTCGCGCTGCGTCCCGTCACCTGTCCCCTGGCATCACAGCTCTGGCTACATCTTCCCTGCCTCTCCCCCGGCCCCCTCCCCCCACCTGCCTATTCCTCGCGCTGCGTCCCCTCACCTGTCCCCTGGCATCACGGCTCTGACTGCATCTTCCCTGCCTCTCCCCCGCCCGCCCGCCCACCTATTCCTCGCGCTGCGTACCCTCACCTGTCCCCTGGCATCACGGCTCTGGCTACATCTTCCCTGCCTCTCCCCCGGCCCCCTCCCCCCACCTGCCTATTCCTCGCGCTGCGTCCCCTCACCTGTCCCCTGGCATCAGGGCTCTGGCTGCATCTTCCCTGCCTCTTCCCCCGGGCCAACCTCCCCCACCTGCCTCTTCCCCCGGGCCAACCTCCCGCCCCCACCTGTCCGTGTGTCGTCCCCCCCCCCCCCCCCGCATCCCTTCACCTCTGCCATCGCGGCTCCGGGTGTATCACCCCCCCCAGGGTCACCAGCTGTCCTGATTTTATGGCAGGTTTCAGAGTAGCAGCCGTGTTAGTCTGTATCCGCAAAAAGAACAGGAGTACTTGTGGCATCTTAGAGACTAACAAATTTATTAGAGCATAAGCTTTCGTGGGCTACAACCCACTTCTTCGGATGCATATAGAGTGAAACATATATTGAGGAGATATATATACACACATACAGAGAGCATGAACAGGTGGGAGTTGTCTTACCAACTCTGAGAGGCCAATTAAGTAAGAGAAAAAAAACTTTTGAAGTGATAATCAAGATAGCTCAGTACAGACAGTTTGATAAGAAGCAAGTGTGAAAATACTTACAAGGGGAGATAGATTCAATGTTTGTAATGGCTCAGCCATTCCCAGTCCTTATTTAATCCTGAGTTGATTGTGTCTAGTTTGCATATCAATTCCAGCTCAGCAGTCTCTCGTTGGAGTCTGTTTTTGAAGTTTTTCTGTTTTAAGATAGCCACCCGCAGGTGTGTCATAGAATGGCCAATCTTAAAACAGAAAAATTTCAAAAACAGACTCCAACGAGAGACTGCTGAGCTGGAATTGATATGCAAACTAGACACAATCAACTCAGGATTAAATAAGGACTGGGAATGGCTGAGCCATTACAAAAATAACAGGAGTACTTTACAAACATTGAATCTATCTCCCCTTGTAAGTATTTTCACACTTGCTTCTTATCAAACTGTCTGTACTGAGCTATCTTGATTATCACTTCAAAAGTTTTTTTTCTCTTACTTAATTGGCCTCTCAGAGTTGGTAAGACAACTCCCACCTGTTCATGCTCTCTGTATGTGTGTATATATATCTCCTCAATATATGTTTCACTCTATATGCATCCGAAGAAGTGGGTTGTAGCCCACGAAAGCTTATGCTCTAATAAATTTGTTAGTCTCTAAGGTGCCACAAGTACTCCTGTTCTTTTTGCTGATTTTATGGGGCAGTCCCAGTATTCGGGGCTTTGTCTCCTATCAGCGCCTGTCCCCCCCCCGTCCCTCCCCCATTGCTCACACTTGCCGTCTGGTCGCCCTGCCCACGGCTCCTGCTGATTTTCCCGCCCAGCACTGCAGCCCCTGGTGCGGCTGTTCTCTGCCTGCTGCTGCCAACTTCACTTTCTGTGGCCCCAAGGGGCTGGCTCCTCCCTGGAGTTTCCTTCTCCCTCCAGCCCACAGGGCTGGGGAAGGGGGGTGCCGCATGGTCCGAGTGCCCTTGGAGGTCACCCCTGCACAGTTCTGGTCTATGGGGTGCTGGGGAAGGGGGGTGCCGCATGGTCCGAGTGCCCTTGGAGGTCACCCCTGCACAGTTCTGGTCTATGGGGTGCTGGGGAAGGGGGGTGCCGCATGGTCCGAGTGCCCTTGGAGGTCACCCCTGCACAGTTCTGGTCTATGGGGTGCTGGGGAAGGGGGGTGCCGCATGGTCCGAGTGCCCCTGGAGGTCACTCCTGCACAGTTCTGGTCTATGGGGTGCTGGGGAAGGGGGGTGCCGCATGGTCCGAGTGCCCCTGGAGGTCACTCCTGCACAGTTCTGGTCTATGGGGTGCTGGGGAAGGGGGGTGCCGCGTGGTCCGAGTGCCCCTGGAGGTCACCCCTGCACAGTTCTGGTCTATGGGGTGCTGGGGAAGGGGGGTGCCGCGTGGTCCGAGTGCCCCTGGAGGTCACCCCTGCACAGTTCTGGTCTATGGGGTGCTGGGGAAGGGGGGTGCCGCGTGGTCCGAGTGCCCCTGGAGGTCACCCCTGCACAGTTCTGGTCTATGGGGTGCTGGGGAAGGGGGGTGCCGCGTGGTCCGAGTGCCCCTGGAGGTCACCCCTGCACAGTTCTGGTCTATGGGGTGCTGGGGAAGGGGGGTGCCGCGTGGTCCGAGTGCCCCTGGAGGTCACCCCTGCACAGTTCTGGTCTATGGGGTGCTGGGGAAGGCGGGTGCCGCGTGGTCCGAGTGCCCCTGGAGGTCACCCCTGCACAGTTCTGGTCTATGGGGTGCTGGGGAAGGCGGGTGCCGCGTGGTCCGAGTGCCCCTGGAGGTCACCCCTGCACAGTTCTGGTCTATGGGGTGCTGGGGAAGGCGGGTGCCGCGTGGTCCGAGTGCCCCTGGAGGTCACCCCTGCACAGTTCTGGTCTATGGGGTGCTGGGGAAGGGGGGTGCCGCGTGGTCCGAGTGCCCCTGGAGGTCACCCCTGCACAGTTCTGGTCTATGGGGTGCTGGGGAAGGGGGGTGCCGCGTGGTCCGAGTGCCCCTGGAGGTCACCCCTGCACAGTTCTGGTCTATGGGGTGCTGGGGAAGGCGGGTGCCGCGTGGTCCGAGTGCCCCTGGAGGTCACCCCTGCACAGTTCTGGTCTATGGGGTGCTGGGGAAGGGGGGTGCCGCGTGGTCCGAGTGCCCCTGGAGGTCACCCCTGCACAGTTCTGGTCTATGGGGTGCTGGGGAAGGGGGGTGCCGCGTGGTCCGAGTGCCCCTGGAGGTCACCCCTGCACAGTTCTGGTCTATGGGGTGCTGGGGAAGGGAGGTGCCGCGTGGTCCGAGTGCCCCTGGAGGTCACCCCTGCACAGTTCTGGTCTATGGGGTGCTGGGGAAGGGGGGTGCCGCGTGGTCCGAGTGCCCCTGGAGGTCACCCCTGCACAGTTCTGGTCTATGGGGTGCTGGGGAAGGGGGGTGCCGCGTGGTCCGAGTGCCCCTGGAGGTCACCCCTGCACAGTTCTGGTCTATGGGGTGCTGGGGAAGGGGGGTGCCGCGTGGTCCGAGTGCCCCTGGAGGTCACCCCTGCACAGTTCTGGTCTATGGGGTGCTGGGGAAGGGGGGTGCCGCGTGGTCCGAGTGCCCCTGGAGGTCACCCCTGCACAGTTCTGGTCTATGGGGTGCTGGGGAAGGGGGGTGCCGCGTGGTCCGAGTGCCCCTGGAGGTCACCCCTGCACAGTTCTGGTCTATGGGGTGCTGGGGAAGGGGGGTGCCGCGTGGTCCGAGTGCCCCTGGAGGTCACCCCTGCACAGTTCTGGTCTATGGGGTGCTGGGGAAGGGGGGTGCCGCGTGGTCCGAGTGCCCCTGGAGGTCACCCCTGCACAGTTCTGGTCTATGGGGTGCTGGGGAAGGGGGGTGCCGCGTGGTCCGAGTGCCCCTGGAGGTCACCCCTGCACAGTTCTGGTCTATGGGGTGCTGGGGAAGGGGGGTGCCGCGTGGTCCGAGTGCCCCTGGAGGTCACCCCTGCACAGTTCTGGTCTATGGGGTGCTGGGGAAGGGGGGTGCCGCGTGGTCCGAGTGCCCCTGGAGGTCACCCCTGCACAGTTCTGGTCTATGGGGTGCTGGGGAAGGGGGGTGCCGCGTGGTCCGAGTGCCCCTGGAGGTCACCCCTGCACAGTTCTGGTCTATGGGGTGCTGGGGAAGGGGGGTGCCGCGTGGTCCGAGTGCCCCTGGAGGTCACCCCTGCACAGTTCTGGTCTATGGGGTGCTGGGGAAGGGGGGTGCCGCGTGGTCCGAGTGCCCCTGGAGGTCACCCCTGCACAGTTCTGGTCTATGGGGTGCTGGGGAAGGGGGGTGCCGCGTGGTCCGAGTGCCCCTGGAGGTCACCCCTGCACAGTTCTGGTCTATGGGGTGCTGGGGAAGGGGGGTGCCGCGTGGTCCGAGTGCCCCTGGAGGTCACCCCTGCACAGTTCTGGTCTATGGGGTGCTGGGGAAGGGGGGTGCCGCGTGGTCCGAGTGCCCCTGGAGGTCACCCCTGCACAGTTCTGGTCTATGGGGTGCTGGGGAAGGGGGGTGCCGCGTGGTCCGAGTGCCCCTGGAGGTCACCCCTGCACAGTTCTGGTCTATGGGGTGCTGGGGAAGGGGGGTGCCGCGTGGTCCGAGTGCCCCTGGAGGTCACCCCTGCACAGTTCTGGTCTATGGGGTGCTGGGGAAGGGGGGTGCCGCGTGGTCCGAGTGCCCCTGGAGGTCACCCCTGCACAGTTCTGGTCTATGGGGTGCTGGGGAAGGGGGGTGCCGCGTGGTCCGAGTGCCCCTGGAGGTCACCCCTGCACAGTTCTGGTCTATGGGGTGCTGGGGAAGGGGGGTGCCGCGTGGTCCGAGTGCCCCTGGAGGTCACCCCTGCACAGTTCTGGTCTATGGGGTGCTGGGGAAGGGGGGTGCCGCGTGGTCCGAGTGCCCCTGGAGGTCACCCCTGCACAGTTCTGGTCTATGGGGTGCTGGGGAAGGGGGGTGCCGCGTGGTCCGAGTGCCCCTGGAGGTCACCCCTGCACAGTTCTGGTCTATGGGGTGCTGGGGAAGGGGGGTGCCGCGTGGTCCGAGTGCCCCTGGAGGTCACCCCTGCACAGTTCTGGTCTATGGGGTGCTGGGGAAGGGGGGTGCCGCGTGGTCCGAGTGCCCCTGGAGGTCACCCCTGCACAGTTCTGGTCTATGGGGTGCTGGGGAAGGGGGGTGCCGCGTGGTCCGAGTGCCCCTGGAGGTCACTCCTGCACAGTTCTGGTCTATGGGGTGCTGGGGAAGGGGTGCTCCCAGCAGAGCTCCCAGTGCAGACCTGGGGCCTACGCCTTGGTGGTTGCTGGGCTCAGTCAGGGCCCTGTGCTGCTTCCCCCTCAGTGAGTGGCCTCTCTGAGCTCGGGTGCAGCGGCCCAGAGCAGGGCAGGGAGGCGGCTGCTGTGCTGGGAGGGTGTTTCAGTTCTCTCCTCTCCGTGTGTGGGGTGGGAGCCCAGGGCGTCCCTGCGGGCAGAGGGCAGGGCAGGGTGGGGATGCTGGGGGCTGATGACTCAACTCCCCAGCCAGGGGCTGACGGCGTCTTTTCTCTGTTCTGCAGATTCGTTTGTGAACAGCCAGGAATGGACCCTGAGCCGCTCGGTGCCTGAGCTCAAAGTGGTGAGTGCTTGGCCCAGCCTGCTCTGCCTGCAGAGCCCCTTGGAGGGCCTGTGGCTGGGGCCTGTGCCTGCTTGTGAGCGGTGGGAGTGAGACCCCCCTGCTCTGCGGAAGGTGGGGCAGGGCTGCCGTGTGCATGTCCCCTTGGATGGTGTCGGGTGCAGGGGCTGGGTGCTCTGGACCCCTGGGAATGAAGTCAGACGGGCCCTCTGGCAGCGTGACTCCCCTGGGACGTGCTCTCACCAGGGCAAGTCCCCTCCTCCTGGGTCTGACCTCGGAGCATTCAGCCCCTGTTCACACCGTGAGCACCCCGCAGCGAGTAGGGGACACCTGGGGAAGCCTCACATGCCCCCAAAGGGCCCTGCCCCCCAAACCGCAGCCAGCAGTGACTCCCAGCCAGTGTGGGACAGACGGGTTATTAGTCACCAGGAGCCCAGCATAGAGCAGAGCTTGTGAGCACAGGGAGCAGGAACATTCAGCCAAGTCCATCTTGGGGGGGATCCAGAGCCCTGGACTCTCCCCCCTGAGTCCCAAACCAGGAGACTGACTCGCTTCCAGCCACCCAGCCTCAGGCACACCCAGCTGCCGCTACTCCGGCCTTTGTGTCTTTCCTGGGCAAACTGGTCACCTGGTCTCCACCTCTCGCTTCGTTCGCCAACTCGTGGCAGGGGGTCCGGCCATCAGTTGCCAGGATACAGTGTTGACACCGGCCTTCTCTGGCAGTCACACCTGCCCTCTAGGGGTCTCTGATCACACACCCTTATCCCACCACCTAGAGACTTGTGCAACACACAAGGGAAACTGAGGCACCCGCAGTATTCATACAAAACATTAAGAAAACTCATTTTGTCACAGACAGGAAAGGCTGCTGGGCTGGGGTTGGGTCCTTAGACGTGAAAGCCCCAGGGACCGTCCTGCCCATCCCATCCAGCCTCCTGCAGAGTCCAGAGCAGGGACCCTCGCCCAGGGACTCCAGCCCAGCCCAGCCCATCTGGCAGAACTAGAGCAGGTGTGTTAGAGAGACGCCCGGTCTGGATTCACCCTGCGTGATGGAGTCTCTGCCCCCCTCCCCCTGGTCAGCTGTTCCATTGTTTGTCTCCATTCAGCCCCCATCTGTTCCTGGTGTCCTGTTACAGGGTGATAGGTGCTGCTCCCGCAGTGCCTGGGGGAACCAAGCTCCTCTCCCCTCCCCTCCCCTCTGCCTTACTGTTGGCTGCTTCATATATCCCCCCCGTGCAGCCTCGCACCGTTCAGGGCACTCGTGTGTGTGGCCCTGGGCCTGGCAGCAGTGTCGAGGTACCTGGATTTCCCTCCCGCTGACGGTGTGTCTCCCACCTGGCCTTAGAATTCGGGACCCAGATTCAATTCTGGGCTATGCCACAGACTCTCTGTGTGACCTTGGGCAGGTCCCTTTGTCCCTGTGAGCCTGAGCCCCATCCGTGCGAGCCTTTGCCGCGCAGTTCGCTGGGTGTGCAGCATGTGCTCAGAACGGGGGCCAGCTCTCCCTGTGCGTCGCACCGGCAAAGAGCTCCTGGCATGGCTAGGTCCTGCCCAGTCTCCCACGGGCCCTCAGTGGGTGCCCTCTCGCCAGCACCCCACCTGGCTGGCGCTGGGTCTGACAGCGGCACCTCAGCATGCCTGGGACTTGTTCTCTATCTGCACAGAACTTCAGGGATTTTAAGTCTGGAAAACCTGGCCTGTAGTGAGAGACTGGAGAAGCTCATTCTGCTTAGCTTAGCAAAGGGACGGTTCACAGCCCAGAAGTTGATGTCGGCAAAGTTCAAACTGGAAATAAGCAAATTTTTTCCCAGCAAGGATAACGCCCCATTGGAACAGCTGGCCTGGGCATGGGATGGGTGTGACGGGTTCCCCCCTGGGGCGCCACGTGGAACTGGGGTACCGCTGAGCCCCCTGACCCACCAGCCTGGGCTCTCTCTCACACTGTACTGATGTGACAAGCTACAAAGCCCTCTCCAGCCTGCATGTTCACCAGCACACACACAGGTAGGGACACACGCAGCTGCAGTTACATACAGGCTCTCTGACCAGCCCCTGCATAGGAAGGCTACAGTTAAGGCAACTCCCAGCTCCCCAGGCATGCACCCCTTCTGGAATATAAACCCAGAATTATACCATCTTGCGCTGCCCAGGGAACTGTACAGCGTAAGCTCATAAAATTTGCTCCCTCCCTCAATGTGGAGAGGAATATGCAACAGCCTTTGCCCCTGAGTTATGATTCCCACACACTGGTTTAGATGAAGCAAAAACAAGTTTTATTAACTACAAAAGATAGATTTTAAGTGAGTATAAGGGATAGCAAACAGATCAAAGCAGATCACCCAGCAAATAAACAAAAAACGCAAACTAAACTTAATATGCTAGATAGATTGGATATGAATAGCAGATTCTCACCCTAAGAGATGATACAGGCAGGCTGCAGATTCTTAGGGGGCAAACTGCACTTGCTCACAGCTTGGAATCCCCAGTTGTTCCAATCCCTCTCGCCTGGGTCCAGCACTTCCCAAGATGGAATGTAGAGACGTGGTCTCATCACATGTCCTTGTAGAGTCATAGCAGCCATCCTCCTTCTGGCACCTGGGGAGGAGGAGAAAATGGCACACAGGGCAGCCCAGCCGTGTGCCCCTTGTGGATGGGCAGTCGTGGTGTGGTCGCCGTTCCTCAGGGGGTTAACCCTCACCCAGCCACACGCTGCATGGCGGTGTCACACCCCGTCACACAAGGTTACCCTGAGCCAGATTGATCAGGTTGTCCATTCTTCCAAGTGTCAGGCCCGCTTGGGCTCAGAGTGGTGGGGAGAGCCGATGTGGTGCGGCACCTGGATGCTGTCTCCTACCATGCTGTATTTATCCGGCCACACACAAAACTGTCAGAAAAGAATGGGACCAGGTTACAAAGTTGAGCACTCGGGAGTCTGGAAATGCCAGAAATGAGCCTTCCCTCGTCCCTGGGGTGTCTACTCTGGCACTGGGTTTGTCTGGGTGAGTTTCCCACAGGACCATGACTTGTTCAGTGCACGGGTTTCCTAGCTACGGAGATGGAATTTCCTAGCGTTTTTTTTGAAAACAGAAAAATGGAGGGAAAAATTCATTTATATACAACTGTGAGCATCTTTGCCTCAGTCACCAGCAGGGTTTGAACTCAGAACTTCTGGGTGCAGGGCAAACCTCTACCATTTGTGCTAACAGAGGAACTACATTAGCTAGCAGCAGTGGTAGGTTATATCCTCTGTGAAGCAGCCACTAGAGGCAGATGCAAAACACACTGGGTTATTTATACATGAGTAGCCCCACTTTACAGACAGCTTAGCCAAGGCCAAAGATCTGCAGGTTCTTTCTGCGAGGCAGCGTGGCTCAGGATCCGATTCTGTCAGAGGTCACGGATTCTCTGACTTTAATAGACCTTCATGACTTCTTCGGTTTCAGCTGGCCGCAGAGGCGCAGGAGCAACTGTCAGCCCCTGCCCAGGAGTAGCAGCCCAGGGCAGGAGCAGCGGCTGGGCTGGGTCAGCCCCTGCCGCAGGTGCAGCCCCTGGGGCCGAAGCAGCAACGGGCTGGGTCAGCCCCCATCACAGGAGCAGTGGCTGGGGCAGAAGCAGCGGCCAGTGGTCAGTCCCTGGCGGGGCTCTGACTTTTAGTCCCCCCGACCCCAGGGTATTTTTAGTAAAGGTCAAGGACACATCACCGGCTTCCGTGAATTTTTGTTTGTTGCCCACGATCTGTCCGTGACTTTTACTAACAGCACTTATGGCAAAATCTTAACCTCAAGCAGAGCTAAGCAGCTGAGACTTGGGTCTGCTCCGTTACCCACTGTTACGCTCCCAGCTCTGCAAAGTTACAGGCTGATACTGGCCTGCTTCCCAGTGTGGGGCAACGAGGCCTTGGTCAGAGGAAGGGACGTGCACCCAGGAACAGCCTCAGGAGAAGAGGTGCGGTAAGAACTCTCCTTCTCCCGGCTCCTGGCCAAGTGCCGCTTTCCCTAGGCCGGGGGATTTTGATGAGGGAGAGCAGCAGGTGAAGGACCCATGCTGTCTTTGTGCGGGGCGCTCAGTGGGGCTGGAGGAGCGTGCTCAGTGCAGATGGACAGTTCAGAAAAGGAAGGCACAAGCCAGCACCCAGCTGCACTGGACATGTGCAATTGGGGATTGACTACTCTACAGGTTAGAACTTGGCCACCTCTGACCAGGTTTTCCCAGACAGTGGAAGGTGCCTCCCTGACCCCCGGACTATCCTCGTGCCAACTTTCCAGTACCTGCTACAACCCCCCAGGCACCAGAGCTCTCCAGAGAAATGGTTTTTACCTGTTGGCGCCTGAGCTGGCTCTCCAAAAGAGCAGCATGTTATTGTGGCGACGCCCTGAATGAGCCAGCCAGAAGCAGGCACCGACTTGGCAAATCTCAGCCCAGGCAGCTCAAGTTTGGCAAAGTCATTAGCAACGGGAAACAGGCTTATAATGGGTCATGTCAGGCAACCGTAACTCCAGGCAGCGCAGCCAGCCCCGCTTGTAAATGTGTGATCTGCTGCTGGCGGAGAAAGGGCAGATCTTACACCCCCTTGCTGGATCCCAGGGAGCAGCTGTGGCCAGACCCACAGCCAGACGCTTTCTCTCTTTCTCTGCATCAGGAGCCGTGTGACTGGTCGTGTGGCCCATGGGAGGTTGGTGTAGGCTGGGAGAAGGGTCTCCTCCCCTGTGGGGCAGGCAGGGACTTGACAGCACAAGTGTCCATCGAAGCAACGGGAGATCTGGGGGCTGTGGAGGGGTGGCTGCCCACTTACCTTCAGCCACCCTCCCTTGAGCCAGCAGGGCTCCGGCATCTGCTCTCCGCTCCCATCCAGTGCCAGGCCGCGCAGTGCTCTGCCTGGTGAACCCCAGAATGCCACTGGATGGCAAGCTGGGGTGTGCAGTGGCTGGGCCCTCTCAGGGGGGCCCTGCTGCCCGAGCAGTAAGCGTGTGTGTCACCCCCACTGGCCTGGCCAGTGCTGGCCCCGTGTCGATGGGCCAGGCCCTGTAGTGATATTAGCGCGGAGGGGGCAGGGCGCTTTCACGCATCTTTGTGTTGCAGGGCATCGTGGGGAACCTGTCCAGCGGCAAGTCAGCCTTGGTGCATCGCTACCTGACTGGCACGTACGTGCAGGAGGAGTCCCCAGAAGGTAAGGGCCTTGCCCTCCTGGGGGCTGTCCCCATGCTGAGCTCTGGGCTCTGACTCCTAATCCCTGGCTCAGGAGGTGACCCCCCAGCTAGACTTCTCTCTGGGCAGAGCCAGCCTCACAGCTGCCCCCAGGCGTCTGCCCACCCGGGTGTGTCCCTGGAGGTGTGCACCCTCCATTCACCCCCCGCCCCCGGCTCAGTGCGCTGCTTTGCCTTGTCCCCAGGTGGCCGGTTTAAGAAGGAGATCGTAGTGGATGGTCAGAGTTACCTATTGCTGATTCGAGATGAAGGGGGCCCCCCCGAGCTCCAGGTAAGAGCTCCCCTCTCCCCCGCACAAATCCTGCCCCTTGAGAGCCCTGTGCAAGGAGCAGAGAGCTATGGGGAAGGAGAGGAGGCCGCTGGCCTGGCCGTCAGTCCGGGAAGAGGCCCTGTCCTGGAGGCGTCAGGGGGTTTGGATCTCACAACAGGGTTGGATGGGAGACCAGGAAACGCTTAAAAGCTGCAGGGAGCGGGGTGGGGCTCAGCAGGGGGGCTGGGCTGCAGAGAATGAGGCGGGGGCTCATTGGGGCAGGGGCTCGGTGGGGCAGGTGCAGGGCTGCAGGGGGCAGGGCGGAGGCTCAGTGGGGCAGGGGCTCAATGGGGCAGGCACTGGGGTTCAGGGATCGGGACAGGGGCTTGGTGGGGCAGGCGCAGGGCTGCAGAGAGCGGGGCGAGGGCTCAGTGGGGCAGGGACTCAATGGGGCAGGCACTGGGGTGCAGGGATCGGGGCAGGGGCTTGGTGGGGCAGGCGCAGGGCTGCAGAGAGCGGGGCGAGGGCTCAGTGGGGCAGGTGCAGGGAGTGGGGCAGGCGCTGGGGTGGGGGCTCAGTGGGGCAGGCGCTGGGCTGATGGTCGGTGTCTCCCCCAGTTTGCCGCCTGGGTGGACGCCGTGGTGTTTGTCTTCAGCCTGGAGGACGAGATCAGCTTCCAGACGGTGTATAACTACTACCTGCGGCTCTGCAGCTACCGCAGCACGGCCGAGGTGCCCATGGTCCTGGTGGGGACGCAAGGTGAGAGGGACCCAGGGCGAGCGCTGCCGAGACACCCCGGGGTGCCAGGGCTGGCCCTGCCTGTAAGGGGCTCACAGGGACTCCGTGTGGGGCCTGGGCTTTCACTTCTGGGGGGGCCAGTCGCTCCCCCCACCCAGCCTGTCCTGCACTGGGGCGGCAAGCCCCACCGGGAACATCAAACACCATGCCACATGGGGCCAGCTGCTGCCTCTCCCTCCCTCCCAGGCACCCTGAGGTGTCCGGCACCTTACCCACCCCAGCTCTGGGCCCCTCCGAGGCGTCTGGCACCTCCCCCACCCCCGCTCTGGGCCATGCTGAGGCGTCCGGCACCTTCCCCACCCCAGCTCTGGGCCCCCCTGAGGTGTCCTGGCACCCCCCGCAGGAGGCTGGAGTCAGGCAGAGGGTGGAGAGGGGGTCTTAGGGGCTCACCAAGGATCTCAGCCCAAGCAGGCCCGCATGGCCCAGCAAGGCCGGTGTGATAGGCGGATGAATCTCTCGGGGCCCTGGGCAAAGACTGAAGGTGCAGGGAAACTTCTCCAGGTCCTGCCAGTGCCAGGTGCAGAGGAGGAGATGGGTCGGGCAGACCTGCCCAGGCTGGCACAGTGGGCTCGGGGGAAGGTGACTGGGTGCATGGGGGCTCCTGTGGGCGGGGCTGGCCAGGGGATTTGAGCCGGGAGGAGCTTCCCCTTCGGTCAGAACCGGGGGCACAAGGCAGAAGCCGGCCGTTCTGCAGCAGAAGGGGGTGAACGAGGCGCCTGGGGCACGTCCGCGCTAGGCTGCAGCTGGCAGCCAGCATCCCAGGCTGCTCCGGCTGCGGCTCAGGCTCTCAAGCCTTGGTGGAAGTGACGCCTCTCAGACTGCAAAGGCCTAGAGCTGGCATTAGCGTTCCTGCCTCTGCCTCGCGCAGGATGGTCCATGTGGCCACGAGGCCAAGTCCTGCCTTGCAGGGGTCCCACACATGTTAGCCAACACGCACGCAGGGCAGGGGGTGGAGGCGGGAGGGGGTGGGGGACTTCGGCATGGACAGCCAGAGCTCCAGGACTTCTGAAACCTTGATGTGTGCCTGTGATTGTAGACAGAAGGGCGGGGCGGGTGGGGAGTGGGATTGCCAGGGGCCGGGGAGGTTGTTCTGGGCATGGGAGTGGCAGTGGGGGTGCTGTAGCCAGAGCTCCAGTGCTTGTGGGGGGTTGAGAAATTCCTAGGGTTAGGGTACAAGGAATTAAAGCTAGCGGAGAATCGTCAGTGGTGTCTGCAGGGTGGGGACGGTACCTTTCCGACCCAAGTCCTCGGACCCCCGGCGTGGGTTGTGGAACCGGGGAATCTGGAGGCAGGGGTGGTGGGGAGGACGAGGGCTGTCCGGTTTCCAATAACGTGCTGTGGAACCCGCCTATCTCAGCCCGAGACAGATGGGGCCTGGGCTTTGGAGCTGGTTATCCTAGCCCTCGATGGGGCTGGAGGGACCCCGGGAATGTGCTGTGGGACCCTGGTATCTTGGGGGGCTCCAGGGTGGGATGGGGGTGTGGAAACCTGTTTTCTAACTCTTCCTCTCTTTGGTTTCCAGACGCTATCAGTGCCACCAATCCTCGTGTCATCGATGACTCTCGGGCCCGCAAACTCTCCAACGATTTGAAGCGCTGCACGTACTACGAGACCTGTGCCACCTACGGCCTGAACGTCGAGAGAGTCTTCCAGGATGGTAACTGCGGCGCTGCGCCCGTCCCTGCCCCCTCGCTCTCCCGCAGATACGGTGCTCTGGCACCTGCAGCCCTCGATACCTGCGACTGGCTCGCTGGAGTGCTTGTCTCTCCCAGGGGGCCTGTGTGAGCCAAAGGGATTGCGAGGCCGGAGAAATGGGCGATTGCAAATGTACTGGGAGGCAGAGGAAATCCAGCTGAACCCTTTGTATCTAGACGTGCTGTGGGGAGGGGAGCAGCCGAACTGCTGGCCGGAGCAGCTGCCCCGAGCAAGGGAACAGAGCACAGGAACAGCTGGGGTAGAAACGCTGCTGCTGTCGCTTGCACGGAGCAGGGGGCTCCAGGGGCTTGCAGCCGGAGCCTTCCTTGGGAGAGACGCTGCAAAGGCGGCTCTCCCTTCCCACCCCGTCTCTCCAGGGCGAGCTTGGCAGGGGCTGTGTGGCCGGATGGATTGGAGCTGCGTGCAGGGGAATGGGAGGAGGAGGAGAACTGTGCCACAGAGGAAGGGGCTGCAGGCCTAGAGGGTGGCATGGAAGGAGGTTTGGAAAGGACAGTGCACTGCTGACATGGGAGAGGCTGGTTGGAGCAAGGGGCAGCTGGAGTGGAAGTGCAAGGAACACAAGGGTGCAATGCAATCCACTGCGGCCGGGCTTGAGTTCTTCCTCTCCTGGTCCTAGAAGAGGGAAGTGTGGTCTAGTGGGCAGGGCCCCGGTTGATGCTGCCACTGACTGTGGGTGTGTCCTTCCCCTTTTGTAAGCTAGTCTTGCTCCCCCTCTGCAAAGCCTCTTGGGCTGCAGGGAAAAGGCTATCCAAGAGCTGAGGGTTAGAGGATTCACCTTCTGAAGGAAGAGAAGGAAGTGTAGCAGTGATAATCCTGGTATTGAATCGTGTGCCTTTGGGAGGCTGGCAGGGAATACGTGGTCTCGACAGGCCGGGTGTGCAGGGAGTGGAGGAGCCAGATTTTCTTGGCTTTAGATTGCAATAAAGCGTTCGGTGCTTTCGGACCTCCTGGGGGTTGCTGACATCCCCCTCCCCACACTGCCCCGCTGGGAAACACTGCTCCTGGCCTAATGACTTCCTACCGAGGGGCCATCCCAGGTAAGTGGGATGGGCTGACCCAGAGAGAGCATGATATGGCCACAGATAAACCAGGAGGGGGTGGCAGAAGTGATGGCTCTAAAATGGCGGGGATCCAGAGCTGCTATCGAGAGGAGGTCTGGACAGTTAGGATGTAGTGGAGACCTGGATGAAACATGGATAAAGGATCGTCTGACGAGACACAGGGCAGTGGGCCTGGGCAGTGTGTGTTCTGGGAGATTATGGGAACTAGCGAACTGAATGTACCAGACACCGCCAATTCGTGCACTTGCGAGGGACTCACCAGTGTGCCCCGCAGCTTCAGCTCTGGGTGAAGTGTCTGTGATAGCTGGCACCTGCCTGTATGTCTCACCCGCTCTCTAGAACAGCTGTGAGCCCCTGGAGTGTGAGCAGCGTGGAGGGGCTTGCAGGGGGGAGCTGGCCAGACAAACTAGGTTGTTTCTGGACAGGATCCAGAGGGAAGCAGGTTCCTGGGAAGTGTCTGGTACCAGGTATCACTAAATCTGACTTGGAAATTCATTGAAATCAGCTGGAGGACGACCCTCTGCCTTGGGCCGAGGCTGGCTGCAGGGCAGTTCGGCAGATACCGATCCCCAGCAAAGGGGTGAGCTGAAGAAGGTGTCCAGTGTGGGCCCAGACACTGATGCCCTTTGGGCAAGTTACTTCACCTCTCAGCCTGTGAAGGGGGCCCATGACCCTAAGCTCCCTCCTGGGGCTGTGAGGACTTGGGGGCAGGGTTGGCAAAGGGCTGGGGCTGGTTTTCAGTAGTGACCTGGAAGGAGGCTGCGAGGTGTTGGTCAGCCGGGAGGAGAAGCGAACGCAGCCAAGCCAGGGAAGTGATCCAGAGGGGGTGAGAGGCCTTGGAAGGAAATGGCAGAATGGGGGGTGAGGGGGCTGGATTGTAGCGAAGGTCGGGGCTCCTGCTGCTTCAGCCCTGATGCAGGCTAACCCTGCTGAGAGCGGCTGTCTGTCACTCAGTGCCTGCAGTGCCAACGAATGCCTGGGCATCACCTCACCAGGGCTCCCAGCGTGGAGCTGAGCTGGTGACAGCAGCACCAGGGGAGCTGAGCCAGAACGAATGCAGTGATGCCCCAGGGACACATGACTGTGAGCCGGGAGCGAGTGGGGCAGACAGCAGAGGAGCTGGCCTGGTGAAGCGTTACTGACACTAGAGAGGTGACACTAACCACTGTGTGCTCGCACTAGCATACCCAGAGCACACTTGTCCACACACGTTGCACAGCGAGATCACCCCCCCTGGGAGTTGGGAGTTAGATTTGCTTCCGCTTCCACCAGTGCAGGGCCAGGATGGAAGGGGATCCCTGGTCTAATAGCCCTGGGGTGCAAACTGTCCCCCCACTACCATCCCGTGGTGCACTGGCCAGGCCTACTAGCTCCAGTAGTAGCCAATGTCTGCTAGGGATCAACAAGTTCAGATCAGCAGGCCCAGATAACATGCACCCAGCAGTCCTACCACAGCTGGCTGAGGAGATCTCTGGCCCACGGTTGATAGTTTTTAATAAATCTTGGAATACTGGGGACATTCCAGGAGACTGGAGGAGTATCACTGTTGTGCCAATATTCAGAAAGGCAAGAGGGATGATATGGGCCCATTAGCCTGGCACCCGTCCTGGGGAAAGTGAGACAGGATTCAGTGGATAAATTGAAGGATGGGAATATCATTAATGCCAGTCGAGATGGGTGTATGGAAAATAGGCGTCTGACGTAAAGCTTTGCCTCCACATACAGAGCTGCCCTGGTGCAGCTCCGCCCCGTCGCGCTTCGTGAAGATGTTCCTACGCCGACGGGCGAGGGAGCTTCTCCTGTTGGCGTAGGTATCCCGCCTCCCCGAGAGGCGGTAGCTAGGTTGGCAGGAGAAGCTCTCCCATCGACAGAGCGATAAGTGCCTTGTGATGTAGCTATACCGACATAAGCATGTTGTGTAGACCAGGGCTTAGGGCTTGTCCACCCGGAGGCTGTAGTGTAGACATAGCCTATGTTGGCATCACTGATGTCACTCGGGTGTGAATAAACCACCCCGAGCGACATGAGTTACACCAACAGGCGTGCCGGTGTGCACAGCGCTGTGTCAGCACGAGAGCTTCTCCCCCACACAGCTTCTGCCGCTCGCGGAGGTGGTTTTATTATAGTGACAGGAGAGCTCTCTCCCGTCGGCATCGCTGCTGCAGCGCTGTACGTGTAGACGTGCCCTTAGTGCGCGGCAAGCGGGGATGTAAACCTAGAGCAACCTGGCCTGCCGCACAGCGCACTGTCAGTTCCTGGTGCTCACACAGCAGTAGGTCAGAGCACACTACAGCACCATTAGTGCACGGCAGCAGGGCCTGCTTGGCCAGTGAGTGTGCATCAGGCTAGTGTGCTTTAGAGTTACACCACGTCTCCATGTGGAGCCGCCCCTGGTACCACGTATTGATTTAGATGGACTATGTGGCCCGAACGTAAGAATGGCCCTACTGGGTCAGACCAAAGATCCATCCAGCCCAGTGTCCTGTCTTCCGACAGTGGCCAATGCCAGGTGCCCCAGAGGGAATGAACAGAACAGGGAATCATCCAGTGATCCATCCCCTGTCGCCCATTCCCAGCTTCTGACAAACAGAGGCTAGGGACACGGATGTAAGGTGTAAGCATGGCCCAGTCGCTGTCCAACATTAAACAGTTTTAAACAAGGTTTGAGGTTTGGTATCCAGAGACCGCAGCCTGCTTAGCACCGTGGCAAACACTCCACTAAACACTCTTGTTAACCTTGTATTAAAGCCACAGAAAAGAAGGAGTAACAGTTACAGCCCTTGAAAGGTTAACTATTAAATCAGGCTCTCATTTTAACAACATTCCTTCTCCCTTTCCCTTTAGCTGGGGAGAGATTTTAGAAGGAACCCCCTTGTTTGACCGTCACTGAGATGGTATCACAGATGGTAATAACGGAACACAGACATAATTAGATGGATGAGCTGGAGCGGTTGTTGTTGCTAAAGTCTGATCCCATTTCCTAGAAGACAAAACAAGCCAAACACACAGGAAAGGGGAGAGAAAAGAAAACGGAGAAAATGCAGCTTCTGTGTTAGCTGTCGACTTTCACTTGCCCTCTTCCCCTGCTGGAGAAACAGGGGCCAGCGCTTGGCTGGTCAGCCACTCCGAGGCCTTGCAAACTTGTACCAGCAACAGGCTGTCAGGCTTTAGATGCCGCTTTCAGGTCTCAGGCTTACGGCCGTGTTGCGAAATACCCCATTTTGGCCGGCTAAGCCGGGCTCCCGTTAGGCAGAAGGAAAAAGGAGAGGGCTAGGAAAGAGAAGGAGTGAGGCTGGGAAGGGGAAGGACACGTGTGTGTGTGTGTGGGGGGGGGGAGCCAAAGTCTCACACCGCAGGTGGCATTCGGGAATAGCTGGCGCTGGAGTCATCCGGCTCCCTCTCTGTGGCCCAGTGCGGCCAGCGCACCTCTCAGGATTAGGACGAAGAAGGTCCGGGGTCCCAGCAGGGGCTGGGGGAGGCAGTCATGAGGGTGAAGTGTGTTCATTGTGACATTTTATGAACTTTCAGTCACTTCTTACAGTTGAATTTACAATGAGGATTAATTTCTAGGCCCAATCATTACAGCCCACTGCGCGACATTCTGATTAAAATATCAGCATGATCCAGTATCAATGAAGCGCACATCAGATGGATTAAGAGCTGGCTGACATCTTAAAATGTAGTTATCAGTAGAGAGTCACCATTGAATGGCGGGGTCCACAGGGATTGGTTCTTGGCCCAATGCTAGTCAACATTTTCATCAGCGACCTGGAAGTCCATAGAAAATTACTGCTGATAAAATTTGTGGACGACATGAAGATTGGTGTCGGAGGAGATCAGACTAGTTGATGATGAGGTCTCTTGTGGACTTTGTCTGTGAGTTTCCAGTGTGATGCTAAGGCAAAAGCGTTAGTGTGATCTTTGTATGTATAAATGGGAATAGGAGTAGGGAAGTGATGTTACCTCTGTGCAGAGTTGGTGAGACCGATCCTGAACACTGCGGCCAGTTCTGGTGTCTGCATTTTTAAAAGGATGTTGAAAAGCTGGAGAGGGTTCAGAAAAGAGAGAAATGATTCACGGGCTGGAGAAAATGCCTGGCAGGGAGCGGCTCCAGGAGCTCGATTTGCGTAGCTTCTCACAAAGAGGACTGAGCGGTGACGTGACTACAGTGTACACGTACCTGGGCACTAGAGGGCTCTGTACTCTAGTGGAGACAGGCAGAACGCTGGCTGGAAGCTGACACCTGACACATTCAAACTAGAAATGAGGTGCACATTTTTAACAGTGTGATTAACCACTGCAACAAATTCCCCAGGGAAGCGGTGAGTTCTCCATTTCCGGATGTCTCTAGATCCAGACTGGGGACCTTTCTGGAAGATGCTTTATCTAAGCGCCAGTGACTGGGTTCAGTGCAGGGATCCCTGGGTGAAACTGAATGATCCATCAGACACAGGAGGTCAGATGATCTGATGGTCCCTTCTGAGATTAAACGTTGAGAGTCTGTGACCTGTCTGGTCTGCTTCCTTCACTCTGCTGCGCAGGGATCAAGTTTTCTACAGCCTCCTCCATGTGCAATAGCACTGCAGGTGCCATGGAGCTCAATTTTTGTCACCCATTTTGCCAGTATCAACATCCTGAGTGATGATTATTCCCTTCTACTCCTGTTGCTGGCACGTCTCGGAGGCCTTCCTCTGAGCGTGCTGCTGGAGGTAGCCGATGTGCAGGCAACGGGGAGATGGGCTGTGCTGAATTCACTCTGCTCCGCTCCGGGCTCTGGAGAGCTGTGGAGAAGGGAAGGGACGTCGGTTCTGGTTGTTAGGGTCGGGGTAGCAGGGGTGAAGCAGTGGGACCCCTCAGCTCTCTGAAGCTCTGGAATGAATTCTCAGTGTTCGTCTTTCTGCCAGTCTGAGATGCAGCAGGACAGCACAAAGGCTTCACACGCTGCTGCGGCCATAGACTGGGAATGAGGGGAGAGTGCTGGGTCTGTGAGTGCAGGGACAAGGGGTGCGGTTGAGATATTGCTGGGATGCCAGGATCTGTTCAGTGCCTCTCAGGATCCGGACACAGTAGCAGAGACAGTGACCAAGCCAGTTTGGCAGGAGGAGGAGCCCGCTAGCACAGGTAAGCAGTGTGTGCTCTGGGGCCCGATGCTGCTGGCTCAGGGAGAGTTTTGAATGAATGCTGCCTTTAGTGTTGTATAAAGGAGCGGTTACGATCTTGTCTGAGAGCACAGCAGTGTGTCTCTCCCCATGTCCTACTAGTCCCTGCTCCCCACCCATCACTGCTCAGCCCCTCCCCACCTGACCCCATTCAGCTCTGGTTATCAACCCACTATCATAAGAACATAAGGCCACCTGATTAGGATGGTGATAGTGACTGTGACTGACTGTGAAATGCTCAGGGAGATTAGAGGGGCTATTAAAATAAAAAACTCAATAATAATAATGGGGGATTTCAGCTATCCCCATATTGACTGGCTACATGTCACCTCAGGACGGGATGCAGAGATAAAATTTCTTGACACCTTAAATGACTGCTTCTTGGAGCAGCTAGTCCTGGAACCCACCAGAGCAGAGGTAATTCTTCATTTAGTCCTAAGTGGAGCACAGGATCTGGTCCAAGAGGTGAATATAGCTGAACTGCTTGGTAATAGTGACCATAATATAACTAAATGTAACATCCCTGTGGCGGGAAAACACCACAGCAGCCCAACACTGGAGCATTTAATTTCAGCAAGGGGAACTACACAAAAATGAGGAGGTTTGTTAAACAGAAATTAAAAGGTACAGCGCCAAAAGTGAAATCCCTGCAAGCTGCGTGGATATTTTTTAAAGACACCATAATAGAGGCTCAACCTCAATGTATCCCCCAAGTTAAAAAACATAGTAAGAGAACCAAAAAAGCACCACTGTGGCTAAACAGCAAAAGTAAAAGAGGCAGTGAGAGGCAAAAGGGCATCCTTTAAAAAGTGGAAATTAAATCCCAGTGAGGAAAATAGAAAGGAGCATAAACATTGGCTAACGAAATGTAAAAATACAATTAGGAAGGCCAAAAAAGAATTTGAGGCACAGTTAGCCAAAGACTCAAAAAGGAATAGCAAAAAAAAATTTAAGTACATCAGAAGCAGGAAGCCTGCTAAACAACCAGTGGGGCCACTGGGCGATCGAGATGCTAAAGGAGCACTCAAGGACGATAAGGACATTGCAGAGAAACTAAATGAATTCTTTGCATTGGTCTTCACGGCTGAGGATGTGAGGGAGATTCCAAAACCTGAGCCATTCTTTTTAGGTGACAAATCTAAGGAACTGTCCCAGATTGAGGTGTCATTAGAGGAGGTTTTGCAACAAATTGAAAAACTAAACAGTAATAAGTCACCAGGACCAGATGGTATCACCCAAGAGTTCTGAAGGAACTCAAATGTGAAATTGTTTAGTCTGCAGAAGAGAAGAGTGAGGGGGGGATTTGATAGCTGCTTTCAACTACCTGAAGGGGGGGTCCAAAGAGGATAGAGCTCGGCTGTTCTCAGTGGTGGCAGATGACAGAACAAGGAGTAATGGTCTCAAGTTGCAGTGGGGGAGGTTTAGGTTGGATATTAGGAAACACTATTTCACTAGGAGGGCGGTGAAGCACTGGAATGGGTTACCTAGGGAGGTGGTGGAATCTCCTTCCTTAGAGGTTTTTAAGGTCAGGCTTGACAAAGCTCTGGCTGGGATGATTTAGTTGGGGATTGGTCCTGCTCTGAGCAGGGGGTTGGACTAGATGACCTCCTGAGGTCTCTTCCAACCCTGATATTCTATGATTCTATGATTGTATGATTGCAGATAATTTAAATCAGCTTCTGTACCAAATGACTGGAGCATAGGCGCTGACTTCTGCTCGCGCCAGTGGATGCTCGACCCTCCTCTGCCCCCAGCCCCGTCCCGACTCCACCCCTTTCCCACCCCCTCCCGCCCCTTCCCCGCCCCCATTCCAACCCCTTCCCCAAAGTCCCTGCCCCAACTCTGCCCCCTTCCTGCCCCTATTCCGACTCCTTCCCCAAATCCCCGCCCCGGCCCCACCTCCTCCCCCCTTCCCGGAGCTTGCTATGCCACCAAACAGCTGTTTGGCAGCGGCAAGCGCTGGGAGGTAGGTGGAGGAGTGGGGACACGGCACGCTCAGGGGAGGAGGCGGAGGCAGAGGTGAGGTGGGACGAGGCGGGGAGGGGAGCTTGGCTGCCAGTGGGTGCAGAGCACCCACTAATTTTTCCCTGTGGGTGCTCCAGCCCCGGAGCACCCACGGAGTCGGCGCCTATGGACTGGAGGATAGCTAATGTGATGCCAATTTTTAAAAAGGGAAGTTCCATGTGTTGCCCTGTCCCCTCTAAACTGGCTTGGAGCTCTCTGCCTAACGATGCCTGCGTCTGTGTGGCTGTCGGAATGACGCCTCTCTCTGCGGAGGGACAGCGTCCGTTCTCAGTGCAAGGGGCTGCACCAAGGGGAGTCACCAAATGCCTGGGAGTGGCTCATGTCCATCTCGGGTGTCAAGATGTTCCCATCGCTAGACAATTGGCTAGTTTGTCCCCGTTCTCCTCAGGCATTCAGGGAATCATTCAAGGTGTTCCAGGCCCTCGGTCTCTGGATTCGAGACAAGTCCACTCTCTTGCCTGCCCAAAGAATCTCCTTTGTGGGGCCATCAAGGGCTCAGGCCAGGCCAAGGCATTTCTTCCAGGGATGTTTGCCAGTTAGCCTTCTCCTGAGGCAGGATCCTCAGAGATCAGTGTGAGTCTGCCTGGGACTAAGGGACATCTGGTCTTGTCACACATACGTTGGCGTCGCTGCAAATGAGGCTGCCACAGCCCTGGCTGGCTGCAGGATTCACACTCAGTGCAGATGACGAGGCAGTGCTCCCTGGCCCACCTCTTGGTGGGAGCTCCTGGGCGCTGGGGTGAAGGGAGTGCAGCTGAGTTCTCCGAGCCCCTCCGTGGGATGATCACCGAGGCTGTGGCTGGTTCCCCAGAATGGACAGCTCGTGGGAGTGAGATGTTTGGGGACCGTGTTCTGCAGCAGTGTCTGGAACCGAGAGCTGGGAGATGGTCTGGAAAATCGTCTGTGCTGCTGCTCAGGGGATGTGATGTTGTGTTGCCCAATCACACGTGAACACTTCCTATTCCATCACCAAACCAGTGCATATTCCCAGACCTGTCAGGTGGGAATGGCTCTGTGGGACTGGTGCTTGGCTCGTCATCCAGCCGGCAAAGAGAGCACTGGAGATGGCCGTGGGCACGGGGAGGAAGGCTGGGTCTGGTGGTTGGAGACCTGGGTTCAGTTCCTGCTCCACAGCAAACATCCTTTGTGATCCTGGCTGTGTCCCATGGGGCTTGTCTGCACGGGACATTACTGTGCAACAAGCCAGAGTGTGAATCTGCAGCGCCCTAGCTGGCCACACAGTGACGTCCCATGTAGACAAGCCCTTGGTCTCTCTCTCTCTGCCTCAGTTTCCAACTGCAAAATGGGGTAACAGCCCTGCCCCCCCCTCACAGGGGCACTGTGACGATAAATACACTAAAGATTGTGAGGAGCCCAGATGCAGTATCTATGACAGGGACAGGAATCCTGCTTGAAACAGGCCCCGGTGGATCTGCTGTTAAAGAAGTGGCGGACCCCTCTCCAGCAAGCATCAGTGTGAAGTGCCCTATGCTGTGCCCCAGAGACTCCATCCCATGGCCGTGCCAGGCTGGAGCATCTCCCCACTGCCAGAGCTTGAGTCATGCTGGTTGCTGCAGCCTGGGCTAGGTCCTCCCAAATCTCTTATGGGAGCCTTCATTTTTCCTACTGGTACCCCGAGCCCTGCTGTCTCAAGCAGAGGCGTAGCGAGCG
Organism: Emys orbicularis; assembly: GCF_028017835.1. NCBI lineage: Eukaryota > Metazoa > Chordata > Testudines > Emydidae > Emys > Emys orbicularis. The sequence continues at coordinate 299,855,613 of NC_088684.1, forward strand.
CCCTCCGACCGGAGGGGGCCCCCGCAAGGAAGGGGGCCCCTAAAAGTGGCAAAATAAATACCGCATTCCAGTTTCTGCATTGTAAGGGGCCCCGCCTGGACATATGTTCGGAGGGGGCCACGTTCTTTGTTTCTACGGCCCTGGTCTCAAGGAGATTGGCTGATCCTGCCTCCTGCTCGGGAATTGCGCCACCTCCTGGCCTGAATCTCAGGGCAGCATTTCAGACCTGCTGAGCCCAGCGGGCGTGCAGACGGCATGCAGAAAGCCCTCTGCTCTGGGGAGGGAAAAGGTTCTCTGTGGGCAGCAGATAATGTTTGCCTGTCCCCTGCCTGTCTAATCTCTTTGGGACTGTTGGCTAGAGCTGAAGTCTCTGGGCCGCTCCTTGTCTTCTCCCCATGAACCCCCCAGTGGAAAGTCCCGCGGATTTTAGTTACCCTGCTGTTGCAGGATTCCTGAAGCCCTGGCTAATACCTCCAGAGAGCCTGCTGCATCATGGGACCTTCACCTGGAGCTCTCTCTCCTTCCTGCCTTTGAAGACCCTGGGCCATATCCTCGTGGGGTGTAAATGGAGGCTGCCCCACTGGAATCACTGCAGCTGTTCTGACTTACCCGGCTGAGGGTCTGGCCGGATGGCTTCCTCACCGTTCCGTTCGCCTGACTCCGCTTGCTACGTCTGTGCTGTGAGGGAGGGGTGCGATCCCCAGGTCGCGTAGACGCACTCGCGCATTGAGAGAGCGCGCTGAAACGCGTAACGTCGCCGAGGTAGTCTGGGCAGCCGCCAGTACGTACCCCGGGGGCTCAGCGGGTTTGTACCTGGCACAGCCAGCCCCTGCCTGTGCTCCTGCAGCTCCGCTCCTGGTTTTAGCAGGTAGCGTGTATGCGATTCACGCCCTGGCGCGTAACACAGACATTGGCTCAGGGAGGGTTCGGTTTTAATAACGGATCCTCCCTTTGCCGTATTCTACAGGGGCTAACGTGTCCTGAGTCCTCATCCCAAACGTATGCCAGAGGCGCTGTCTGAAATCCACCTGCATCAGACCTCTCTAATCTCCCTGTTCTCGGCCAAGGACTTCGCCCCCCAGGGAAGTCAGACTCCGCGTTGTAGATGTCAGCAGGGCCGGGGCTTTTTGTCTGGCCAGGACTTCGCCATTTAGGAAACTTCCTAAACTTGTTGCAGCCTCCGGGGATGAAAGCACAAGGGATGCGTCTCCACTCAGCACCCGGCTAGTGGCATTAGCCTGCAGTGTCTTGTCTAGGGTGACAGGGCCTGAGGGCTCACCCTGCCAGGGAGAAGGGGGCAGCAGTGGCCTGCCTCTGCCAGGTTTCCATGCTAGAACTGCAGCTGGGGCAGACTCACACTTCCTGCTGCAAACAGTGTGGATGTGGCAGTACTGGTGGAGGTTTGGGTGCTCATGGGTCTGGGCTTGGCTGGCTGGGTCCCACCTGCAGCGAGAGGTCCCCTTATCAGCAGGGCTGCTCCCGGAGTTCTGTGCAGACGCTCACGCAGCACCACTCTCAGCCGGGCGTTGAGCTAAAGTCACTTCGGGAACCAGTTCTGCGTCCTGCCGCCGCTGGGTCTGTACAGCCAGCTCGGACTCCCACTCCCAGTGGGACGAGGCAGAGGCTCTGGCGGGGGTGTTCGTGGGCTGGCTCTCCTTCCACTTGCAGGCTTCTGGGCTGTAGCAGAAGGAACTGAGGCACTCGGGCTGTTTTTGAGCCCCTGGGCTCCTTGGTTCCAGTGCCTGGATGTCCCCAGCAGGCTCTCCCCTCCAGCAGCTTCCCCAAGCTCAGCGGCACTCCACGAGTGTGACCGTGCAAAGGCAGCGCTCTAGGAACCCTGGCTCCTGAGGGAAGCCCCTACTTCCTGAGCCCTTCAGTGCCCCAGTCCTTAGGAGCGGGGCCTGGGTAGCGTTTATAAAGCCGCTGCTCTAGCTGGGGGGCACATCGGGGAGCAGCACATTTCCCTGCGCCCACAGAAACACGCACAGCCTTGGCTTTCTGGTATCCTCCGGATGCAGAACCCCAGTGGCCCTGCTTGTCCCCCTTCCACCTGCTGGGACCCGCCACAGACAGCTGTTCCGAAGGGAGCTCTTTCCCTGCAAGCCGTAACCGCCGCCCCCCACGTGCGTCCAAACCTGCCCCCTCCATTGCTGCCCCTCCCCTGCCTGGCTGCGGAGTTTGTGACTTGCAGCTGTAGGATGCAGGGGCGGCGCTGGGCTTGGCGTTCCTTGGTCCAAGGGTGGAAGTGCCGTCGCTATGGCGATTATCCCTGTCACTTCTTATTCCTCGTAGTGACCCGTACAACCCCCCGCAGCTCCCAGAGCAGGGGTGGGTCAGGCCTGCGGGATCCGAGTGTCAGAGCAAGTACACGCAGCAGGGCCAGGAGAGAATCTGTTCCTCGGCGGGATTCGGGGTCGACACTCCGTCTTGAGCAGGAGAGAGCCAGGACAAGAGCTGATGGCAGAATAGGCAAATGAGCTCTGGGCGCCGTGGTTCCAGAGAGAGGACGGCAGACACAGCAGCTGTTTTCTGCACCACCTGGTTATTCAGAGCAGCGCCTTCACCTGCCAGGCATCTTTCCTGCATGTGATGGTGGCGGAGAAAACGAGACTGCCCAAGACACACACGTCATGGCCCTGTTGCCCTCGTTCCGGGCTGTGTGTTCCCTGCGTGGGATCTCACAGCTGTCCTGCGTGTTTATGCTCGTTCAATGAAGGAATTTCTGCCGAAGGTCTCCGCATAGGCAGCACATCCGTCGGACTGTGCTCCCTCGCCACACCCAATACAAACCCAAACCAACCAGGAGGGAAACGGCCGTCCGGCCAAAGTGCAAATTCACCACCCAAAGTCCCTCGCGGTGCCTGTAGCTACAATCGCTAATAATTCCTGCCTGTCTGAGGGGCACCTCTCCCAATGCCGTACTGATGCTGTTGTGATCAGTGGGGCACTGGCTGGAGCCCCACACGTAGGAGAGAGGAGCGCTTCTGGCAGGGCGTTCTCTGCACGGCCCCACACCGGGGCGCCTGCTCCCCCCGTTCCCATGTGCGTCAACCTTCAAGGCATTCTGTAGAGCTGTCTGCTGTCCCCAGGGGTGGGCAGGGCTCCAGCAGGAGACTGAAGGCCTGGGCTCTGAGCCTGTGCTTACCGTGTGGGTCACAGGAGAGGGGGGTGTTTATCTTTGTTTAAACATGGGTAGAGGAGTGTCTAGACTGGGGGGTTCCCAGTTTGGAGGATGGAGGTGCCAAGTGCCCAGGTTGGAGGACAGGGATGGGGCGGTTGGGATGGGGGCACCTGGGGCATTCGAGGCGGATCACAGGAGCAGCTGGGATGAAGGCCAGGGCTAGCTGGTGTGTTCAGGGCATGCCCAGTTCAGGAGCTGGCTGTGTGAACTGCTGCACCCTCCTCCGCTCCTGTGGGAGCCCCTCCGCTGCCCCAGGTGCCTTGCAACTGCTTTCCAAAGCTGCAGCTGCCGAGGGTTCAGCCTGGCCCCGTTCTGAGACCAGGGCTTGGATACGGAGCCAGTGCCAGAGACTGATGGGTGCGTCCCAAGAAATTATGGGCATTTGACCTTTTCTCCTGCAGTTCACCTGGGCTCCTAGAAGATCTTTCACAACCCCCCTGAAGCCACTGCTTTATGGAGCAGTGCCGGGAACTGTGGGACACGTCCCCGAGGGCAGGGCAAACTGCAGTGGTACGGCGCTCTCCTGAGGCAGCCGCGGGCTAGATGTGCCGCTGGAGTCCCCGGTGCCACAGCGAGGGGCAGTTTGAAGCCCCAGGTATTGGCTGCAGGCAGAGGCAGGGGGTCTCTCTGAACGGCTCTGGAGATGCAGTTGGGTGGGGAAAGCCGTCTGACCCTAGCCCCTCTCTTCTCTCTTTCAGTGGCTCAGAAGGTGGTGGCCCTGCGGAAGAAGCAGCAGCTCTCCATAGGGCCCTGCAAGTCCCTGCCCAATTCACCCAGCCACTCGTCTGTCTCCGCTGCCTCTATTCCTTCTGTGCACATCAACCAGGTGAGACATGGGACCCCCACCCCAGCACTCCCCCGCTGACTGAAAGGTCAAGGCTGGGTCTGCCTAGCCTCTGTCTCTGAACACACATCCTGGAGTAGCCAGTGCAGCTGGAAGAGCAGCCGGCGGCGGGCTGCCGGCCTAGGGCCCAGAACAGCTCACTGCCTGCCTGGGGCCAGGGGCCTGCAGGGCAAGCAGCATGGGGCCCCCAGAGCCCTGGGGCAGCGTGTAGAGTCTAGCCTGGCTACCCCGGGCCCTCTAGATGGGGGAGCGGACACACTGCGTAGCTGGATGTAGGGGAGGCCGATGGTCCCTCCCGCAGCATGGGGGACACTCCAGGGGCCGAGGTGCCAGCTGGGGGGTGCAGCCAGGCTGTGCTATGGGAAGGCCTGAGCTGAGGCTGTGGAGACTGAGAGAGCCAGGCAGGAACCTGCCCCCGGGTGGGAGGCACCTGGAGAGGCTCCTAGAGGGCGCTGGGGGGAGCCCAGGGGGTGGGGTGAGTTCCTGGGAGCTGCAGCTCCAGGGCTAGGAACAGGCTCTATGCCAAGGCCCGTGGCTGTCCCCTGCCATGAACCAGGGGCAGGGCCAGCCCTGCGGGGAACCCCAGGGACCCAGTGCAGGGTACCGAAGGTGGTGGAGGAGGAGGGGTTGTGTTGATGGGGTTCTGGGGAAGGCAGAGTCCGTGCAGAAGGGATGGGCTCCACCATCAGCAAAGGGAGCCAGGCGGCCAGCAGAGAGCAGGCCAGGTTTGGGGGTAACAGCCTAGGAGCTGGGAATGCCAGCGGGGCCTGAGGTGCCCTGGTCAGGCAGGCACAGGCCTCCACTGGGGTGGTCACTGAGCCAAAGGGACTGCTGTAGCCAGGGCAGAAACCCCAGCTGACCTGGGGCAGGGACAGGCTGAGCTTGGGGAGAGACTTTGGGGGCAGACCACTCCAGGAGCAGGATGGGGCGTTGCACCAAGGAATGAAACAAACTCTAGAAATGTGTCTGCTCCGCTGAGAGATACTGATGAGTGAAAGGCCGTGACTCGAGGCCTGGCCCCAGGAGGGGAGTGTGAAGAACAGGCACAGAGATGGTGGCTGTACCCCACGCAGGCAGGGCAGCCGGAAGGGGGAGAGGGGCACTCCGCACAACAGATCCCTTGAGAACACGCCTAGCAGAGACATGCACACAGCAGATCCATTTGGTGGAGAGGGAGCTGATCGGTTTCTGAACGGGCTGATATGACGGGGTGGCCTGTGATAGCTGGGGCTGGACTCAGTGACCCAGGAGGTGCCTCCCAGCCCTGTGCACCCCCCCCCCCCCCAGGGTCAGATTGTACCAAGGGCATCCAGCTCAGGGACAGGAGACCTTTCACGCAGTGCTGAGGGAGATCGGAGAGGCAGCGAGGTCTAAGCAAACAGTTGTAATGGGGGACTTCTGCTCCCTGCATTTAAATCAGTCAGTTCTCACAAGGGGTTTCTCCACGCTGGAAATGACTGTCTTGGAGTAGCTAGTCCTGGAGCACAGGGAGTGCTCCCAGCGCACAGCCGCGGGTTCAAGGAGTAACTTGGGTGAGCCGCCAAGTACCAGTGACCATGGGATGGGCCAGTTCACCGTCCTGATGGGAGGGAAGGTACCAAACACCGGCCCAGTGACACTCGGCTCTGGGAAGGGGGATTCCAAACCCTGAAGATCCTGGAGTCCAAAGTGAGGATGTTTTTACAATCTTTCGACTCAACGTGGGAGCCCGGAGGCACCAAAACAGAGTCCGAGGAGGCAGGGAAACTATAGACCGCAAAGGCGGCAGGGCAGCATGAGCTTAGCCAGTCTGGCTACGTGACCAGGTTCCAGAGTCCCCGAGGCAAACAGACCCCTTCCTGGGCCGGGGACATGCAGCCAAGGGTGGCCTGCAGAAGGAACAAACTCCGGCAGGTAAGGCATGTGCGGAAATGGGGAGCATGAGGGAATTTAAAGAGCAAATATCCGAAGACTTTGAAACAAAATATTGTTGGAGTGTTTGAGAAGCAGGAAGGCTGTGAGAAAATGGGTGGGTTCTTGGGAGCCCTGGGGGAAGGGCGCAGGTAAGGAGGAGGAGGACATTGCAGAGAGCCATCAGTCTTCCATCCAGAGAGGATGTTGGGAGATGGCTGCCCTGGCCCTGCAGGTAAAGGTGAGGCGCTGTGTACGAGAGGAGGTGCTGGACACACTGGTCAGTAGGGAGCAGCAAGTCTCCGGAACTGGATGTTTGTCTGCCCAAGGGTCCAAGCAGAGAGTTCGCGTCTTTTATTCAAATCAGCTCCCACAGCAGAGACCTGGAAGGTACAAACACTGTCCCTGACTCTCAGACCTGGGAGCCTGACTCCAGGAGCACTTAACGTGGGTGAAACAAGGATTAAACACAGAATTGAACATGCCGAGGTGATGAGGAGATAACAGGGACAACGCTGCCAGAATGAGCTGCTAGCGTCTTTCGTTGGGTGAGTTTCTATTAGAGTTCATGGTCTTGGTCCTTATCTTAGAGTCACAGAGTTTAACGGCCAGAAGATGCCACCAGATCATCTGTCTGACCTCCTGTCTAGCCCAGCACCTGCCCACTCAGCGCAGCAACCCAGCTGAGACACACGGGAGGCGACTGATGTGCCGCAGGCAGAGACTGGGTGGGACTGAGGTGCACCATGCTCGAGCAATGGCAGGGAATGATAGCGAGATAGACCCAGATAATCCCGGCGAGTGATCTGCACCCACGCGCTACGGAGGGAGGCGAAAAGGTCACAGCCAGTCTGACCTGGGGGAAGATTCCTTCCTGGCCGCACATGTGACAGTTCATTAGACCCTGGGCATTGGAGGAGAAGACAGCGAGCCCAGCACTGAGAGAGCACCTCATCCTGCAGCCCTGGCCGTCCCCGCCCAGTGATCTCTGCACACCCTCAAGGGCTCTGAAGCCAGTCCGTGTTCCCTGGGCCTCTCGCACCCAGCTACTGAAAGGAGCCATTCCGTGATGGGGGCCGGACCAGCCAGTGGGCTCCTCAGAGCCGATACCAGCCCCCCGAGAGAGCTCCTGCGGCTGGGGGTCTCGTCCAGCTCTGCCCATTCTGCACCCAGGACAACGGGCAGCTCGGGCGCCTCATTCCTCTGCTCCTGCCAGAGCCTTGGCCCCCGCTGCCCCCTTCCGGCAGCCGCTTGGCCGTGTTCTGCCAGCAGGGGCTGCGCTCGCCTGGCGCTCGTGGGCTCTCCAGGTAGTCACTGGGGCTAGTTCCAGTCTCTTTCCCCCTTTGGGGATGTTTCTCATGAACCATTGCTGAGAAGAGGGGGCCTCCGTGCTCCGTCGGGGGCCATCAAGGAGGGGCGTCGCCTTTTGGGGGCCAGGGTTTCTCCTCCCATTGTTCCCTCACCCCCTTCCTTTTGGGCATGTGCACTTGATCCTGAGCTTACCATGTCCCAGCAAATTCACCCAGCGCCTCAGGTGTGGATGGTAACCCCGACCTCCGTCACGCCCAGCCTAGATCCTCGAGATCAGTTCCCAGCTCTTACGTACCTGTGGCCACGTGTCTGGCTCACTGGGGTATCTCCGAGGCCCAGTGCAGGTCACGGCCATTCGGCCTGCTGTGGCCCCAGCAGGCTTTACCAAGCGCCTGGCGGGAGGGACAGCCGTCCTCTGATGTCGGGGCACATGTTGGGGAGAATGCAGGAGGTTTTGGTAATATTTCTATAAACACTATGTGTGACTCAATGTCCCCACTCCCTTTGTGTTGCTGCCTGCTGGGTGCAAAGGGGTTAACTTCCTCTCTGGGACCAGGAGACTAAGAGCTCGGTGTGGGAGGCACGAGGCACTGTCGAGGCCTGGCCACATCTGGGCCTCTGCGGAGACGCTGGAAACCTCCGCGATGCAGATTAGTTTAAACGATTGGCAGCAGAGGAAGCTGAAGTGTGAACCCAGCGTGTGGAGACAGAGGAACTGAGGTGGGAGCCGCTGGGTGTTAGGTGTGCAGCTGCGGACACCCAGACCTGCAGCCGGAGGGAGAGAGAGGGTGTCAGGGAGTCAGAGCAGCTGCGTCTGCCAGCGTGGGCTCTGCCTGACACTTGGCTTCCCCTGAGGACTCTGAGTCCAGGTGACAGATAAACGCTGCCTTGTTGTGAGCGGGCCGTGCTGCAGACACGCCTGGTTCTTGTACAAACTCCTGCCCCGAGGACTGAACTGTCTCCTTCGCTTGTAGCGAGCCGGTCCTGCCGTCACTTCAGTCACAGCCCCCCTGGCTGCAGCCTCTGCCTGCCATCCGCCTGAGCCTACTGGGTGCTCACCCGACTCCTCCAGGGTGTTACTCCATCAGTTAGAGGGCCACGCCCAGCCAGCAGCTCCGTCTGGTCTGCTGGGACCCAGGAAGGACTGTTCCCTTTATCACCAGTCTCTCTCGGTGGCTGTCGCCACAGCCAGAGATGGTGAGCTGCGAGCCCTGAGGCCTTGCTTTCCTACGTGGTGCTCCTAGGCATGGGGGAGGCTCAGTCCCTGCCCCAAGCCTTCTCCAAGGTGCGTTCTTGCTCCCATCTGAAGCAGGCAGGTGACCGACCTGATTTCTCACCCTGGGGAGGCGAGGCTGCATGCCTTGGGTGCTCAGAGAGCCCTTTCTGCTTATCCAGATAGGACAAACCACTCTGGAGTTGCTGGTAGTTTGCAGCCCGCAGTGATAGCTCTGGGGGCAATCTTTTCCCCACAGGTTATCCCGGGGGACCAGCCCAGTTTGTTGTGAGCTGCAGGCCTCTCCCCTCCCGTGGGTATCGGCGCTGCAGCTCCTTTAGCAAGACGTAGGAACCTGGCTACCAGAGAGCTTGGCAGGGTTGTACCATGGAGTTGTCTGCACCTTGCCTAGATCTGGCTCCCTCCTCAGACCCCATCTGCCTCGTTCGGGAGCTGCTCGCTCGTCGTGGGATTGTCAGTGGTGTGTGTGGATCCTCACTCGATCAGTGAGGGAAGGGCGTGGCGGGGGAGGCTGCATCCCCGGGGGGACGCCGGGCGAGGTGCTGCTGGATGCACAGTATGCCGGCACAATCCCAATGGATGCTGCTGGCCAGGAGGCCCCGCCCGTGCCCCGGCAGTGGGATCCCCCCGGACAATTGTCACCAACAGCTGGTTACTGTACAGTCAGGAGCCATTCTTTACAGTGTGCACGTGGCCTGAGGAACTCACTGCCACTAGACCGCATGGAGTCCAAGGGCTGAGCAGGAGTCAGACAAGGGTCAGAGGTTTGTCTGGATACAGGCGCATCTGGAGCTGCCACAGGGGGGTGACGAGTCTGGCAGGACTCCCTGGCCTCCTACTTTGGGGTGTTTGCAGCCTCCCCGGGCAGGGGCAGGAGAGAAGAACTGCTTACCACAGGACTTCTTGGCCTTCCTCATGCAGCTGACATTGTGCCAGCCGTGCCCTGCCTGGGCTGCTGGGACAGTCTGTGTAGCGGGGGTGCCGAGAGCATTGAACCGAACTAACCCTGCATACAATGGAAACCCCACTGCACCCCTAGGTCCAGCACCGAGGGGCTAGTCCTACAGTCCTCAGAGAAGCCAGCCCCGCTGCAGTGTCATGAGCCGCATCCCAGCCCGGGGAGAACACGGAGTCAGGGTTGTTGTGAGCTGTGTGGTCCCCCGCGGGCTCCGTGCCCTCCGCTCCAAGCCCTTGTCTGAGCCGGCTTCCCTGGGGCACCAGGGACAGTCTGAGGTGGTCCTGCCGTGCGAGGTTGCTCAGTGTGAGCACACCCAAGGGGGATGGTTGTAGCCACCCGGGGGGCAGCCTGCAGGCAGGTCCCAGTCGCACGCCAGCTCACCCAGCTCTCTCTCTTGCAGGCCACCAACGGCAGCGGTGCCTTTAGCGACTACTCCTCCTCCGTGCCCTCCGCTCCAAGCCCTTGTCTGAGCCGGCTTCCCTGGGGCACCAGGGACAGTCTGAGGTGGTCCTGCCGTGCGAGGTTGCTCAGTGTGAGCACACCCAAGGGGGATGGTTGTAGCCACCCGGGGGGCAGCCTGCAGGCAGGTCCCAGTCGCACGCCAGCTCACCCAGCTCTCTCTCTTGCAGGCCACCAACGGCAGCGGTGCCTTTAGCGACTACTCCTCCTCCGTGCCCTCCACCCCCAGCATCAGCCAGCGGGAGCTGCGCATCGAGACCATCGCTGCCTCCAATACGCCCACCCCCATCCGCAAGCAGTCCAAGCGGCGCTCCAACATCTTCACGGTACGTGTGGCCAGCGGTGGGACGCACCAGGCAGGCGGGCGAGGGGAGAGAGGCCCCATCGGCACAGGGCGGCCCTGCTCACGGCCATTCGCATGCTGGGGCCACCGAGCAGAGCGTGACTTCTGGGGCACGGAGAGGCTGTGGGGAGCACGATGCTGTGTGTGTGTGTGTGTGTGTGTATTCTGTGTGTGTGTGTGTGTGTGTGTGTGCGTGCACATCCTCTGTGTGCGTGTGAATTCTCCCTGTGTATGTGTGTGTGTATTCTCTGTGTGTGTATGCACGCACATCCTCTGTGTGTTTGTGCATGCATGTGTGTGCATCCTCTGTGTGTGTGCATCCTCCGTGTGCCTGTGTGAATCCTCCCCGTGTATGTGTGTGTGCATTCTCCGTGTGTGTGTGTGTGTGTGTGTGCGCATTCTGTGTGGGTGCATCCTCCATATATTTCCTCCGTGTGCGTGTGTGCATCCTTCATGTGCGTGTGCATCCTCCGTGTGTGTGTGTGTGTGTGTGTGTGTGTGTGTGTGTGTGTGAATCCTCCCCTTGTGCGTGTGCATCCTCCGTGTGCATGTGTATCCTATGTGTACGTGGGTCTCCTCTGCGTGCATGAACATGTGCATCCTGTGTGTGTATCCTCCACGTCCATGTGTGCGAGTGCATCCTCCGTGTGTGTGCGTGTGCATCCTCCTAGCGGGGGGTGTGAGGAGTGGCTCTGCCTGTGGGCGTGCAGCGCTGGTGCTCCTTTCCCGTCGCTCTCCCTGTGGCCCTGTCCCCCGCGCAGGGGCTGACGTCCCCAGCGGCCCGGGGCTCTGTTTCTGCACTGGCTGAATGGGCCAGGCAGGGTCTCGTGGGCGGCGGTGCTCAGAGCCAGCAATGGCGCATGGAGCCCCTCTTGCATCCATGTGTGATGCTAGCCGGACACCTCGGAGCTTTGTGGGGCCCCTGCTGATATGTAGGGGGAGGGCTGGGCATGTCTGAACCAGGGGATTGAGGGACCCCCAATCCCGTGACATCATGGGGAGTCAATTGGGGACATTTACAGCTGTTATTTCTGCTGGTTGTGTTTGCACCCCATCTCTCAGCACACTCTACACCCATGTGCACACACAGCCACCCCACTGTCCCCAAGGCACCTAGGCCTCCCCACACACCATCCCAACATGCCCCACGTGCACTTCCGTCCCCCTGTCTGAACACACACAGCAATTAGGAACCCCACTGTTCCCCAACACCCGTACACCAGTGCGCACACCCATCCACTGTTCCCCAACACCAGTGCGCACACCTGTCCACTGTTCCCCAACACCAGTGCGCACACCCGTCCACTGTTCCCCAACACCAGTGCGCACACCTGTCCACTGTTCCCCAACACCCGTACACCGGTGCGCACACCCGCCCACTGCTCCCCAACACTTGTACACCGGTGCGCACACCCATCCACTGTTCCCCAACATCTGTACACCAGTGCGCACACCTGCCCACTGCTCCCCAACACCAGTGCGCACACCCGTCCGCTGTTCCAACACCCGTACACCAGTGCACACACCCATCCACTGTTCCCCAACACCTGTACACCAGTGCGCACACCCGTCCACTGTTCCCCAACACCAGTGCGCACACCTGTCCATTGTTCCAACACCCGTACACCAGTGCACACACCCATCCACTGTTCCCCAACACCTGTACACCAATGTGCACACCCGCCCACTGTTCCCCAACACCTGTACACCAGTGCGCACACCCGCCCACTGTTCCCCAATACCCACCCACTGCTCCCCAACACCTGTACACCAGTGTGCACACCCATCCACTGTTCCCCAACACCTGTACACCAGTGCGCACACCCGTCCACTGTTCCCCAACACCAGTGCGCACACCCGCCCACTGCTCCCCAACATCTGTACACTGGCGTGCACACCCGCCCACTGCTCCCCAACACCCACCCACTGCTCCCCAACACCCGTACACCAGTGCGCACACCCATCCACTGTTCCCCAACACCTGTACACCAGTGCACACACCCGCCCACTCCTCCCCAACACCCGCCCACTGTTCCCCAACACCTGTACACCAGTGTGCACACCCACCCACAGCTCCCCAACACCCGCCCACTGCTCCCCAACACCTGTACACCAGTGCGCACACCCGCCCACTGCTCCCCAACACCTGTACACCAGTGTGCACACCCGCCCACTGCTCCCCAACACCTGTACATCAGTGCGCACACCCGCCCACTGCTCCCCAACACCTATACACCAGTGCATGCACACTCACTGCTCCCTATCACCTGTATTCCAGTGTATGCACACACTCATTGCTCCCCAACATCCACACATACCCACCTTCCCAGTGTGCATACCCATATGCCCAATGCATACACCTCTCACCCACCTGCACCTCCCCAACACCCTCGTCCCCAGTGCACACAGTTCCCATTGTGCACCCCGCTGCTCCCCAGCACGCTCCAGCACATGCACCCCCCACATTCTCACCCCACCTCCGCTCAACAAGGGCCTGTAGAGTCTCCTATGTGGTCATGCCCACGGTTCCTGCTCCCTCCCCCGCCGTTACTCTCGCTCATGTTCACACTTGCTGTTGTGCACCGGTGCACACCGGTTCTCTCATGCGCTCTCACGCTCGTCCACGCACCCACTGGTTCTGGACTCGCCGTTGGTTCATGTTCACGCTCTCCCTTTCGCTCCTGCTGGAGCGCGTCAGGCTTGTGGTGACATGCTCATTCTCAGCTTCTTCATTCTGGGCTCATGCTTCATCACTATGGAAGTCATCAATCGGGGCTCACGCTTGCTTGCCGTCTCTTGGGGGTTCCTGCTCGCTTGCCTTCTATGTGGGGCTCACGCTCGCTCAGTCTGGGGCTCACACTCACTTGCCCTTTGGGGGGCACATGCTCAGTCTGGGGCTCACGCTTGCTTGCCGTCTCTTGGAGATTCCTGCTCGCTTGCCCTCTCTCGCTCAGTCTGGGGTTCACACTTGCTTGCCGTCTCTTGGGGGTTCCTGCTCGCTTGCCCTCTCTCGCTCAGTCTGGGGCTCACGCTTGCTTGCCGTCTCTTGGGGGTTCCTGCTCGCTTGCCTTCTATGTGGGGCTCACGCTCGCTCAGTCTGCGGCTCACACTCGCTTGCTCTCTGTGGGGTTCATGCTCACTCAGTCTGGGGTTCTTGCTCACTTGACTTTGTGCTGGGGCTCACGCTCGCTGGCTGCACGCACATGACTCGCATTGGGTGGTGGCGGCGGCAGCAGCAGGATTTGAAGGCGTTGATTTGCTCCCTCCCCCCACAGCTGGGCTGGGCAGAGCAGTTTGTCTGGCTGCTAGCATGGCCAAGCACCCCGCCCCATCCCTGCGTACACGGGGCGGGGGAAGCGGCAAGGCCTGCTGTCCCTGGTTCGGCTGGCCTCTCTGGGTGGGCGTGCAGGGCCTTGCCTAGGTTTCTAGCATTGGGCAGAGACATTAAGTACCCTGCTCTGGGAGCAGCTGTGTCCCAGAGGCAGCTCACCCAGCTCCGAGCTGCAGTTTGTTCCCTGGAGTTTCATCTGCAGGCCTCCTCCCCTCCGGCTGTAAGGGCCCTGCTGCCTCGGGCCCATCCTGTGTTCCTGTCCCGGTGAGTGAGGTGCAGGCAGAGGGTGTGTGTGTCAGTGGCCACCAGGTGGAGACAGACTCCCGTTCTCAGTGATGGCTGCCTCCCAAGCTCCCGAGCTCGGCCTGCTGCTGCCTCTGGCTCCGCGCTCCATGGCTGGCCTGTCTGTCTGTCCCCACCGCCGACAGACTCATGTCCGTGTTCTGAGTATAACTTGCCAAACTCTTTATTCTTTCGATATTTGCAGATATGTGCCACTGTTTCCAACTTTTCATCTACAAAAAGGCCTTTCCAACTCCTTCCAAATTAGAAGATCCAGGTGGTTACACACGGCACCTCTGTACAAATTCTCTCACTTTTCATTGCCTCTCCAGGGCCGGATAAGGGATGGGCACTGGGATTGATCTAAGATTAGAGGCTCGCCCGCCCGCCCGCCCTCCAGCCAGCATGGGTTCCCCTCCTGGAGACACGCAGGAGCCTTTTAACCCCCCCCCAATGTAAAGTCTAGGAAGCGCTGAGACGGCCTGCGCCTGCACTCTAAGCTGGGACATTTCTGGGCCTGCCGGACGCTGTCTAGGCACTTTCCGTGTTCCGGGGATGCCAGGCGGACGACCCTCCTGGGATGGAAAGACCTGCAGACCCAGCGGGACCAGGGCAACGGCAGCAAGTGGAGATGGATGGGCCAAGGGACGCTTTGCTGCCACTAGCGCCTGCTGCTAGCACTCCGGCCCCTTCCTTCCTCCTGCATTTTCCTGCAGCCTGCATGGACTCCTGCTCCTGCTCCTGCTCCTCTTCCTCCTCGTGGCAGAGCAGCCATTTGTGTCTCTTTCATTTCTTCTCTTTCAATCTCCTGGTTTTATTTTGGGCCCAAAAGCGAGCGGATTGGTGTCCCAGGCGCGCGGGGCAGACGCTCCTTTCTGATCCAAAGCACATGGGGAGCTCCCCACCTGAGGGAGCTCGTAGGATACAAGGGAGAGACGTTGTTGCTTCCCTTCTGCTGCCATTGTTGTGATTCTGAATGTATTGATTGTGCTCCATGCCTTGTGTGACTTGATATTTTCCTGTCTTAAGCACCTTGAATGAGTTCTGCTCAACAGACTGTATATTTCATATTGTATTTATTGGAGTTTGCTCTCACCACAGCCATCCTCAAGGAGTATCCGATACTGCTCTAGACTCTCTAGATGTATACTAGATAGTTATTGTCCATGCTCTTTTGTAAGGGGCTGGTCTCTCTGCCCAGTGACCTGTGCTACTTTGTATGGTGCAAGTGTGTTCACAGAATAAATCTGTTGGATTAGTAGGAGTGTGAGTTCCTTTCACTGCCTTGGCCTCTCCTGCTTCCATCCATGCTCCACCGACATCCCATGCTCTTCCTGTTTGTGTCACCGTGTGCTGTGTGCCCCCGAGGGAGTGAGGAGTCAGGGGCAGCCCTTTGCTGCGAGGAGAATGGCTCTGGGGCAGGATGTTAGATGGTTTGGGGGGCTGGGCGGGAAGCTTGGGAGCAGGTGGGCTCTGGGGAGGCCAGGATGGGAGTTGAGTCTGATCACAGCGTCCTTAGAGGGGACGGGGAAGAGGCTGCCCTGGGGAGCATGTGCTGGCCCGTTGGGGAGAAAAGTGGGCTGCGTGTTACTTCTTCCCCTGCCCCTGTGTCTAATGCGCCTGTGTCTCTTCTCTTCCAGTCTCGAAAGGGCGCAGACCCGGAGCGGGAGAAGAAGGTGCCGGAGTGCAAGGCGGACAGTATCGGCAGCGGGCGAGCCATTCCCATTAAGCAGGTTCGGATTCCCTGACCCTCCTAACCATGCCAGAGCACTGCCCGCTGGGGCAAGGGTCCTCGGGCCTCCTGCAGGGCAGTAGGGCTTCTGAGACTGGGCCGGGGCGTGCTGAATGGATATGCCATGGGTGCATGCTGGGCTAGGCCACGTAGGTGTCCAAGTGGTAGCGGGGGAGTGTCTGTCTCAGGCTCATTGTGTTTCCATGCATGTGTCGCTGTCACCGGCTCTGCGTTCAGTGTGTGTGCATGTGCGCAGCCCCCACCTGTGCCCCCTTGTGTGTGTGCACCTGTTGTGTGGGTGTTTGCCATACTCGTGCTGGTACTAATGCTCCCCAGCAGAGGGCAGCAGAGCGACGCTGGCTCCGGCTCCTGGCCGCCGGCAGCTGCTGGCCCTGGCCCTGGCCCTGGCCCTGGCCGGGGTTTGCTGTCTGAGGACACGCAGGCTCTGACCTCGTGTTGGGGAGCAGCGCGCTGTGACCGGGCCTGCACGGCCAGACTGAGCCAGTTCACGCTGGGCAGCTCAGGTTCTGCTCCTTCCCTGGGGGTGGCTGGAGAGACGGGGGAGAAGTGACTCCAGCCTGCAGCCGCTCTCTGTGTCCTGCAGCCCCAGCTGTGGTTCTGAGGGCAGGCTCCAGGGTGGGCGGATGTGGGAGTGGGGCCAGGGGCAGCTCCGGTGCAGTCCCGAGGAGGGGGCTCCGGGCAGCGAGTGAAGGGGAAGGGAGGGGCCAGGTGTCATTCTGTTCCCATGGCAGCTCTGGGGGTGAAGACCGGGCCAGGTCTGGGTCGCTCGTGGGAAGGGGCAGCCAGGGCAGCTCTGGCTTCGGGGATAGGGAGAGCCGAGGGCAGCTCTGGCTCTGAGGCGATGGGGAGGGGTCTGTGGTTGGCTCTGGGGAGGAGTCTGTGGTTGGCTCTGGGGCGATGGGGAGGGGTCAGTGGTTGGCTCTGGGGCGATGGGGAGGGGTCTGCGGTTGGCTCTGGGGAGGGGTCTGCGGTTGGCTCTGGGTGATGGGGAGGGCTCTGGGGAGGGATCTGTGGCTGGCTCTGGGGAGGGGTCTGCAGCTGGCTCTGGGGAGGGGTCTGTGGCTGGCTCTGGGCGATGGGGAGGAGTCTGCGGCTGGCTCTGGGGAGGGGTCTGTGGCTGGCTCTGGCACAGCAGGTTGAAGGCAGGGAGGCCAGCGTGGCTCGGGCTCTGGGTAGGAAGGGGGACAGATATGATGCACACCCAGATCATGCCCCCCGTCTCTCCTTGGGGTGGGGCCTGCTCATTGAGTCCTTTCCTCCCCACCAAAGTGGAGCTTGACCTGAGGTCCCCGTGGGCTGTTTAATCCCCTGTTTCTGTTAGCTGGGGGTTCTGGCCATCCCTTCCCCTTTCTCCCTCGCGTGTGGGGCTGGCTGTGTCCCCGGGCCCCACTGCAGGGGTTGTGTGCTGGCCCTGGCTTTCCCGGCCCCTCTCCAGGCGTCTGCTGCGGGATGAACATAGACCCAGCCCCCAGCCACCCTGGCACCATCACTTTCCACAGGTTCATAGATGCCAAGGCCAGCAGGGATCTTTGTGCTTGCGAGAGGGGAAGTTTTGCCTCTCTGAGGCGCCCGGGGGTGTGTGGAATTGTCCCGGGTCACTGGGTCGGGCTGGAGACGGTTTTGTGTTGTACTGTTGAAGAGGGACCCCTAGATATGGAACCTGGCCCCGGTTGCTGCCAACTCTGACAGGAAGAAGGGTCACATGACCATCTCGTCTGACCCCTGGTGTAACGCAGGCCCCCCAACTATTCCTAGAGCTGATCTACCCCCCTCCCCAAACGTTTAGAAGCAGTATCAGGGCAGGGTGGGTCCATAGTGGCTGGGTTCCTGTGCTGTGCCTCTCCCCCCGTGCAGGCTGCCAGGCGGGAGGGCAGGGGAAAGTGCTGGGCAGAATCCCTGCATGTAGGCACACGGCTGTACCCTCACTGTGTTCGCAAGTCGGCCCCCAAGACTGGCCTCGGAAAGTTGCAATTCTCCATGTTCACTGGACTCCAGGAGCTGGGGCTTTCGAAGAAGCACCAAGTACTGCAGAAACCACAATAAAATCATGAGAACTGGCGACTCTGGTGGGACGTAGAGGCTGGGGCCCTGTTGTGCCGGGCTCTGTACAAACGTGTCCCAGACAGTCCCTGGCCCAAGGAGCATTGTGGGACTTGTCCCCGTTGCCAAAGGGCAGTGCAGAACGTGGTCAGTCAGAGAGGCTCAGGTACGATGGGGAGCGGGAGTTTGAACTGCTGGCTGGACAGATCCTGTGCAGCGGCACCAGGATGTGCTTGGGCTTCTGGGGTGTCACGGTGTGGAGGAACCGACTGCCCTGACAGGGGGGCCCAGGGGACACTCGGCCTGCACTGCTTTCGCCCTGAGAGCAAGGAGCGAGCGATGCTGAAAGGCCCCGCATGGCTGGATGGGAAGCTTTAAAGTCTTTGGTTGTAGCAGCCCAGCAGGGTGCACAAGCTCTGTTCTGTCCTTGTCCCAGGAGTGCGCAGAGCCGTCTCTGCTCAGGTGCCCACAGAGCCTTCAGCTGGGAGGGCGGCTTGGATCAGGGCCTCCCTTCACTTCCAGCAGGTCCCGTTCCTTCCAGGACGTTCTCCCAGGGCTCCCGCTCTCGGAGCTGTGATGGCTCCCTGGCCATACCTCTGACCCCGAACTCTTGTGGGGTGACTCAGGTCCCTGCGGCTGATTGGCTGCACTGCCCCAGCATGCCAGTTACGGCTCCTCCTGGGCTTTCCCAGCCAGGCCAGGCCGGCTCTGCTCGCATGGCACGCTGCTTCTGATGGGGCTGGCTCCCGGTCTCTTCAGAGTGGTGTCAGCAGAGCCCTGGGAGGCTTTGACAGGCCCTGGCTCAGGGGATCCCAGCCTGCCTGAGGGATGGCAGCAGGTACTTTTTCCTTGTTTCTCTGGCCCCGTCACCGCAGCGTGGAGTGCCTCACACTCTTTCAGGCTTCCTGCATTCGCCCTCACTGTAGGCGGGCCAGAGCCATCATCAGGGAACTGGCCCACAGACACGGCGGGACCGGCCCTAGGAGTAACTGGCCAAACAGGAACCTGAACCCAGGTCTTCTGGGTCCTAGAGTAGAGCCCCAACCACTGGACCATCCTTTCTCCAGGTGCCACCTGAGATCGCTCTCCCAGGGCAAACACTGGCAGCTGCCAGAGGCTTGCTAGGCAGAGGACACCTTGACCCCTGGGAAGCAGCATTTCTGATGTCTCTGCAGAGAGGTGGGGACCAGTGGATGCTGATACAGGTCCCCTTCCCTGAGGCTCTGAGGACCACAGTCCCATTTGATTTCTGCATGGTGTTGCATCCCAATGAACTGGTAGGCCCTGGAGATGGTAGAATATGGCTCTACCCTAACCACAACCCCCTTTCCAGGGACCCGTCCCATGAGAAACGACTGCACTGTGAAATCACCACCCTGCTGCTGCTAGCAAGGAGAGTGTGGCCAGAGCCATGCAAAGCAAACGAGTTTATTCCTAAAGGAAGAGAGGCTAAGATCCATTCCCCGGCGTCTGTGGTGAGGAGCTGGCCATAAACCTGCAGTGAGAGGTCCTCAAAGCCTCCGCAGGGGCGTGGGAAGGATGAAGTCTTGCCCCGCACTCTGGTTCAGGGCTCCCTACAGAGAGAGGTCATGAGGGCCTAATATTCCAAATGCAGAACAGCCGCCAGGGCTTCGGAAGCTGTCGCCGAGAAGTGCAAACCCTGTCACCGCCGCTCAGCTCTCCTGGGGTTGGTCCTTCCGAGGGGAGTGGGGATCTCGGGGACTATCCCCGCAGCAGATCCCCACCTCTCCAGTGTCACGGCTCGTGTGACCAGCTGGCTGTGTCACTGCGGAGGTGCCAACGCCCCCCCACTGATGCAGAGGGACTGAGAATGGATATGGGCTAAGTGAGGTGGCTGGAAAGTGGGACCTTCTGCCTGGGCGTGTGTGGCCTCCGGTAGAATGCTGCCCAGCGTGCACGGCCAGTACACTGGGGGAAAACCTGCTACTCGTAGGTGACCTCCCTTATTCTCAGTCGAGGCTGCCTAGTGACCTTTCTGGGTCCCGTGGGGAGAGGATTGCAGTGCCGGTGGCTGAATTCATCCCCAGCTTCGGCGGCAGAGCCACAGGGCCCTGCGTGAGTGGGCTGCATGCTCGGCCAGGAGGCTGGTTAAGAGAATCCCGGAAGGAATGAGTTTGGGGGATGCTTTTGCACCAGTGGGGAAGGCTGCTGTACCGGGGAGCAGCACTGCCCCGCAGGAAGCTGGTGGCAGCCGCTGAGCCCTGCCAATCACAGCACGCCCAGAACATGCTGCTCGTGAGCCGATGTTCGTCTCCCCAAACTCCAGTCGCAGACTCTAGAGCTGGAGGCGCCCAAGTCCCATGGCCCCCGTGTGAGACGAAGGAGTCCAGCCTCCTCTCTCTAGCCCTTCCCCTCTGACCTGGGCGGCAGACGCGGCCTCCTGCTGGTGCGGGGGGTGCTGCACCTGAGGCTCCAGCTCCCCACCTGGTGCCCATCCTGTGGCCTCGGCAGGCCCAGGCCCGCACTGGGTGGGGAGAGGGTCTTTGTGGCTGGACGCTTGTCACCGAGAACTGGGCTAGCTGGGCTGGGAGGCTGCCGTTCCCAGCTGGTGGTTACTGGGAACAAACACACGTCCCCTTCCTCCTGCAGATGCTGCAGTCACATAGTCAGCCCTGAGGGCCTGGGGTCCCTGGGCCAGCTCTGGTTGGGCTGGCTTCTTCAGCGGGGCCCAGAGCCGGGGACGACTCCTCCTCGGGATCTGGGACCATGCTGGGAGCTGAGATTACATTTAAATTGCCATTTGCATTTTCCAATCAATACACGACTTTACAATTAAGTTTGGTGTTAAAATTCTTAGCGAAAAGTGAGTGGAAGGGAGATTTGTGGAGTGAACGAGTCCTTTGGGGGCCATCGCGGCTCCCTGCCTCATTACACTGCATATTGCTGCTGTTGCCACTGCTTTTACTGTGCACCACCCAATCCGAACACAACACGCCGAGACAGTCGCACAGGCCAGCCTCGCAGGGCAGGGGAGGCGCCTCGGAGGCGGTGGGCTGGCCTGTGGTTCTTCCCTTCTGTGACAGTCACACTGGGGGAAAGGAGCTAGCCAAGGATTCAGAACGTACAGGACTCCCCAGGGGAGGCCCGGGTAGATAAGGTGTAGGGATGTGTGTGGCCATTGGGAACACGCAGGATTTGTGGAGAGTGTGTGCGTGAGTATGTGGGGTTGGGGATTCTGTGGGGGGAGCTGGGGCATTGTGTGCACAGAGCATGCGTGGGATGTGCTAGCACAGAGGTCTCCAACCCTTTCGAGGTGGACCCCCCCCATTTGTGATGGTTCTGCCTCTGGGTTCACATGTGGCTGCTGCATCTCACCTGGGCTTTGTCCTTCTCCTCAGCTCCTTCTTATTTCTTTTTCTGTGTAGTATTGGGATTTTGCTCCGTTTTTCAGGAAATGGGAAAGCTGGATCTCCCTAGCGGCTTCTAGGTCCAGCCCCGACCCTAGAATGTCAGGGTTGGAAGGGACCTCCGGAGGTCATCTAGTCCAACCCCCTGCTCAAAGCAGGACCAATCCCCAGACAGATTTTTGCCCCAGATCCCTAAATGGCCCCCTCAAGGATTGAACTCACAACCCTGGGTTTAGCAGGCCAATGCTCAAACCACTGAGCTATCCCT
The DNA here is from genome assembly GCF_028017835.1 of Emys orbicularis. NCBI lineage: Eukaryota > Metazoa > Chordata > Testudines > Emydidae > Emys > Emys orbicularis. The sequence goes on from NC_088684.1 coordinate 299,876,875, forward strand.
CCCCCCGTATCATCAAAGCAGAGAACAAGTCCAGCCACAGAACAGGGAGCCCTGATGCAAGCCACACTGCAGTGTCACAAAACTTGGATCCCGCCCTTGCTCCCTCCCACTTCTTTCTCCAACCCGCACAATTTCTAATGCCTCAATACAGAACAAGTCTGCCTGCTTCCACTGCCTTGAAAATGTCTGGACCCTCATGTGCCCAACCCAGCCGTGCTGCAAAAACCTGGATCTAGATGGAGCTGGCAAAGTTTTGGCCCTGAACCCTCAATTTGTACAATCTAAATAAAGAGCGAGTCCAGCTGATGCAAACTCCACTGGAAATATCTGGAATCTGGGGCACCCTAGCTCAATAGTCTTGGAAAAACAGGACGCCGATACCTGCCTTCTCGTGTGCCAGGATTTGTCGTGGTCCTGATTTGCATAGTGGGTTAGGAGCAGCTGCATTTGTTGTCTCTCTGGACAGTACAGTTTTGGGGTTTGAGGCCAGAATTGGCAAGGGGTAGCAGGGTACCCAGGCACATCAGGATCCAGACTTTTCAAGGAGAACAGGGGCAGTTACACTTGGCCTCTGTTTACATGGTAGAATTTTTGGTTTGTAGCAAATATTAGCAGGATCTGGCTGGAGGAGTCAGATTTTAAAAAGCCACAGGGGCCATTATGACCTCCTACATAGCTGAGATAGGGAATCTTGCCCAGTGGTTCCGGAGTCAAGCCCATAACGTCTTCCTGAGCTATTAGAAAGAGATCCGGCTTTGATTTACAGACTCCAAGTGATGGAGAATTCACTACGTCCCTAGGTCAGTTGTTCCCATGGTAAAAGCCCTCACTGTAAACGCCCTGTTCCTAGTCTGAATGTATCTCACTTCAGCTTCCAGCCATCGGATCTCATTCTACCTTTGTCTGACAGAGCAAAGAACTCGGCTATCAGAAATCTCTTCTCCACGTAGTTACTTGTAGACCCCATGATCAAGTCACTCCTTTATCTCTGAGATAAACTAGATTGAGCTCCTTTAGTCTCTCATGATAAGGCAGGTTTTCCAGGCCTCGAATGATTCTTGTGGCTCTTTCCAATTTGTCAATGTCCTTTTGAAGTGTGGACACCAGAATTGGACACAGTATCCAGTCACGGTCGCACTAATGCCTTGTGCGGAGTCAGTATTATCTTCGTGCTCCAACTTAATATTCCCTTGCGTCTATATCCCTGGTTTGCATTCACCTTCTTAGCTACAGATCGCACTGAGTGCCGATGTTCTCTCCATTTCCACCATGACCCATACGTTCTTTCCAGTGTCACTGCATTCCAGGAGACAGACTCCCGCACCCTGTACATTTGGCCTGTCTTCTTTGTTCCTAGATATATGACCTTGCATTGAGTGATACATATAGGTTTATATAACTGACCTGTCCCAACCATCATTTACCACTCCACCAATTTTGTGTCCTCTTCAGATTTTACCAGCATCATTTTATATGTTTTTCCAGAGCATTGATAAAGATATTGAATGGATTTGGGCCAAGAGCTGATCCGTGTGGGACATCTCTAGAAAGACCGTCATTGGATGATGATTCACTGTTTACGGTTACTTATTGTGATCTATCATGTAACCGGTTTTTACTCCATTTTTTATCAGCTATGTTGATTTTATATAGTAGTAATTTTTTAATCAGAATGTCATACGGTAACAAGTTCCTTGCAGAGGTCTAAGCATGATATCAACACAGTTAACTTTCTCAACGAAACTCATGATCTCATCAAAAATAGTATCAGGCTTGTCTGACAAGACCTGTTTTCTATAAAACACTGTTGATTGGCATTAATCATGCCCCAGTCCTTTAATTCTTATCTGATTTCTTTCCATACTGGCCTTTCCATGATTTTGCCTGGTATCCGTGTCAGGCTGTCCAGCCCGGGGCCTTCCCTTTCACCCTTTTTAAATACTGGCACAATGTTCACATGTTTCCAGTCCTCTGGACTTCTCCGGTGTCCCAGGATTTGTTAAAAATCAACATTAATGGCTCAGAAACCACCTCAGCAAATTATCTTAGAACTCCTGGGCGCAAGTTATCTGAGCCTGAAGATCTGAAGATGTTTAGCTTCAGCAGTTTCTGTTTAACATCCTCCCCAGTTCCTGTAAAAATAGGCAGTATTTCCTTATCATTGTGAACGGTGAGTAAATCATCCAACCTCTTCCCAAATACTGAACAGAAATATTTACTGAACACTTCTGCCTGTCCTGTGTGACGTTGGCAGTTTTACAATGATAAAAGAACAGGAGTACTTGTGGCACCTTAGAGACTAACAAATTTATTAGAGCATAAGCTTTCGTGGGCTACAGCCCACTTCATCGGATGCATAGAATGGAACATATATTGAGGATATATATATACACATACAGAGAGCATGAAAAGGTAGGAGTTGTCTTACCAACTCTGAGAGGCCAATTAAGTAAGAGAAAAAAACTTTTGAAGTGATAATCAAGATAGCCCAGTACAGACAGTTTGATAAGAAGTGTGAGAATACTTACAAGGGGAGATAGATTCAATGCTCTCTGTCTGTGTGTGTATATATATCTCCTCACTATATGTTCCATTCCGAAGAAGTGGGCTGTAGCCCACGAAAGCTTATGCTCAAATAAATGTGTTAGTCTCTAAGGTGCCACAAGTACTCCTGTTCTTTTTGCGATACAGACTAACACGGCTGCTACTCTGAAACCTTTACAATGATAGTTTCACTGCTGCCCCAGGAGGTGCCATATGTTGGGTCTTTCTGATGGAGTTTAGGCAGTGGGACTGGGTCCCAAAGTTGGCTTGATCTAGCAGTCCGGAGGTTTTCGATCCAGGTTTTTGCAGTGCTGTTGGGGGTCCAGGTATTTTGGCGTGCTAGGTGCAGTTAGGCAGTGGCATTTGGGCCAACAATGGGCTAGATCCAGCTTTGTCCCCAGACTCCATTTTCCATTCTTGTTTTTGTTTCCCAGTTCTCTCCTGGCCTCCCATGCTGTGAGGGGCCGAGCACGCCTCTTGATTTGGCTGTAGCACCATCTAGGAGGCCCTTCTTGCTCTCTGTGTCTGCAGAGCAGTCTCTGGCTCCCATCTCCCTCCCCTGGTTGAGGTTTGTTTGCCTAAATAGATTAGCAATGAGTGTAGATGGTTTTAACTCCTTTAGCTGGTCGTGCTTGACCCCAGGGTCCTGACAGGCTCAAGTCTGGGCTGCACTTAAAACTTAGGTTCACACAGCCCTAGCACTCAGGGATGTGAAAAATTCACAGTTGTGCCGCCCTAAGCACCAGTACAGACACGGCTAGGTCGGTGGAAGAACACCACCATTGCTTGGGGAGGTGGAGTTACTATAGCAACAGTCGCTGTAGTGTGCGTCTACACTCCTACAGTGGCATAGCTACAGCACTGGTGCCCTAGTGCAGACATGGCGCCTCCTCCTGGCCATCCCAGGCATTGCGCCCTCCTCTGGCGGTCTCGCCCTGCAGCCCCTCTCACTCCAGGAACTGCAGCCTCCTCTTCATCACCCAGCCCTCCAGCCAGGTCGCTACGTGGTGTCCCCTTCCGGAGGGGAAGGGGGGATGTAACCACCCCAGGCAGTCCACTGTCCTCTGCCTGGCCTGTGCCACATCCCCAGTGGCTGGTAGGGGACCCAGGCCCGCCCTCTACTCCGGGGTCCAGCTCAAGGTCCCTCCGATCAGCAGCCACAGCCTGCACTGTTCTGCCGTGCTGCTTTCCCCCTGAGCCTTCTCCTACCTTCCTGGCTTCCCCTGCTCTGGGTTCACCAGCCTCCCAACTCCCTCCTCTCAGGGGGTAACTGTGGACACCCTTGCTAGCCCCTAATGTACCTCCCTGCTCCGACGGAGTGACTGCAGCCGCCTTCTGCTGCCAGTGTCCTGGCTTTATAAACCCGGCTCAGCTCCTCTCCCCGCTGGGCTTCAGCAGCCGGCTAGGCCAGAGTGCCGCCGGCTTTCCGCTGGGTGCAGCCCCTGCATTGATGGGCCGAACGGAGCCCTCGGGCCTGGGGCGGGCTGGACACCCCTTCAGGCAGCCACAGCCAGGGGAAAAGTGTCAGCGCCCAGGGCCTCGCTGCCTGATCCAGACGGAGCCGGGCTGAGCAACTGCTCCGTGGGGATGAGACATGAAGCCAGACCAGCTCAGGAGGAGCCGTAGGCTGCGCCCTGCTACCTGGCTTCTGCCCCATGCCCTCTGCCAGCCTCCTGGGCCCAGCTGGTGGCAGGGGGGAGGCAGCCCTGGGAGCTCATTGTGTGTTTTTGCTGTGTGCTGCAGGCTGCTTGGCACTGCTGGTCGCCTGCCCTTCTGCCCCCCCGACCTCGCACCCCTGGGGGGCGTGCCTCCCGATTCAGGAGCTGCTGGGTAGCACGGGTGGGGTGCGGGCGTGAGAAGGCCTGAGGGGTGTGTGGAGAGCTGCAGGAGAGTGTGTTGTGTTCCTGGGGGTGGAGGTTGTGCTTCTGTGGGGAGGTGTTTGTGGGGGGGCTGTGGGCAGCGTTGTCCAGGGGAGGCGTTTGGGGGGCCTGTGGGCAGCGCTGGGAAGGGGAGGCGTTGGGGGGGGGCTGTGGGTGGTGCCGGGCGGGTGAGGCGTTTTGGGGGGTCGCCGTGGGTGGGTGTGGGGTTTGGGGGGGGCTGTGGGCGGCACTGGTCTGAGGAGGGTTTGGGATGTTGCCGTGGGTGGGGGAGGTGTTTGGGGGGGGGCTGTGGGCGGCGCTGGTGGAGGAGGGTTTGGGGTGTTGCCGTGGGCGGGGGAGCTGTTTGGGGGGGCTGTGGGTGGCACTGGGCAGAGGAGGGTTTGGGGTGTTGCCGTGGGCAGAGGAGGGTTTGGGGGGTCGCCGTGGGCAGGGGAGGCATTTGGGGGGGGCGTGGGCGGCGCGGCTGGGGTAGGTGTTGGGGGTGGGTGGGCGGTGCCGGCCGGGGTAGGTGTGTGTGTGGGGGGGGGGGCGTGGGCCGCGCCGGCCGGGATAGGTGTGTGTGGGGGGGGTGGGTGGGCTGCGCCAGCCGGGGTGGGGGGAGGGTGGGCTGCGCCGGCTGGGATGTGTGGGGGAGGGTGGGCCGAGCCGGTCGGGGTAGGTAGGTGTAGGTGTGTGTGTGGGGGGGGGGGGAGGCGTGGGCCGCGCCGGCCGGGATAGGTGTGTGTGTGGGGGGGGGGGTGGGCTGCGCCAGCCGGGGTGGGGGGAGGGTGGGCTGCGCCGGCTGGGATGTGTGGGGGAGGGTGGGCCGAGCCGGTCGGGGTAGGTAGGTGTAGGTGTGTGTGTGTGTGGGGGGGGGGAGGCGTGGGCCGCGCTGGCCGGGATAGGTGTGTGTAGGGGAGGGTGGGCCGAGCTGGTTGGGGTAGGTGTGGGGAGGGGGGCGTGGGCCGCGCCAGCCGGGGTGGGCCGCGCCGGCCGGGATAGGTGTGTGTAGGGGAGGGTGGGCCGAGCTGGTTGGGGTAGGTGTGGGGGGGAGGCCGCGCCAGCCGGGGTCGGGGGGGCTGGGCCGCGCCGGCCGGGATAGGTGTGTGTAGGGGAGGGTGGGCCGAGCTGGTTGGGGTAGGTGGGGGGGGGGAGGCCGCGCCGGTTGGGGTAGGTGGGGGGGGGGGAGGCCGCGCCAGCCGGGGTCGGGGGGGGCTGGGCCGCGCCGGCTGGGCGAGTGGCGAGTGGACGCTGGAGGGCGTCTCTCTCCGACCTGACCGTTTGGTTGAGAGTCTGCGCCTGGCTCCAGTTCAGGCCGTGGCAGGCCCGGGGCGGGGGGGCGCTGGGCGCGAGGGCGAATCTTGCCAGGGAGCAGCAGCCACCCTCTGAGCGGGCCCAGCAGGTCCTCGCTCCTGGCACCTCTGTCACTTTGGGAGCCCTAATTCGCTAACTAACTCACTCACTCACTAGCGAACTTACGGGTGGGGACGTCTCGCCTCTGCTGAGCTGGGCCCAGACCTCCCCAGAGTCACTGCCCCTCACCCTCCCCTCTAACAGGGCAGTGGGGACGGGCAGGGGGGAGTGGCTGAGCCAGTCGCTGCTGCTGGCTTGTGCCCCCCGTCCCCGCTTGCTACCGTGCCCACAGAGCCAGACCTCTGTGGCAGTGAGAGCAGCCGATTTCTGGGCCCTAAGGGCAGGAGGGCAGGCCTAGGAGTCCCACACCAGTCCCCTGTTCTTCACCCCCACCCTGCAGCCTGTGGCTCCGAGGGCTGGAGGAGGGACATCAGGGGGGACACCCCTCTCCCTGTGGTGGGTTGGGGGAGGGGCATCGGGGGGACACCCCTCTTCTCGTGGTGGGTTGGGGGTGCCTCTCTCGCAAATGGCCCAGGGAAACTTGGAAAGCCCGTTCCAGACTTCGCTCTGTGGAGTCCAGATTCCCCTGCCTCACTCAGGGACGGGTCCCACGAGGGGCAGTCCCGGGGCGGTGCCAGGGACGGGTCCCACGAGGGGTGCTCCTGGGGCAGCAGGGGTGGGGCAGTGCCAGGGATGGTGTCCGACGAGGGGTGCTCCCGGGGCAGCAGGGGTGGTGGCGGCGGGGGGGGGCGGTGCCAGGGACGGGTCCCACAAGGGGAAGTCCCGGGGTGGCGGGGGGGGGGGGGGCGGTGCCAGGAACGGGTCCCACGAGGGGTGCTCCCAGGACAACAGGGGTGGGGCAGTGCCAGGAACGGGTCCCACGAGGTGCAGTCCCAGGGCGGTAGGGGTGGGGGGGAAAGTGGGGGGCGGTGCCAGGGATGGGTCCCACGAATGGGTCCCACGAGGGGTACTCCCGGGGCGGCAGGGTGTGATGCGGTGCCAGGGATGGTGTCCCACGAGGGGCACTCCCGGGGCAGTAGGGGTGGGGTGGTGCCAGGGACGGGTCCCATGAGGGGCAGTCCTGGGGCGGTAGGGGTGGGGGGAGCGGGTGGGGATGATGCCAGGGACAAGTCCCACGAGGGGCAGTCCCAGGGCAGTGGGGCTGGGGGGGGGGCAGCGCCAGGGACGGGTCCCACGAGGGGCAGTCCCAGGGTGGTACGGATGGGGGGGCAGGGTGGGGCGGTGCCAGGGACGGGTCCCACGAGGGGCAGTCCCGGGGCGGTAGGGGTGGGGGGGCAGCGCCAGGCCAGAGCAGGATCTGAGGTTCTCGACTCCTCTCCCGCAGGGCATTCTCCTGAAGCGCAGCGGCAAGTCCCTCAACAAGGAGTGGAAGAAGAAGTATGTGACGCTGTGCGATAACGGAGTCCTCACCTACCACCCCAGCCTGCACGTGAGTGACCCCCGGGCAGGTCCTGCAGAACTGGGGGGTGGCCGGGGGGAGGCACAGAGGTGGTCTCTGCTCTGTTGCTCCAGCAGGTCCTTCGGGGGGTGTCGTGACCCCCCCCCCAAAGCACCAGGTTAGTGGGGGGGGGCTCTGCATCCTGGGTAGCCCCAGGACTCCAGCCTCTCCCCGTAATGGGAACCCAGGCAGGCACTCTGGTCCCCGCTGGCCAGGACAGCACCTCTCGCCCCCCTCCAGAGTTCGTCTGGCTGAGGGGAGGGGTCAGCAGGGACAAGCATGCTAAGTAACATGCCCCTTTCTTTTCCTGCTTCCCTGGCCAGTCCCCAGTCAGGCAGGGCCCCTGGCAGGAGGGAGAAGGTAAAAGCTCCTTGCAGTCAGGGCCGATGGCCCTGTCTGGGTGTGGAACGTGTTCCTGGCTGTTAGGTTTTGGGTAACAGAGAGGAGGTGCCATGCAGAGCCTGCCGAGCTGAGCTGTCACTCGATGCATCTACAGTCTCTTCGCGGCTGGCTCACAGCTGCCTCTTCCATCCATCTCTGTCGCCTCCCTGCTGCGGGGCTAATGGCTTCTCTCCCGTTCCCTCTTGAGCACAGTTTGCTGCTAAGACAGTGAACCGTGGCCACAAACACACCTGTGGCCCTGCAGACCGCGGCGCCCTCTGGACAGCAGGGATCATTTCATGGGGGGCACAGGGCAGCCAGTGCGCAGTGGGCCCTGAGCTAGCCAAAGGGGTGCCGTCGTGCCCCGGGGCTCGAGGGGTGAGCTGCTCCATGCTTAGAGCCCTGAATCCCTCGGACCCCAAGTGTTCTAATGCCCAGAGCTTCATCCCTCAGCTCCTGGAACCCCGTGTGCCCCCATCCGGCTCTCTGTGCCCTCTCCTGCAGCAGCTCACCTCGGAGCACCACCTCTCATCCCATTGCCTTAAGCCATGGGACTGTAAAACCTAGCTCTGCTGTGCCATCCGACTCCTCTTCCGACCCCCGGGTGCTCTGCCCCGGTCTCCACTCCTCCGACTCCCTCCTGCATTCTCTCTTCCATAGCCTTGGACCCTGGAGACTGCAGGGGAGCTGCCCTTGGCTAGAGAGAGGGCGTGCGTGCGTGTGCCCCGTGTGTGCGTGCGTGTGCCCCGTGTGTGCGTGCGTGTGCCCCACCTTTACGCTAGGGTCAGAGCCGGCCCTTGTTACCTCGGTCAGCTCCCACTGCTGAGGGTGGAGGAATATCTTGGGATGTCCCTCGCCGTCATCGTGTGACATTACGGTTACTGCCCAGCGCCGGCACCCTGGGCCCTTCGCCCAGTGCTGCTGGACACCCAGGGAAGTACATGCCGAAGGCATTGCCTCTACGTGCCTTTCCACCGACGCGCTGAGCAGGGAAGTAAAATGAGGAGTAATAAGGCCTGCCTGGCATGCACATGCTGGTAGCCCTCTCTGTCCCCCCCCCAACTAACTCCCTGCAGGGCAAAGGGCGTCTGTCTCCTCCCCACCCAGACACCATCTTCCCCAGGGGCCAAGAGCCCCACTGGGCACCTCCACGCTGTGTTGCTTCCGGAAGGCTGGCAGACTCAAGTGTTGGTGGCTGTGAGCAGGCCTGAATGGCCGAGTGCCCCTTGCGGCTGGCCTGACGCCTGCTCCGGAAACTCTGCTCTGGGGCCAGGGGCCTGCTGGAGCCCACGACACAGGGAGGGGAAGGGAGCCCTGCATGGGGGTCACAGGCTGTCCTCACCACTTGTGCATTGCCCTCTGGAGCGCAGCAGGAGCCACTGCCGTGCAGGGAACACGTAGCCACTTCCGAGGAGAGTGCCAGCGGGCGTTCCCGTGGGTCCTCGAGGGGTGCCCTGAGGCGAGCATGTGACACTAGAACAGCCTGGCTGACTAGCAAGGGCCATATTCCAAAGGAAGGATTGCCGCAGCAGCAGCATGGGTCCAGCAGGCACACAAAGAAAGGAGAGTAGCAAAATAAGAGACCCTGGACTTGAGAAAAGTAACTTTGATTCCCTCAGGGAACTGATGGGCAGGATCCCCTGGGAGGCTAATATGAGTGTGGAAGGAGTACAGGAGAGCTGGCTGTATTTTAAAGAAACCTTATTGAGGGCACAGGAACAAACCATCCCGATGTGCAGAAAAAATAGCAACTATGGCAGGCGACCAGCTTGGCTTAACAGTGAAATCTTTGGTGAACTTAAACTCAGAAAGGAACCTTACAAGAAGTGGAAACTTGGTCAGATGACCAGGGAGGAGTATAAAAATATTGCTCGAGCATGCAGGGGTGTAATCAGGAAGGCCAAAACACAATTGGAGTTGCAGCTAGCAAGGGATATTAAGAGTAACAAGAAGGGTTTCTACAGGTGTTAGCAACAAGAAAAAGGTCAGGGAAAGTGTGGGACCCTTACTGAATGGGGGAGGCAACTTAGTGACAGATGATGAGGAAAAAGCTAATGTACTCAATGCTTCACAGACACGATCAGCTCCCAGAATGCTGCACTGGGCAGCACAGTATGGGGAGGAGGTGAGCAGCCCTCAGTGGTGAAAGAACAGCTTAAGGACTATTTAGAAAAGCTGGACATACACAAGTCCATGTGTCCAGATCTAATGCATCCGAGGGTGCTGAGGGAATCGGCTGATGTGATTGCAGAGCCATTGGCCATTATCTTTGAAAACTCATGGCAATCGGGGGAGGTCCCGGACGATTGGAAAAAGGCTAATGTAGTGCCCATCTTTAAAAAAGGGAAGAAGGAGGATCCGGGGAACTACAGGCCAGTCAGCCTCACCTCAGTCCCTGGAAAAATCATGGAGCAGGTCCTCCAGGAATCCATTTTGAAGCACTTGGAGGAGAGGAAGGTGATCAGGAACAGTCAACATGGATTCACCAAGGGCAAGTCATGCCTGAGCAACCTGATTGCCTTCTATGATGAGATAACTGGCTCTGTGGATGTGGGGAAAGAGGTGGATGTGATATATCTTGACTTTAGCAAAGTTTTTGATACGGTCTCCTACAGTATTCTTGCCGGCAAGTTAAAGAAGTATGGATTGGATGAATGGACTATAAGGGGGATAGAAAGCTGGCTAGATTGTCGGGCTCAACGAGAGTTCCCCAAGGGTCGGTCCTGGGGCCAGTTTTGTTTAACATCTTCATTAATGATCTGGATGATGGGATTAATTGCACCTTCAGCAAGTTCGCAGATGACACTAAGCTGGAGGGAGAGGTGGATACACTGGAGGGTAGGGATAGGGTCCAGAGTGACCTAGTCAAATTGGAGGATTGGGCCAAAAGACATCTGATGAGGTTCAACAAGGACAAGTGCAGAGTCCTGCACTTAGGACAGAAGAATCCCACGCACCGCTACAGGCTGGGGACCGACTGGCTAAGCAGCAGTTCTGCAGAAAAGGACCCTGGGGATTACAGTGGATATGAGTGATATGAGATACAGAAGCTGGATATGAGTCAGCAGTTGCCAAGAAGGCTAACGGCATATTGGGCTGCATTAGTAGGAGCATTGCCAGCAGATTGAGGGAAGTGATTATTCCCCTCTATCTGACACTGGTGAGGCCACATCTGGAGTATTGGTCCACTTTTGGGTCCCCACTACAGAAAGGATGTGGACAAATTGGGGAGAGTCCAGCAGAGGGCAACAAAATTGATCAGGGGGCTGGGGCACATCACTTATGAGGAGAGGCTGAGGGAACTGGGATTGTTTAGTCTGCAGAAGAGAAGAGTGAGGGGGGATTTGATAGCTGCTTTCAACTACCTGAAGGGGGGTTCCAAAGCGGATGGAGCTCGGCTGTTCTCAGTGGTACCAGATGACAGAACAAGAAGCAATGGTCTCAAGTTGCAGTGGGGGAGGTCTAGGTTGGATGTTAGGAAAAACTTTTTCACTAGGAGGGTGGTGAAGCACTGGAATGGGTTACCTAGGGAGGTGGTGGAATCTCCATCCTTGGAGGTTTTTAAGGCCCAGCTTGACAAAGCTCTGGCTGGGATGATTTAGTTGGGAATTGGTCCTGCTTTGAGCAGGGGGTTGGACTAGATACCTCCTGAGGTCCCTTCCAACCCTGAGATTCTCTGATTCTATGAAAGGTCAGGGCATGTAACCCTCATCTCCCTTCGCTTCATTGGGAAATGCGCTGTACCCGCCCGCAGCCCCTCCAGCCTGGCTGGAGTGAGGCTCAGCTGCAGAATCCAGGTGTGCCGAGGAGGCAGCTGAGAACTATCATCGTTCTCCAGGTGGGGTCTTCCTACAGCGCAGAGGCCTCTGTGCGCGGCCCCCGTGATCCCAGGGACTTTTTCCTGCCATGTCCCACTGCTGCCCCCCCCCCCCCACTCTGGCCCCAGCTCCCCTGCGGTCAGGGCAGCTGCCCCAGGTGTATTAGCTGCACTGCCCCAGTTGAGTTGCATTTGTGTTTCCTTCAGGGCTTCCTCTCTCTGGACTCCCCTGAGTTATTTAGTTGGTGTTGATTTAGTTGGGGTTGGTCCTGCTTTGAGCAGGGGGTTGGACTAGATACCTCCTGCGGTCCCTTCCAACCCTGATATTCTATGATTTGGTTTCATTGGGATTCTTTGATCAGCAAGTTCAGCTCTTGGCACCTCCAGCCCCAGCAATGGGAAAAGCCCTCCCCCCCCCCCCTTTCCCTAGACTCCTCACTGTCTCCAGGAATTAGACTTGTAGTTCTTGCAATGATGCCCCCATAAGACCTTGTTCAACGCTGGAGTTAAGTGTCCTTTACCCCCTTGGTTGTACTGGTCCTTGGTAGCCTGGACCTGCTGCTATCACCCTGGAGCTCAAGCAGAGCCTTGTCTTGCAGCCCACAGCTGGTGTCAACTCTGTTGCTTTCCCTGGAATCTGTGTTCATTGACTCTGAGTTTTCAACAGCTTTGGGCATTGTGCAGATGGGGTGTCCTGAGCTGGAGCTGAGAGCAGCAGCTGATGCTGCAGACAGGAGGGCTCTGCAGGCCGGGTCCCAGGGCTGCAGGTCTCTGGCGCAGCTTTCCACATTCCCTTGGCCTCTTTTCCCTTCTTTGGTGTCTGAGTTTGTTCCATGCGAGGAAAAGAGCAAATTTCATGGAAAGGCCAAGGCAGTTTCAAGTCACTTTCCCAAAGCCTTGGAGAGCAAGTGTCTCTGCTCCTGGGGAAAGCACACGGCTCGGCCCGGCCAGGCTGCGCGAAGCAGCGCCAGAGAGAAAGCATCTCCCATTTTGCAGCCAGTGGAGCCATTCACACAATCACCTTCTGTTAATTCTATCTGCAACATCAATTAAATTGTTTGTAGAAACTAATTGAATGTGGCTTAATCACACATCTTAATAGCTTTCCACGCTTTGAACTCGTTGTTAATTCCAGTAATAAAATGAAATGAGAGAACTGGCTGGGTAATTAGTGAGGAGGCTTGGGGAAGAAATTGCTCTTTTATAGCATGTAATAAAAGCAGCGTGCTGGTGACCGCTCTCTCCGGCAGGCAGCCGGCTAGCACAGCGTTTGTGCTGAGCTAGGGAAAATCCTTCAGCCCCTCTGAGATTCCCTGCCCAGGGGCTTCTCCTCTCTCCCACTCAGCCCCGGCGCTGCTTGGAGGAGCTGGTAATGAGGCTGTACAGCTGGGGAATGCTTGGGACACCCAAGGGTGTCTGTTGGCTTGGGCGCTCTGCTCGGGTCGAGTCAAGGCCCCCTAGGAGTCCAGTGCCTGGGAAGGGTGTGCGGTGGCCCTTCTCTGCTGGGCTGGGAGCTAGGCCCCTGTCAGAGCGAGGGAGGTCAGTGCAGGCTGGCTGAGCCAGTCCAGCAGCGGTAGTCCTTGCACATCATGACCTGGAGGCTATGGAAGTGTGACCCATACAATGCTCCTCCACCCGCCGCTTTAAGCCAGGGGGCAGTCAGAGGAGCCGTGGCTCCTAGGTTGGGCCTGTTCGTTGCTCTACCTTCCTGAGTTTAGAAGCAGAGGATTTACACAGGGACCAACTCTGACTTAATCTTTTTGGTGACCTCCTTGTGAACTGGAGCAAACCCAAGCTTTCCTGCAGAACAGAGAACTGCAGCTGCCGCTTCGTCCTGGCCGGCTGCTGTCCCTCATCTGCCACGTACAGAGCAAGCCCCCAGGGAGGGGATGCTGTGCAGAGCTGCCTTGGGTCCCAGAGCAGGGAGGGGACAGCCCCTCCCTGTAGCCTTCTCCCCCCTCCCCCCTACACTCCTGGGACCTTGCTCTCAGCCCGAGGGACGGCCCCTTTCTGTGAGGGGATCACACGTGGACTTGTGCACGTATTTCTGGGTACATCAGTCCCAGATTGGAGGGACTTGCTTGGGGGACTGAGTTATGGGGAGAGGCTGAAAGAGCGAAGTGTGTCTCTCCGGGTGGCTCATACTTGCAGTCTGTGGGTGAGATGTGCCAGTTGCTGTCATGGTTTCCCAAGAGAAGAGGTGGAAGCCCAGAAAGTCGTGCTGGCGAATGTACCACAGGGAACTCCCTGTGTTTGGATCCCAGGAGCTGGGATCTGGGAGAGATTTTCCGGCTCTGTGTTCCACAGGCTACAGGAAGGAAGGAATGGGACTGCCCGTGTTCCCGCAGCTCAGCATCGCTACCTGTGCTCTGACGAAGGGGCCTGGGCTGTGGGCACTGAGTTCTAATCCGGCCCCAGGTTGGGAGGGGGCTGGCTGGCTCAGGGATGGCATTATTCATGTCAGGCAATGGCTGGCCCTGGGAACGGGACAGGAGCCTCTCACCTCGAGGCCAGCTGCACTGGTAGTGCAGGGAAGCACAAGAGGAGCCTGGGGGTGTTTGAGCTGTAATGGGGAAGTGAATCCGGAGCTCTGAAACACCTCCATGTCGCTTGCTGGCCGCCTTGCGGCTGTCTGGGGCAATGACCGCCTGGCAGAGCGTGTGAGTGGAGGGAGGTAGAGAGGCTTGCACTGAGCCTGAACCTGCTGTCTCTCTGCTGTAGGATTACATGCAGAACGTCCATGGCAAGGAAATAGATCTGCTGAGAACAACAGTGAAGGTGCCGGGCAAGCGGCTCCCCAGGGCGACGACGGCGACAGCCCCCAGCGCCAGCCCCAAAACCAACGGGCTTGCCAAGGAGCGGAGCAGCATGCAGTTCCCAGGAGGCCCAGGTAAGGAGAGGAGGAGGGTCTCGCCCAGGCTGAGCGGCTACAGGGCTCTTAGCTAAGTCGCAAGTAGACAATGCATGAGTGGTTCTGGTGTCTCCTGCTCCTCCCACTTTTTTCACCAGTGTCTTTTACACAGCGACCCTGTGTCTGCACGGGGCCGAGATGAGCGCTCTGTTTGGGCAGGGCCATCTGGCTTCCCTCCTGGAGATGGGACGGGGCTGAAACACTTGCCTCTCAGGCCCCTGACATTTGTGTGGCTTTACAGTTACATTTTCCTGTTTTAGAAAACGTTTCCCCTCTGTTGCCATGGGAGCCCCGGTGACTGACTGATCTGCCAGGCAGACAGGGAACTATCCGGCTGCACAAAGTGCTGGCAGATGCATAAAGGAAAGAGACTGTAAAGCGTGTGAAAGCTTTTCCATAGTCCGTCTCAGTGGCAGTGATTGGAGAGTTACGGGGCAAGAGCAAGTCCCAGATTTTCAGACAAGTGGATTTTCATTGATTGGTGTCCCTTTAAGAGACGTTCGGGGTGAGAGGAATGAGAAGTTTCCTAGGGTCTAGCTCAGGGGTTCTCAAACTGGGGGTCGGGACCCCTCAGGGGGTCGCAAGGTTATTACATGGGGGTCGCGAGCTGTCAATCTCCACCCCAAATCCCGCTTTGCCTCCAGCATTTATAATGGGTTAAATATATACACAAGTGTTTTTAATTTATAAGGGGGGGGTCGCACTCAGAGGCTTGCTGTGTGAAAGGGGTCACCAGTAAAAAAATTGAGAGCCACTGGTCTTGCTGAACTTCATGACTCCAGCAGGTACTCTCAGTCAGAACTGGAGGGAAGTTCTCAAACAGATTAAGGCTGATTGACTCCGACATGCTGAACCCTCTGTCCAGACTTGCCAGGAGCCTGGGAGACGGAGCCACGAGAACTTGGGTGTCGCTGAGAGGAGATTCTGACCTAGGGCTTTGCTGGGGCCTGATGGGCTGAGCACTGCCCACGTGCCATTCACATGCACAGGAGACACAGTCCCTGACCAAGAGCTAAGAAGAGAAGCGGAAAATCTCCCTCCCACTCTACATCGGGGTACTCAGGTACTCTGGGGACGGCCCCAGGCAAAATCCCCAAGGGACAATAGGGACAGCTTTTATATCCAGTAATACCCCCCGTGGCTCCTGCGCCCAGCCAGCTTCATGGGCTGGTTTCTCGGGGATGTTATGACAGGTGAAGGAGGACATGGTGGTGGTCTTGCCCGTCAGGCCGGGGGTGGGGGAGCCTGGGCGCTGGGGGCAGAGTGGCAGGAAGGGGTTGTGGGAGAAACCATTGGGAAGGGCTAAGGGTAACGGAGAAATGTCAGACACGTCTGCTCCAGGCCACCTCCACTCCTCAGATGGAATGGGGAAAGAACAATAAATCCTTCGAAACTGCAGGACACTGACTCATGGGTGACTTTACCTCAGTATCTTTTGGGGGGAAAAACCTGAACATAGACTGTCAAAAAGGTTACAAAGAGGACAATTTATAGTCAGAACTGGTAGAGATGCCTCTAGTTAAGGTGGAATAACATTTTCCATTATAAGCCCCTATTTTCAGCTGCATATAACATTGCCAAACTTTAACCCTTTGGGCTGAAATATTCCATGTTGGGCTTCTGCCTGAGGCTGAATTTTTAAACATTTAAGCAAAAATGATTCACCATTAGCTTTGCCAACGCTGAAGAGTTTTTTCCAGCTGAAGAGCTTCAGCACCTTGAGGGCGTAGAACAGGAACTTGAAATTTAGCCAGGGAATAGTCCTGGGGTTAGAGAGGTGTCTTTTGTAATCCCCATGAAAATGTGTTCAGATTTGGCAGCATAAACCCCTGCAAACTGCATTTGCACATGCTCAGTAGAGCTTGTTAGAAGCTTGCTGATAAAATCTCTTGAACATTCCTTCCACACTGAGCATGCTCGTTGGCCCCCAAAGCTGGAGCTTGACAGGGCAGCCTGTGCATTCCTATCCTCTGAGTGCTCGACTTTGCAACCCTAATGTTCTTTTGAGATCGTTTTGTTTGGGGGGTTTTGTATGAAATGATACAGAGAGCAGAGAATCCAACCAGGAACAAGCCCATTGCTGAGGCCAAGGGTAAGGTCTATTAACAGTTTTTAGTATCTAATTAAATGCAGATAACCAGTGTTAATGAAGCATTAAGGGTGAGCAATCGAGTCAGGAATTTCCCAAAGTGAGGGTTGCTGTCCCATGTTAACTCGCCCAGTTTGCATTTCCAGTCTGTGCATTCATCACAGACAGTGATACTTTACAGGGCAAACTGGCCTAGCAAGCAAATCCCTACCCCTGGGATTGGAGCAGGTTAGAAAAGGGGTTTCTTTTTTTTCACTTTTGGTTTGAAACTGAAAACTAGCTGACCTGTTTTGCTCAGACATACCCCAGACCATGCCCTCTAGGGGAGCCTGGGAGCCGTCAGACCACAGGGAATTTGAGCAAGTTCTGAGCTCTCCACCGTCCACAGCTACCTCTCAGATCTGCTCCAGCTGTGTCCTTGTCGCCTCGTTCCCCCTTCACTGCCAGCCAAGGGAGCCTTCAATCATCTCAGTCTCCGAAATGACAGTGCCATGAGCAGCCGCCCAGCCAGCCTGGCGGTGCTGCTCAGCGCTGGGGCTGGGCTCTGCGGGGGCTCTCACTGCCTGTGCGTCTCCAGAGAGGGAGTCCACTGCCCTGCGGAGCTCAGCTCGCGGAACTGTCGGGCCACAGGTGAGGGGAGTTGAGGCCCCCCCTTCATGACTGGTAACACGACCGCTTTAAAGGCGCCTGCCTGCAGGTGGAGGAAGGAGGGGGGTGGGGAGGCAGCCCTGCTCTGAGGATGGGCAGAGCCGCCCTGGGAGGAGGGTCAGCTGCCTGGCCGGAAGGGGGCGTAATGGCAGGTGAGTAGGACTGGCTGGAAACAAGAATTCTGTGTTGCAAAAAACCTGTGAGGTTTTGAAAGTCCTGGTGATTCTGCATCGGAATGAACCAGAGACCTTTCAAAAACAGGGGATAGAGATGCACCTCAGACTGCCCAGCAGCGAGGTCACTCACCGGCGATGT
Organism: Emys orbicularis; assembly: GCF_028017835.1. NCBI lineage: Eukaryota > Metazoa > Chordata > Testudines > Emydidae > Emys > Emys orbicularis. The sequence goes on from NC_088684.1 coordinate 299,894,251, forward strand.
GGGAGACAAGTCCTGGCTTTGGAACATTTCCCGTCTCTGAATCAGGACGATTTGGGCCGTGACCCTGGGTCTCCCATCTCCCAGGTGAGTGCCAGGCCTCCGGGTGAGGAATTAGCTCATTCTGGGGCTCGTCAGCACTTAGCAATCCCTGACAATGAGCACAGGGCTGTCTCTCCCTCTCAAAGCCTCCTGCTGGAGCTCTTCCATTTTGTATCAGTAATTACATATTCATTGGGCCAGAGAGAGAGAACAATTCTCAATCCTACTGGCTAGTCTGGGGTCTCTCTCTCTTTCTCGTTTCGATCACAAAGTCCATCCTGGACCAAACAACCTTCCTGACAAAAGTTTCTTTGGAACCAATACATTTCCAGAAAAACTTTTGGTTTTCATAAATTGTTACTTTTCAATGAAAAACCATTTTGTCAAAAAATACCCAATCGGCTCGAGCTGCCGGCGTTCCCAGGATGTGCAGCCTCTGGTAGCTCGTCACATTCTTTAATGTCAAGTTCGCTGGGGAAAGGCATTATTAGTTCAGTGCTGACAAGACCCAGAATGAGCCAGTTCCTCACCCAGAGACCTGGCAGTGCCAGCTGGACCCCAGAAAGACAGGATAGTGCATGCAGGGGTGCCCGGGGGGAGGAGGGGAGGAACTCGAGTTTAACCAGCTTTGACTACAACAAGCAAAACAATACAAGTGTTTAGGGTGGACTCCGATGGGGTGGGGCCTGGTGAGCTGGGAATGGGAGGAGGCTCAGGGCTAGGTGGCAGGGAAGCTACTGAAGCAGGGGAGGGCTTTTCAGCACGATAGCTAGCACCCAGTCGCTGTCTACATGGGGACTAAGGAGAGTGCAGGTCCATTAACTAAAGGTGTGAAGCCAGTGTGCATAAGTTAGTGTGTTAACCCTGTGTGGATGGTCAGTGGGGTTCAGACCTTTAGATCCACGACACAGTCCTCTGCTGCTCAAGCTAACAGAGTAACTGATAAGAGTAGAAGACTCACACTTGGCCCGAGGCTTCTATTTACCAGACCCCAAACGAAAGCTGAGAGACAGAAAAAATAGGTGAAATGCCAGGTTCTGTAGGGCAGAGAACTGTAGTGTTTATAAACAGTTAATTCTCTGTCCCCTTCTGCTCCTACACCCCTGGTCCCACACAGCTTCACTTGTCCCCCACCCTGCTCCTCTCCTGCCCCGTGCCCTGCTCCTGCCTACGTCCGCCCTTCTCTGCCCTTTTCCTGCCCCGTCCTCTGCTCCTGCCTACGTCCGCCCTTCTCTGCTTCTCTCCTGCCCCGTGCCCTGCTCCTGCCTACGTCCGCCCTTCTCTGCTCCTCTCCTGCCCCGTGCCCTGCTCCTGCCTACGTCCGCCCTTCTCTGCTCCTCTCCTGCCCCGTCCCCTGCTCCTGCCTACGTCCGCCCTTCTCTGCTCTCTCTCCTGCCCCGTGCCCTGCTCCTGCCTACGTCCGCCCTTCTCTGCCCTTTTCCTGCCCCGTCCTCTGCTCCTGCCTACGTCCGCCCTTCTCTGCTCCTCTCCTGCCCCGTCCCCTGCTCCTGCCTACGTCCGCCCTTTCCTGCTCCGTCCCCTGCTCCTGCCTACGTCCGCCCTTCTCTGCCCTTTTCCTGCCCCGTCCTCTGCTCCTGCCTACGTCCGCCCTCTCCTGCCCCGTCCTCTGCTCCTGCCTACGTCCGCCCTCTCCTGCCCCGTCCCCTGCTCCTGCCTACGTCCGCCCTTCTCTGCTCCTCTCCTGCTCCTGCCTACGTCCGCCCTCTCCTGCCCCGTCCCCTGCTCCTGCCTATGTCTGCCCTTCTCTGCTCCTTTCCTGCCCCGTCCCCTGCTCCTGCCTACGTCCGCCCTTCTCTGCTCTCTCTCCTGCTCCGTCCCCTGCTCCTGCCTATGTCCGCCCTTCTCTGCTCTCTCTCCTGCCCCGTCCCCTGCTCCTGCCTACGTCCGCCCTTCTCTGCTCCTCTCCTGCTCCGTCACCTGCTCCTGCCTACGTCCGCCCTTCTCTGCTCCTCTCCTGCTCCGTCACCTGCTCCTGCCTACGTCCGCCCTTCTCTGCCCTTTTCCTGCCCCGTCCTCTGCTCCTGCCTATGTCCGCCCTTCTCTGCTCCTCTCCTGCCCCATCCCCTGCTCCTGCTTACGTCCGCCCTCTCCTGCCCCGTCCCCTGCTCCTGCCTACGTCCGCCCTTCTCTGCTTCTCTCCTGCCCCGTGCCCTGCTCCTGCCTACGTCCGCCCTTCTCTGCTCTCTCTCCTGCCCCGTGCCCTGCTCCTGCCTCCGTCCGCCCTTCTCTGCTCCTCTCCTGCCCCGTGCCCTGCTCCTGCCTACGTCCGCCCTTCTCTGCTCCTCTCCTGCCCTGTGCCCTGCTCCTGCCTACGTCCGCCCTTCTCTGCTCCTCTCCTGCCCCGTCCCCTGCTCCTGCCTCCGTCCGCCCTTCTCTGCTCCTCTCCTGCCCCGTCCCCTGCTCCTGCCTACGTCCGCCCTTCTCTGCTCCTCTCCTGCTCCGTCACCTGCTCCTGCCTACGTCCGCCCTTCTCTGCTCCTCTCCTGCTCCGTCACCTGCTCCTGCCTACGTCCGCCCTTCTCTGCCCTTTTCCTGCCCCGTCCTCTGCTCCTGCCTATGTCCGCCCTTCTCTGCTCCTCTCCTGCCCCATCCCCTGCTCCTGCTTACGTCCGCCCTCTCCTGCCCCGTCCCCTGCTCCTGCCTACGTCCGCCCTTCTCTGCTTCTCTCCTGCCCCGTGCCCTGCTCCTGCCTACGTCCGCCCTTCTCTGCCCTTTTCCTGCCCCGTCCTCTGCTCCTGCCTACGTCCGCCCTTCTCTGCTCCTCTCCTGCCCCGTGCCCTGCTCCTGCCTACGTCCGCCCTTCTCTGCTCCTCTCCTGCCCCGTGCCCTGCTCCTGCCTACGTCCGCCCTTCTCTGCTCCTCTCCTGCCCCGTGCCCTGCTCCTGCCTACGTCCGCCCTTCTCTGCTCCTCTCCTGCCCCGTGCCCTGCTCCTGCCTACGTCCGCCCTTCTCTGCTCCTCTCCTGCCCTGTGCCCTGCTCCTGCCTACGTCCGCCCTTCTCTGCTCCTCTCCTGCCCCGTCCCCTGCTCCTGCCTCCGTCCGCCCTTCTCTGCTCCTCTCCTGCCCCGTCCCCTGCTCCTGCCTTCGTCTGCCCTTCTCTGCTCCTCTCCTGCCCCGTGCCCTGCTCCTGCCTACGTCCGCCCTTCTCTGCTCCTCTCCTGCCCCGTCCCCTGCTCCTGCCTACATTCACCCTTCTCTGCTCCCGTGGCTCCTTCTTGCTCCTACCCCCTTCCCAGCCCACCTCTGCTCCTAGCCTCCTGCATCTCCATCAGCTCGTCTCTGCACGCCCTGAGCTGGGGACATTGAGTGCACAGGGGACAGGCTCCCTGTTCTGCTCCTGGGCCCAGCACCACAGTGGCTTTGTGCAGCTTGGAGGAGCAATTGCAGGAGAAGTGCTACTCAGCCACGGCTCAGTCTCTCTGGGGGATGGCGCATGCACAGGCCGGTCACATGTTGGCGCTGTCGGGGGCTGGAGCGCACTGCGATCAGATGGAATAGTCAGAGACTTCAGCTGCCAAACTCCCAAGTCTCTACTGAGCATGTGCAAACTGACATTTTTTTCAGTGATAACTTGCTCAAATTTGGGCAAATTTTCACAGATGCATCTGAAGGCATCTCCCTGAGACCTGGGCGACTATCTCACCTACCCGTCACATTTCAAGTCACTGCTCCAAACGGCTCAGCCATTTCCTACAAGATTTTGGGAAAATAGATTGTGTTCTCGGAAATGGCTGGTCCATTTTAGATTTAACATCGCAGTAAAATTCAACCTGAAGCAATCCTCTGGCATGGAAAATTTCAGCCCAAACCGTGGAAGCCTGGCAAGGTTATAAACAACCAGCAACACGCTCTTGTAACGGACGGTCTTGGGCAGCCCAAGTCCAGTTCCTGCGCTGCCTCGAATGAATTCCTCAGGTCTCCAGTAATTCTCCTCGTTCGCCTCTGTCCCCTCCCAGTGCTACGGTATCCTGGGAGAGCTGGGATCACCAGTGTGGCCAGGGCCCAGAGGAGGCCGCGCCATCGAATGATTGACTCCAAAGTCTCCTTTGGCACAATGCCGGCAATCAGCTTGGTAACGGTGAGGCTGCTGGTGCCTCAGGCTGGCCAGTGGTATTTCTTTGTGCTCCTCCGTCTGGTGTCTCTTGTCTTATACTCAGATTGTCATCTCCTTGGGGCAGAGCCCCTCTCTTTGTTCTGTGTCTGTGCAGCGCCCGGCACAGCGAGGTCCTGCTTCCTGACTGGGCTCCGAGGCGCTGCGGGAACACAAATAGTAAGTAAAAATATATAACAGCATTAGGGTATTTTTAGTATCGCTGCGAGTTTTACTATTATCTCCAGAATGAGATAGCCGTAAGACAAGCCTATCTTAGCACTGGTCATTTTTCAGAGGTTCCACTCATCATTCCACATTGATACCCAGGTCTGTCTTCTGCTAATTTAAAACCCAGCAATGTGTACGAGAAATGTAAAAGATTCCTTCCAGTGTGCATTACCGTGCACTGATCAGCTGGGAATGCCATCTCCTGGCGTGCTGCCCATTCCCCTACCTTGGCTAGTCCTTCTGAAATTCCCAAACATTTCTAGCCTTGACTAATCGAAGGAATTATTTTTTCTGGGATTTTGTCCCCTCACTCTTCACCCCTTTTTCCAGGTCTTTAATATATAACATTGGTCATAGTATGGACCCTAGCGGATCTCCACTGTTAACCTTTTGCCATATTGGAAACTGACAGTTATTCCTAATTAACTTCCGTAAACCATTGCCAGTAATTCTTTACAAGTCCTGAGACCAGGGGAGATTCCTGAAGGAATCAGAAAAAGCAAATGTGGTACCAGTCTTTAGAGAAAGGAAAGACAAGTGTTCCTGGTGGTTACTGCCCACGTCTCTAGGAAAATAACAGAACAAATATTAATGGACCAAATCTTCACAAGTGTCTGCTAATTTTGGGTGCTCAACTTAAGGCACCCAGGTCCTGCTTTTCAGAGGCACTGCCCACTGGCAGCTCCCACTGACTTCAGCTGGAAGTGCAGGTACTCAGCACGTGGGAAAATCAGGCCCCCCAAACCTCCCGAGGGGCCCACAACACGTGAGTTGCCCAAATGAAGTGAACACTCCCAAAATGAACAATCAGCAGCACTGAGCAGAGACAATGGTGCCAGGCAAGCAGAGTTGCGTTTGGACAGGCGAATGCAGCAGTGGGGTGTACAATGGTAGTCCTGGGTATGAGATAGTATTTCAGATTTCACTGGCTGCAGGAGGAGCTGCTGCCGTGTGGATTTGAACTGACTGAGAACATATTGCCGGGCACTGAGTGGAGGGAGCGTGTTTACAGCTCCTCTCCCCAGCCCGAGCCTGTTTCTCTCCTTACTCCTGTTCACACATGAGAGCCAATTGTGAGAACACAGCTCCATCCCCAAACCAGCAGGCCAACACCTTCCTGGTCCTGCCCCTGCACTTCACAGAGCCTGGTTCCCCTCTCATCCCCCAGCCTGCCGCCTCTGCTTGTTCCTGGCATGAGGGGCGGAGGCAGGTGCCAGGCATCCAGCTTCTACTGGATGTGCAGACTGGACAAAAAGGGAATTTTACGTGGGTCGGACATGACATGCCCCAGCCTAGAATCCCAGCCCTGCCTCCCAATGACCCAGACCCCGCCCCCCCCTTTCCCAGCACAGAACCCCATTGCCTCACTGACCACAGGATCCAGCAAATCTCAGCAAGATACTGAACATCTGCAGGGAGTTTAGAGCAGAAGGTCACAGGTCTTGAGAGCCAAGAATGCAGGTCACGCTTCGAGGATGGGAGACTATTTTGGAGACAAGCGACTCTGAGAAGGGCTTTAGGCTCGTGTGGAAAGCAGCTGAACATGAGCCCCCAGTGCGATGCTGTAGCTAAGGGCTAGTTGAGTCCATGGATCTAAGCAGAGAACCGTGAATAGGAGCAGGGAGGTGATAGTACCTTTAATTAATATGTATTTCTTTGTATTGTGGCAGCACCTCGTAGCTGCAGTGGTGGGCCAGGCCCCCATTATGTGAGGCTCTATACAAACACAGAACAAAGCCAGTACCTGCCCAAAGGGTTTGCAATCCAAGCAATAGGACAAGAGACAGTAGCTGGCTACACAAGGGAGCAATGAGACGACAGTAGAACCTCAGAGTTACAGACACCAGAGATACCAACTGACCGGTCAACCACACACCTCATTTGGAACCAGAAATATGCAATCAGGCAGCAGCAGAGACACACATAAAAAAGCGAATACAGTACCGTACTGTGTTAAACATAAACTACTAAAAAAATAAAGGGAAAGTTTAAAAAAAATTGACAAGGTAAGGAAACTGTTTCTGTGCTTGTTTCATTGGCATTAAGATGGTTAAAAGCAGCATTTGTCTTCTGCATAGTAAAATGTCAAAGCTGTATTAAGCCAATGTTCAGTTATAAACTTTTGAAAGAACAACCCATAACGTTTTGTTCAGAGTTATCAGAGTTACAAACAACCTCCATTCCCGAGGGGTTCGTAACTCTGAAGTTCTACTGTATATTGGTCGGAATGAATGGAATGGTCTCAGCACACCAGCAGCCCAGCTGTTGTCAAAATTTTCATAGACATAAAGGAAAAGGAAAATTGTAAGAAGGGATTTGCATGAGGTGACTTTGTGGCTGTTTACGGGAGCTCCTCTCAAGCATGAGTGGCAGCATGAGAGAAAACACAAAGGTGCTTGTTTGAAAATTGAACAAGTGAATGATGAGCTATGTAATATACCTCCGTATATGGCGTTAATGAGATCATTACTGGATATTGTGTCCATCCTTTAATAGGATGATGAGAAATTGGAAAGATGTCCGCAAAAAGAAAACACCACAAGAATGATCTGAGGTCTGGAAAACCTACCTGACAGTGAGAGACTAAAGAATATAAGAACGGCCAGGCTGGGTCAGACCAAAGGTCCATCTAGCCCAGTATCCTGTCTTCTGACAGCGGCCAATGCCAGGTGCCCCAGAGGGAATGAACAGAACAGGGAATCATTAAGTGATCCATCCCCTGTCGCCCATTCCCAACTTCTGGCAAACAGAGGCTAGGGACACCATCCCTGCCCGTCCTGGCTAATAGCCATTGATGGACCTATCCTCCATGAACTTATCTAGTTCTTTTTTGAACCATATTGTAGTCTTGGCCTTCACAACATCCCCTGGCAATGAGTTCCACAGGCTGACTTTGCATTGTGTGAAAAAATACTTCCTTTTGTTTGTTTTAAACCTGCTGCCTATTAATTTCATTTGGTGACCCCTAAAAGAAGCCCAATTGAGTTTATTGAGAACATACATACATAAGAACAGCCATACTGGTTCAGACCAATGGGCCATCCAATCCAGTGTCCTGTCTTAAACAGTGGTCAGTGCCAGATGCTTCAGAGAGCATGAACAGAACAGGGCAACTTATTGAGAGCTCCACCCCTGTTGTCAAGTCCCAGTTTCTGGACAGACAGCCAGAGTTTCAACACAACCAGAGCATGGGGCTACAGCCCTGACCATCTTGGTTAACAGCCATTGAAGGACCCATCCTCCAGGAACTGATCAAGTTCTTTTTTGGAACTCAGTTATAATTTTCCCTTCACAACATCCCCTGGCAACAAGTTCCACAGGTTGACTGTACGTTGTGTGAAGAAGTACTTCCTTATGTTTGTTTTAAACCGGCTGCCTATTAATTGCATTGGGTAACCCCAGGTTCTTGTGTTATGTGTAGGGGTAAATAATACTTACTTTCTTGACACTTTTCATGATTTTATAGACCTCTATCAATCTCCCCTTAGTCGTCTCTGTTCCAAGCTGAACATTCCCAGTCTTTTTAATCTCTCCTCACATGGAAGCCGTTCCACACCCCTAATCATTTTCATTGCCCTTCTCTATACTTTTTCAATCTAACACATCTTTTTTGAGATGGGGCGACCAGATCTGCACACAGTATTCAAGATATGGGCATACCATGGATTTATATCAGGGGTTCTCAAACTGGGGGTCAGGACCCCTCGGGGTCATGAGGGTATTATATGGGGGGTCGCGAGCTGTCAGTCTCGACCCCAAACCCCGCTTCGCCTCCAGCATTTATAATGGTGTTAAATATATTAAAAAGTGTTTTTAATTTGTAAGGGGGGGTCACACTCAGAGGCTTCCTATGTGAAAGGGGTCACCAGTACAAAAGTTTGAGAACTACTGATTTATATAGAGGCAATGTGAATTTTCTGTCTTATTATCTATTCCTTTCTTAATGATTCCCAACATTCTGTTCGCTTTTTTGACTGGCGCTGCACATTGAGTGGATGTTTTCAGAGAACTATCCACAATGACTCCAAGTTCTCTTTCTTGAGTGGTAACAGCTAATTTAGACTCCATCATTTTATACGTATAGTTGGGATTATGCTTTCCAATGTGCATTATTTGCATTATTCAACATTGAATTTCATCTGCCATTTTGTTGCCCAGTCACCCAGTTTTGTGAGATCCCTTTCTAGCTCTTCACAGTCTGCTTTGGATTTAACTATCTTGAATAATTTTGGATCATCTGCAAACTTTGCCACCTCACTGTTTACCCCTTTTTCCAGATCAGTTATGAATATGTTGAATAGGACTGGTCCCAGTACAGACTCCTGAGGGACACCACTATTTACCTCTCTCCATTCTGGTAACCTAACATTTATTCCTACCCTTTGTTTTCTGTCTTTTAACCAGTTACTGATCCAGGAAAGGACCTTCCCTCTTATCCCATGATAGCTTACTTTGCTTAAGAGCCTTTGGTGAGGGACCTTGTGAAAGACTTTCTGAAAATCTAAATACACTATATCCACTGGATCTCCTTCGTCCGCATGCTTGTTGACCCCATCAAAGAATTCTAGTAGATTGGTGAAGCATGATTTCCCTTTACAAAAGCCATGTTGATTCTGCCCCAACATATTGTATTCATCTATGGGTGTTTCTACACATAAGCCACTACAGCAGCAAAGCTGCACCGCTGTAGTGCTTCACTGACGATACTACCTATGCCAATGAGAGGGGTTCTCCGTTCAGCGTAGCTAATCCTCCTCCCCCAGAGGCAGAAGCTAGCTCAATGGGAGAATTCTCCCGTCGACCTCACACTACACCAGGGGTTAGGTCCTGCATCACTCTAGATGTGATTAGCTGCATCACTCAGGGGTGTGGATTTTTCACACCTCTGAGCAACATGCTTATACTGACCTTGTAACGATGCTGCCTTTGGTGGGACACTTCTGAGAGTATCAGTTCAGGTCAAATTGCTTAGAGCAGGACAGTTACAGCCCCAGGCTGGAGTTTCTCCACTTCTAAGGCATCAAACCAGCCAAACAGAGAAGACTTTGGTTTCACCCCACTGGCTAACCACAAGTCACACAAGCAATTCCCTTAGACACTCCAGTTTCCCAGTATCACCACCTGTGCCACTCGTTATGGGGACGACTGGTTATGAAAACCAATACCCCAGTAAAAGAAAAAAGGTTCTCCCGATCCCAAAGGACCAAGCCCCAGAGCCAGGTCAATATACAAATCAGATCTTACCCACAAATCACACTGTTGCCAATCCTTTAGAATCTAAAATCTAAAGGTTTATTCATAAAAGGAAAAAGACAGAGATGAGAGCTAGAATTGGTTAAATGGAATCAATTACATCCAGTAATGGCAATGTTCTTGGTTCAGGCTTGTAGCAGTGATGGAATAAACTGCAGGTTCAAATCAAGTCTCTGGAACATCCCCAGCTGGGATGGGTCATTCAGTCCTTTGTTCAGAGCTTCAGTTTGTAGCAAGGTTCCTCCAGAAGTAAGAAGCAGGATTGAAGACAAGATGGAGGGGGGTTTCCATGGCCTTTTATCTCCTCTCCATGTGGAAGGACACTCCTCCGTTCTTACTGTGGAAAATCACAGCAGCAAGATGGCGCCTGGAGTCACATGGGCAAGTCACATGTCCATGCATGACTCAGTTCTTTACAGGCCGACACCATTGTTTACATGTTAGTTTGAAGGTTCCCAGGAAAGCTCAGATGTGGATTGGCGTCTCCCAAAGTTCATTGTCAGTTCAGTGTTTCTTGACTGGGCACCTACTGAGAATGGTCCTTTCTCAAGAAGTTGACCAAATGCTTCACTGAGGCTACTTAGAATCAAAACACATTGAGATACAAGTACAGAGCCAATATTCATAACTTCAACTGCACAAATGATACAGATAGTATAATCATGCCCAGCACATCATAACCTTTCCATAGACACCTCACACAACAACCTTTGTACAATATTTGCTGCAAATATATAACAGTGGTTGCAACAATGACCTATACAGCTACAGGTTATGTCAGTAATGTCACAGACCTAATTTCCTAGTGTAGACCAGGCCTATGTGTCTCATAATTCTGTTCGTTACTATAGTTTCAACCAATTTGCCCAGCACTGAAATTAGTCTTACTGGCCTATAACTGCCAGGATTGCCTCTGCAGCCTTTTGGAAAAATTGGCATCACACTAGCTCTCCTCCAGTCGTCTGGTACAGGAGCTGATTTAAATGATAGGTTACGTACCACAGTTAGTAGTTCTGCAATTCCATGTTTGAGCTCCTTGAGAACTCCCGGGTGATACCATCTGGTCCTGGTGACTTATTGCTGTTAATTTGTCAATTTGTTCCAAAACCTCCTCTAATGACACCTCAATCTGGGACAGTTCCTCAGATCTGTCACCTAAAAAGAATGGCTCAGGTTTGGGAATCTCCCTCACATCCTCAGCTGTGAAGACCATTGCAAAGCTCATCCAGAAGTTATCACCAGAAGTTGTCTCTGTCCTTTGTTATGCAGGATGGTCAGAATGGTCCCTTCTGGCTTTAAAACCTACCAATCTATAACCAGAATAATGCAAATGCCCAGGGAGCCAGAGGGGTCGAGGTCAGGAAGAGTCTGATGCTGAGATTTCTCTGGCTTAGCTCAGCAGTGAGTAAGGTGCAGGATCTGCAAACTCCCGAGGGCTGGAAGTCCCAAGTGGGGATTGTTAATGGTGGGATGTTGGGGGGTTATCAGCAGAGAGGAGACTGAGGCTGAATCTCAGGGCAGGTCCCTGGCCAGGAGATGGCTCCTGCTGGGGAATCCTGTCCCAGGGGAGCGTAGGCACAGTGATCACATAAATTGGAGAACAGACTCTAGGCTTGACGCTGCCCGGCCCCCAGGGGAGGAATTGGATGGTCTCCTGTAGTATGAGCTCTTCTTGCCTGCTCGCTGCAGTATTTCTTCTAGTGCGGGGGGGCCGTTGGGGAACCCACTCACCCGTGTGCCTGCCTCTGGGAGCAGGGTCAGGCTGTGAGTCGGGGCCCCGTGTGCAGGGCCCGTTGGAATGAGGGGGCCCGTAACTTGCTTTGCAGAGACAGGGATCCACCCCCAGCTGTGCACGGGCTGCTCCCCGCCACGTGAGGCTTGTGGCAGGTGACTAGCAGTTGGCCTTTGGCTGGGGGGGCCGGGAGTTGGAGGTTTGTGGTGAGTGTATGTTTTCAGCAGGGCCTGGGGAATGTCAGGGCTGGGCATCTCCGGCAAGCAGGTGGGAGCAGTGCTGGGGGTGAGGGGTGGCCCTGGGAATCTGAGCAGGCAGAAGCAGTGCGGGGGGGCGTCCCTGGGAGCAGTGTGTGTGGGGGGGTCCCTGGCAGCCCAAGCAGGTGGCAGCAGTGCTTGGGGGCAGCCCTGACGACACGTTTCATTGTCACCTCCAGAATGCAGAGTCCGGGGCATGTTTGTACCACTGCAAGTGGAGGGATTCCAGCCTGCCCGTTCCACTGCCTGGCCTCTGGTCCCTAACGAGACGGAGCCTCGCCCTTCCCCCTCTGGGCAGGGTGCTGGGGTGTGTGCACTGCCCCTGCGGCTCCGTCTCTGCAGAGCGAGGGATTGGCTCCCCCAGGCCGGGGTTGCTGAGCCTGCTGTGATCATGTCACGTCGGGCTCCGTCGATGTTAACATCTCATTATCTTTGTTACTGTAATTACATTATCCGCTGCTTTATGCAGAATTATTCTCCGAGGACTAATTGATGGATCCATGTTTAATTCATTAATCATTAGCATCAAATTCGACAATTACAGTGCACACTGATTGTGGAATTTCAAATGTAATGAGGGGAGAATTAACAAAGAAAAGGGAAAACCTGTTTCCCCGGCACACTGCTGCTCGCTGTGGGGGACAATGACATTGAGGGAAGAAGAGGCGGCAGAAAGCGCGCCATGGGGCCGGGTGGCACAGGACAATGCTGAGAAAAGACCCGTTAGCTCATGCCACACGCCTCCAGTGATCCCAGCCAGTGCAGCCTGTTCTCCGGCCCCAGAGCGGGCCCATGTTAGCCCCTGCAAACAGAACCACATTTGGGCTCCATGCAAGAGAAACTGAGCTTTCAGCAAGAGAACCGTCTGACTAGCCTGTTCCCCTCGGAGCAGCCCCGAAGGGTGTAACAGACTGGCAGGGCTCAGAGTAGCAAGCAGTCTGGCTTCCCTTCTGCAGCAGAAAGGGCAGGGGAACCTAAAGAGATCTCCCCCTTTCCCTCCCGCTCCACTTGGAACTAGTAAAGCTAGTCAGTGGCATCTGGGGTGTCCCAAGGGTGCTCTTGCTGATTTCCCCCCAGGCCGTGGGCAGCCTGTCCATGCAGAGTGGGGTGGGCATGGTGCACAGGAATCACTTTCCTGGGGCCTGCAAAACATCATTTCACAGGCCTGCCCTCACGTGCTACGGCGGCTCTGCTCCTTCGAACGCTGGCCCTCTCTGAAGCTGGAAGGGACCCAAGGCTGCTCGCAGGGGCAGCTGCCCGTGCTGCTGTCCCCAGCCAGCCCCCGGAAAGGCAGCACCACGACTGGCAGCTCCAGCGGCACATGGAGAGGCAGAACGAAGCTGCGTGGGAATCCTGCAGCCGATCTCTCCCCGCTGGAGCCTGTCTGCTTGTTCCCAGACAGAATCCCAGAGCTATGTTCCCCTCCTGTCCTGCCGCACCAGCTGTGGGAGATCTGCCTCCTCTCTTACCTGTCCCCAGCCTCACATGTGAAACGGGGAAGCCTGCTTAAGAACCATCCCCCTCCTCCCCCCCGCTGACCATCAAAGGGGACCCCCTCCTCCCCGACCGGCCCAACACCAGAGAGGTTCCTGTTCTTCCCCCTGCCCTTCACCAGCACGGGCATGTGTTGCTGACTGGCATGGACAGGTTTTAGAATAATAGAATATCAGGGTTGGAAGGGACCTCAGGAGGTATCTAGTCCAACCCCCTGCTCAAAGCAGGACCAATTCCCAACTAAATCATCCCAGCCAGGGCTTTGTCAAGCCTGACCTTAAAAACCTCCAAGGAAGGAGATTCCACCACCTCCCTAGGGAACCCATTTCAGTGCTTCACCACCCTCCTAGTGAAATAGTGTTTCCTAATATCCAACCTGAACCTCCCCCACTGCAACTTGAGACCATTGCTCCTTGTTCTGTCATCTGCTATCACTGAGAACAGTCTAGATCCATCCTCTTTGGAACCCCCTTTCAGGTAGTTGAAAGCAGCTATCAAATCTCCCCTCATTCTTCTCTTCTGCAGACTAAACAATCCCAGTTCCCTCAGCCTCTCCTCATAAGTCATGTGCTCCAGCCCCCTAGTCATTTTTGTTGCCCTCCGCTGGACTCTCTCCAATTTTTCCACATCCTTCCACACCCTTTTGCGGAAGCCCCTGGTTGCTATTTTGGGGGCATGTGAAGCGTTGCTGGGGGGCTCTAGCACTGCACTAGTGCTGCTCCCCATCAGGAGGTATGTCCGGAGCCCGCTGGCCGTTTCCTTTCTGCCCTCCTGCCTGTTTCTGCCCTCCTGGCTGCCAACCCCTTCTGACCTTGGCAGTCCTATCCTCCCCCCCCTCCAGTGTCACTGAGCTGAGGCAGACGGGTCTTGCTCTTCCACTCTGTCCCCTGAACTCAACCCCGCCTGGCTCTGGCGATAGCTTTCCTTGCAGCTCCTTCCTGTTCCTCAACATCTCCCCGAGAACAAGGTGCTCGGTGCTGAGATGGCATCTTCCCGGAGCCAGGGACTCTCCCATCTCAGCTCCAGAGTGGGAGGCTGCTCCTGCCTCCCAGAGATTGATAGGGGCTGTGGGATCGTGGCTGCAGCCTGTGTTTAACTAGCAGTCAGTAGTGAGTGCGCTGCAGGAACTGTCGCCCACAATTCAGTGTAAAGGCTTTCACTTGTTTGCAGGCCAAAGAGAATTGGCTTCAGCCCTAGTTCAGTTGATTAGGACTTAGGTGAGTGACACAGAGAGTGCCCAGTGGGTTCTGTCTCTGTAACTGGGTCTAGTTGGACGGAGCGTTAGGTGCTGCTGCATTTGGAATAGTAACGACAGAGCATTTCCTACACGTAGCTTCCAAGGGTGCAAAGTCAAGCACGGAAAAATCAGGAAATGTGAGAATTGAAGCTGACCATGCAACCTTAATTCAGCCCTTTTTTACATCTGCGTATGCGGCAGCCTTTAAGGCCGTGATCCTATTCTGTTTTTTCCACAGGCCCCGGCCTCACTCAGGACACTGGGTGGACAGCGCTCACGGAATGGATAGCTATTCATTATTGACTTTTATCCTCCACATGCATTATTTCCTGCACACCATCCTAACCCTGCACTGAATGCAAAATTAGTGACATCCTTGTGCAATTGTCTGTGGTACTCACGGCCACAGTATCTGGTGCTTCACTAACGTTAACAAGTTTATCTTCACAGCCGCACTGGGAGGGAGGGAGCTGCCGTTAGCCAAATTCTAGAGATTCGGAATGAGGCCAAGAGACCAGATCCACAGAGGGACTTAGGTGTTGCAACACTCAACATGGCAGCCTAGGAAACCCCGGGAATAGCACTGGGATCTGTGAAGCCTGAGTTTGGGGTCGAGATGCCCTGTGCAGTGAATGGGGAGAAATGGGCGTCTATGAATGTGAGCCAGGAAAGTCTACCCACACCACTGGCTACAGTCCTCCTCTCTGGCTCACGTGCGGGCCCAGCCACTCTTCTATTTATCCCCAGCGGAGCCGACGGTAGAGAGCTGGAGGAAGCCCCACCCCAGCCTAGGCCCCAGCTCCACCGTCAATGCACCCTCATGTTCAAACCCTCTCTCCACCTCAGGCAGACGGAGATTGAGTCTGGGTCCCCTACAGCCAAGGCGAGTGCTCTAACCACTGGGCAAGAAGGTATAAGGAGAACTCCTCCTCTCCCTCCCCCGTGTGTGTGCAGACGTGTCCCGTTCACCTCAGCCCCCCGTCTGCAGAGCGGGCTCTACATTGTGGAGCCATAGGCGCCTGTCTCTGGGATTAGCGCACCCCCCTTGGTCGGCATCGCCCATTGGTTAGCTTAGGCCACCCCCCGCGTGCTGACTTTCCTGGCCCCAGTCCCCCTGAACCAGGGACAATGGGGACAGGTCTTAATGCTTTCCTGGTAAGCTTCCAACCTGCGGAAGGATGGTCTAATAGTTAGAGCAGGGACCTTAGTTCTGTGTCCAGCCATGCCACTGACACCCTGTGTGATTTGGAGAAAATCCCTTCTCCTTTGAGTCGACTAACTGTCCCTGTGGGCACTGCGTGCCCATGTGTGTGCGCCCATGTGCTCTCTCCCTCCGGTCGAGTTCCCGTCCCCATGGGCGCTGCGTGCCCGGCTGTGTGTGCCCGTGTGCTCTCTCCCTCCGGTCGAGTTCCCGTCCCCGTGGGCGCTGCGTGCCCGGCTGTGTGTGCCCATGTGCTCTCTCCCTCCGGTCGAGTTCCCGTCCCCGTGGGCGCTGCGTGCCCGGCTGTGTGTGCCCATGTGCTCTCTCCCTCCGGTCGAGTTCCCGTCCCCGTGGGCACTGCGTGCCCGGCTGTGTGTGTCTGTGTGCTCTCTCCCTCCGGTCGAGTTCCCGTCCCCATGGGTGCTGCGTTCCAGGCTGTGTGTGCCCAGGTGCTCTTGATCCAATGTTTTATCAGCCATGTCCTCAGATCCACACCGGCACCAAGCATATCCTTGTGCTCTCCACTGCCCCAAGGGTCTTTACCAAAGTCCTCTTGGCCATCAGCCCATCTCCATCAGATGGGAATAATCTTTCCCTAGATAGATAATTGGTTCCTGAAGGGTTGTCCAATTCTTGAGGTGCAATCATCAACCAGCAAAGCCCTATCCCTGTACCAGTTTTGGGTCCCAACTACAAGAAGGATGTGGAAAAATTGGAAAGAGCCCAGCAGAGGGCAACAAAAATTATTAGGGGGCTGGAGCACATGACTTATGAGGAGTTGGGGATTGGTCCTGCTTTGAGCAGGGGGTTGGACTAGATGACTTCCTGAGGTCCCTCCCAACCCTGATATTCTATGGTTCCATTACTGTATGCTCGTAACACCCATGGCAAGACTACACACCCCAAATGTCTTTAGGCCTGGCTGACAACTGTCTACACCCTCAGCAAACACAGTCTGTCTAAGCGGGCGGCCATACCTCATTGGGTCCTTGGCTCTCTCAATTGGTGGAAGGATTCCCAAGAGCTCTGTGTGGGAGTTCTGTTCTCGCATCCTTCCCCATACAAAGATCACCAAAGACCCCTCGCTGACAGCTGGGGACCACACTTCCAGGACGTCACAGCTTTGGGCAAATAGGCCCCCGGGAAGCAACTCTTGAAGTCAACATACTGGAACTCAGGACAGTCCATTACGCCTGCCATCGCTTCCTACCCCATATCAAGGGCCACCCAGTAAGAATAATGCTGGACAACGGAGTAGCAGTGTATTATATAAACGGGCCAGGAGGAACAGATCCCAGTCCTTATGCGCAGAATCCATGAAGCTGTGGCACAGGTGCATAGCGATCTCCATGGTTTACCTACCCAGACTGCAGGGCATGGTTGCAGACTCCTGGAGCAGGCATTTCTGTATTGACCATGAGTGGAGCTGAATGATGCAGTTCTCTGATGGATATGGCTTGCCTGGGGTCATCCACAGAGAGATCTCTTCATCCAACACGAAGTGCAGCTGATTCAGTTTGCTGGGAGGTGCCCTTGTTATCCCTTGGCCTCACGCATTGCTGTACATGTATCCCCCAGCACTGTACTCCTCGAGGCAGGTATGGTTCCCAGAGCTGGTTCACATGTCCCTGCAGCTGCTTCTCTGCCTTCCTCTGACAGTGGATCTCCTCACCCAGGAGTCAGGCTCCATGGCCCATCCCAACTTCTCGTCACGTCACCTCAGGGCTTGGCTACTAGCTGGCTCTCTGGCCTCAAACGTGACTGCTCTCCAGAGGCCCAGAGTACTGCTCTAGGGTAGAAAACCAACTCCAAGGACACTTGCCTACCGAAGCGGAAATATTTTCAGGTTTGGTGCAGCCACCGATCTGTGTCTCCTCTAGAGGTGCGCTGCATGGACAGTCTCAATTTCCTGCTACATTGAAGAACCATGGAATTATTGCTGAACTCAGTTAAAGTTTGCCTGCTGCCATTACAGCTTTTCACACACAAACCCATTGAGGAGTTGTCAGTCTTTGGTCACCCAACCACCGCAAGGTTCATTAAGGGCCTGTTCAACCTTTTTCCTCCTGTCAGAGAACCGACTTCACCATGGAGCTTCAACTTAGTCCTCAGTGAGCTGGGATACTCCTGTTTGAACCTCTGGAGAATTGTTCCCTTCTCCATTTGCCCCTCAAGACTTCATTCCTCATAGCCATCACTGCGGCTGGGGGTGGGGTGGGGCGAGCTGGGAGCCTTTATGGCTGACCCCCTGTACAAGGCAGATTGTCCCTACCCTGCTATCTCAGAAGGGGATGTAAGAGCTGGGGGGACAGCTCAGATCCTACAGCTGGATCCAGAAGTTCCTTCACTGGGAGGTTTGGCACTTAGACCACGTCTACACTACAGGCGCTACAGAGCCGCAGCTCTTGCGATGTAGCTATGCCACTGAAACCCCATACTGTACACACAGCCTACCACAATGGAAGGGTTTTTTCTGTCATGTAGGAACTCCACCTCCCTGAGCAATGGAAGCTGGGTCAATGGAAGCATGCTTCCATCGACCTCGATGCGTCTACACTGGGAGTTAGGTCAGCATATCTCTGGCACTCAGGCGTGTGGATTATCATCCCCCCCCCCCCCCCCCAGAAACGTCATTGTATCGATCTGAGTTTAAGTGTAGGCCAGGCAACAGTGAGCAAAGACTTAGGCTGCAGTCCCATAAGCTTCCTGAGCAGAAAACTTGCACTCTAAAGTGGCAATAGTTCGGGTTGGCCTCAGAAAAGGAGAGCCACATCTCGTTGGTTTTCTTCTCCATCACTGGCCATTTTAAAATCAAGATTGGATGTTTTCCTGAAAGATTTGCTCTAGTGGAAATGGGAATTAATTCAGGGATGTCCTACGGCCTATGTTACGCAGGAGGTCAGACTAGATGACCATAGTGGTCCCTTCTGGTCTTAGAATCTATGAATCGCTCTTAGGTGTCTCCCTGGATATGTATATTTGTGGCTTGCTACCCCCACATGGACAATGCCTGCCCTGTCTTTTTGTCCAGCTACCTTTTAAAAGATCCCTAAAGGGTCTCTGCATAACCTTGAACAGAGACCTGTTTGCTCATGAGATTTTAACATGATGCTCACTAGACTCAGGGATTCATCACCCCTCATTGTCCTTTTTATCACTCATCTTTAAAGGCAATTTCTTGTGTCTACTAGATGCTGGTCTTTCAGCTTTGTGCTTCTTCCAAAACTTCCTGGTTTGCTGGGCACGGCGACTGTAAAAAGGGCTGGACGGTTATTGTAACATTCAAGGACAAATCAGAGCAGGGCACCTCATCCAAGAGACAGACCATTGAGATGGGGCTTTGCACCCAAGCCGTTAATGGCCAGATGGATCCAAAGTCTCACTCTGCAGGGGCTGGAGCAGCACTGAGCGCTCCGCCTTAGCACTGCTTTGGTACTGGAAAGCCCCGGGGACCTTGCCTGCGTTAGGAAACGTTCTGCCTAAACAGGCTTTTTGTCAATGGAATGACTGGCACAACATGGCCTCATCTTGTCATTGTTTACACCATAAGAAGGTGTAAAGGCGGGGGGGGGATAGCTCAGGGGTTTGAGCATTGGCCTGTTAAACCCAGGGTTGTGAGTTCAATCCTTGAGGGGGCCACTTAGGGATCTGGGGCAAAAATCAGTACTTGGTCCTGCTAGTGAAGGCAGGGGGCTGGACTCAATGACCTTTCAGGGTCCCTTCCAGTTCTATGAGATAGGAATATCTCCATATATATATATATATATATAAAAGAACAGCCATATGGGGTCAGACCAATGGCCCATCTAAGCCCAGTATCCTGTCTTCCAGCCGTGGCCAATGCCAGGTGCTTCAGAAGGAATGAACAGAACAGGGCAATTATCAAGTGATCCAGTCTGGCAGTCAGAGGTTTAGGGACACCCAGAGCATGGGGTTGCATCCTTGCCCATATTGGCTAATAGCCATCGATGGACCTATCCTCCAGGAACTGATCTAGTTCTTTTTTGAACCCTGTTAAACGTATGGCCTTCACCACATCCCCTGGTTACGAGTTTCACAGGTTGACTGTGCGTTGTGTGAAGAAATACTTCCTTGTGTTTGTTTTAAACCAGCTGCCTATTAATTTCACTGAGTGACCTCCTGGTTCTTCTGTTATGTGAAAAGGTAAATAACTCTTATTCACTTGCTCCACACTATTCATGATTTTATAATCTATCATATACCTCCGTAGTCATCTCTTTTCTAGACTGAACAGTCCCAGTCTTGTTAATCTCTCCTCATATATACCATATCCCTAATGAATTTTGTTGCCCTTCTCTGTAAAATTCGATCTTTTTTGAGATGGGGCAACTAGAACTGCACTCAGCACTCAAGATGTGCACAAACCAGGTATTTACCTAGTGGCATTATGATAATTTCTGTTTTATTATCTATCCCTTTCCTAATGGTTCCCAACATCCTGTTCGCTTTTTGACTGCTGCACATTGAGTGGATGTTTTCAGAGAACTATCCACAATGACTCCAAGATCTCTTTCTTGAGTGGTAACAGCTAATTTAGACCCCATCATTTCATATGTATAGTTGGGATTATATTTTCCAATGTTCATTACTTTGCATTTGTCAACATTGAATTTCATCTGCCATTTTGTTGCCCAGTCACCTAGTTTTGAGAGATCCCTTTGTAACTCTTCACAGTCTGCTTTGGAATTAACTACCTTGAATAATTTTGTATCATCTGCAAACTTTGCCACCTCATTGTTTACCCCATTTTCCAGATCAGTTATGAATATGTTGAACAGCACTGGTCCTAGTACAGACCCCTGGGGGACCCTGCTATTTATCTCTCTCCACTGTGAAAATTGACCATTTATTTCCTGTCTTTTAACCAGTTACTGACCCATGAAAAGGACCTTCCCTCTTATCCCATGACAGCTTACTTTGCTTAAGGAAAGGAACCTTGTCAAAGGCTTTTGGAAAGTCCAAGTACACTATATCCACTGGATCCCCCTTGTCCACATGCTCATTGACCCCCTCAAAGAATTCTAGTAGATTCTTGCCAGCAAGTTAAAGAAGTATGGGCTGGATGAATGGACTATAAGGTGGATAGAAAGCTGGCTAGATCGTCGGGCTCAACAGGTAGTGATCAATGGCTCCATGTCTAGTTGGCAGCCGGTATCAAGCAGAGTGCCCCAAGGGTCGGTCCTGGGGCTGGTTTTGTTCAATATCTTCATTAATGATCTGGAGGATGGCGTGGACTGTACTCTCAGCAAGTTTGCAGATGACACTAAACTGGGAGGAGTGGTAGATACGCTGGAGGGTAGGGGTAGGATACAGAGGGACCTAGACAAATTAGAGGATTGGGCCAAAAGAAACTTGATGAGGTTCAACAAGGACAAGTGCAGAGTCTTGCACTTAGGACGGAAGAATCCCATGCACTGCTACAGACTAGGGACCGAATGGCTAGGCAGCAGTTCTGCAGAAAAGGACCTAGGGGTTACAGTGGACGAGAAGCTGGATATGAGTCAACAGTGTGCCCTTGTTGCCAAGAAGGCTAACGGCATTTTGGGCTGTATAATAGTGGCATTGCCAGCAGATCGAGGGACGTGATCATTCCCCTCTATTCGACATTGGTGAGGCCTCATCTGGAGTACTGTGTCCAGTTTTGGGCCCCACACTACAAGAAGGATGTGGAAAAATTGGAAAGGGTCCAGCGGAGGGCAACAAAAATGATTAGGGGGCTGGAGCACATGACTTATGAGGAGAGGCTGAGGGAACTGGGATTGTTTAGTCTGCAGAAGAGAAGAGTGAGGGGGGATTTGCTAGCTGCTTTCAACTACCTGAAGGGGGGTTCCAGAGAGGCTGGATCTAGTCTGTTCTCAGTGGTACCAGATGACAGAACAAGGAGTAATGGTCTCAAGTTGCAGTGGGGGAGGTTTAAGCTGGATATTAGGAACAACTTTTTCACTAGGAGGGTGGTGAAGCACTGGAATGGGTTACCTAGGGAGGTGGTGGAATCTCCTTCCTTAGAGGTTTTTAAGGCCTGGCTTGACAAAGCCCTGGCTGGGATGATTTAGTGGGGGATTGGTCCTGCTTTGAGCAGGGGGTGGGACTAGATGACCTCCTGAGGTCTCTTCCAACCCTGATATTCTATGATTGTATGGTGAGGTATGATTTCCCTTTACAAAAATCATGTTGACTGTGCCCCAACATGTCATCTTCATCTATGTGTCTGATAAGACTGTTCTTTACTATAGTTTCAACTAATTTGTGTGGTACTGAAGTGAGGCTTACTGCCTGTAATTGCCAGGATCACCTCTGGAGTCTTTTTTAAAAGGCAGCCTCACATTAGCTATCTGCCAGTCATCTGGTACAGAATCTGATTTAAGAGATAGGTTACATGCCACTGTTAGTAGTTTTGCAGTTTCATATATGAGTTCCTTCAGTACTCTAGGATGAATGCCATCTGGTCCTGGTGTCTTATTACTCTTTAGTTAATCAATTTGTTCCAAAACCTCCTCTAATGACACCTCAATCTGGGACAGTTCCTCAGATTTGTCACGTAAAAAGGAATGGCTCAGGTGTGGGAATCTCCCTCACATCCTCTGCAGTGAAGACCGATGCAAGAAATTCATTTTGCTTCTCCACAATGGCCTTGTCTTCCTTGAGTGCTCCTTGAGCACCTGCAGAGTCTCATCATGTCAGATCAGGCCAGTGATTAAAATCCTATTCAGACCCAATAACATCTCCAGTGTAGGCACAGCCAGAGAGGTTACTTGGAGCTCGGTTCACATGACGCTGGTGTAATACCCACTGGTAGGGAATTGCGTGCAAGCCCCCTCCCTCCCCAGAGCAGAATGGGCACAATAACTAGTCTGCAGCCAGTGGGCATTGCCCTAGGGAGACAGAGAACCCTGACTTACTGTGGTGAGAGTCTCATTCCGTATTCTGAACTGGGCGTGTCGGGCTGGCGACTCTGGGGACATGTGACCATTGGCCAGGGGTGGCAGAGCTGGAGTCTGGATTTCCTGGAGGCTCAGCCCTGCCTCTCCAGCTGCTGCTTGGGCCCCGCAGCCTGTGCGCTCTGCCTCTCCTCTCAGGTCTGTGCTGATTGCCCAGTGGTTCCCCACCCCCATCGCAGAGCGCTGTGAAATAGCTTCCAAGGGGTCGCTCTGCTAGGTACAAACCCCCACTGCTGCTTCATAATTGATTTCCGTTTTTCTGCGTACGCATTGGTGGCCTGCTCTCACACAGGCCCTAGACCCTCCCCACGCTGGGCGGGGCTGGGTTCCCAGGGGCCATGTTCTTGCTCTGCCTGTGTCACACCCTGAGATTCCCCACGCTGAGCCCCTGCCCTGCACCTGCTGGCAAAGCCATGAACAAGCTGTGCAGGGACGTGCTGACCCGGAGGAACCCAAGTGCTGGAGCTGCTGGCATCTGCTCCCCTCCTCTCTCGCCTCCCTCCCAGTGGAAACCCAGAGACTGATTTTCTCTGACCCAGCAGTGTAATCACTAACCCTAATTAGCGATAATTACTGGGACTTGATTCACGTGCTACTTGTTAGGACAGTAAAGTAGCTGTGCACTGCAGGGCTAAGCAGGGGAGGGAAGGAGCAGTGAGGGAAGGAGGGATGCGGGCTGGGAGGGAGCCCAGCAAGGAGGGGCAAGTGGGAAAGAGGAGCGTGGTGCATTGTGGCACAGCGGCAGTGGGCCATACCCATTGACTTTGGTCGCAGTCGGGAGCAATAAGCTCTTCTGCAAATGTGGCCTCAGGTGCCGCACGTTGGGCACCCGGAAAATAAGCCACACACCGTGAGCGGTGCCTGGGCAACGTTGGTGTAAGTGACTTGCCAGCATTACAAAGGAAGGTTGTGGCAGAGCCAGAGAGAATCTAATTCCCTGGAGTCCCAGTCCGGGATCTTTCCCCCACAGCCGTCTGTCGTGGGCAGACCAGGCCCAGCCCGCCCAGGAGCCTGGCTCTGGCAGCGGCTAGTGCCAGCAGCCTCAGAGGGAGCTACAAGAGCCCTACCGTAGCAGAGGTGCCGTAATCTGCCCCCCCCCCCAAGGTCTCCTCCCAATCTCTGAGTCAGAGACAGTCGTAAGCCCCGAAGCAGGAAGTTCCATCTCCCGTTGGACGTTCGTTTTGTTAGCATTCGCTGGGTGCTCTTGTTAGCCGTGTGGCCCGGGCGCCACGTGCCTGAGACTGAAACCCACCTGCAGAGGTGAAGCCTGGTTCAGCTGGTCCAGCTTGCTCTGCGGGGGTATGGGATCGAGCCAGCGAGAGTCCGGTGGTGCTGGGGGGTCCCACACGGTTTGAGCGTGCCTTCTTGGTGCGGGTCCTGAGCATTCCCGTGAGATGTGGGGTCTGAGAGCAGGCAGCACTAGCTCCACTAGCTCCTGCTGGCTCCGGGTTGGCGTCTGTGCAAGGGTGGCTCGTGTGTGTCAGTTTATGATCTCCTGCCCCCACAGCCATGGGAGTATCCCGATTAGAGGAGGAGATGCTGAGGGTCTGATCTGTGGGACTGGAGATGGGGATGTGACATGACGTCTTGTCATGGTCAGGTCTTCCCCTCCCATGGGAGGGAGTCAGGGTCTTCCCATCCTCCCCACAGCGGTGGCCCCTCACAGAGACTGAAGGTCTGTGAAGGGTCCCAGCTTTGTCTCAGATGCTGCCTGGCAATGGCTGAAGTTATAGAAATAACAGTCGATCCAGCTGCTTTTCTGTCTGGCCCGGAGAGAAGCAGGGAGCCGCCTCCTGTGTTTCGCACCTGTATAGCCCAGGGTAGGGGGACAGGCTGGTACATCCTGATGGCCTCATGCAGTAACAGAACCAAGGATTCTCCGGTCTCTTCCACTGGGCCCACACAGGCAGGAGTGGCTGGCAGCAGAACCGAGCAGGACACCCCAGGCACACTGTCACCTCCGGGCACCTCTCACCCAGCTCTGCTCACTTACATAGGTCCTGGAGGTGCTGGAAGTCAGCAGTGGGGTTACTCCAGCTGCATCTGCTTTCAGACATCCAGGGTATTGATCCACTACAGGCCGCAAGCGGTGGGTTGTCCGCTCAGCAACAGGCTCTGGCCCCATTGCACTGGGGAGATAATGAGTCACCTTGTTGTGGACCTAGGAGCCTTGGAACCGAACCAGCACTCCGTCCTCATCCTCCCTGACCTGCCAGCCATCTGGAGATGAGCTGTGAGCCCAGCCCAGCCCTGCCCTTGGACTGCCCAGCATTCCCATGTCTGTGGTAGGACACGTTTCCTTTTCCTGGGGGTACAGTGTGGCCCTGCAGTTGTCAGGACTGAGCACAGATCCCCAGGATGTAAGTATCAGAGGGGTAGCCGTGTTAGTCTGAATCTGTAAAAAGCAACAGAGGGTCCTGTGGCACCTTTAAGACTAACAGAAGTATTGGGAGCATAAGCTTTCCAGGATGTAAGAACTGTCTGTCTTGTGAGGCAGGGATGCCGTTAAATGCGAGCTGCACAAACTGCCCCATTTCCCAGGGCAAGGGGCACATTGCTGACAAATGTCCCTTTTGTAAATCGTGTTCAAAGAGGGCCTGGGAAGTGAGAGAATCTTGCCTTAAAACACGGCTTCTAGAAAGGTCCATGCACCCAGCCTCTGACGCTGATTTGCCCAGGGCAGAAACATCAGACGCCATCTCCAGGGGAAGTGCCCCTGCTGCACCAGACTGCTGTGGCCATCATGATACCTTTTGAGCCACAGAAATTCCCTTGCAACAGAAGAAGGAAGGAGCGTAAGGTACACAGGGCAAAGAGAGAGCTCCCAGAGCTCCATGAGTGCATGTGCTGAGACCAGACTGACTGACTCTGGTCACCCGGTGCCGATGACCTTGGGACAGACCACTCCTGTATGACAATAGCGGTTCCGATTTCAGCAGTGTCAACGGCTCCAGTGAGAGCCATCATGCAGTACCGCCCTTGGTTACCATCAGCCTCGGTACCGGCGCTGAGTTCCTTGTCTCCCCAGTAGCAGAGTCTCCTTCACTGGCCTCCACAAAAGAGCTTCCCCCAGTACCGACCCTGGTACCTTTGTCATAGCCAGTACCATGAGGAGCTTACTCTTCAGGTTCCAGGCTGTGCAGCGGGAGCGGGTTGGGGGACTCTGATCTGGGCAGCAGTGACTCTGGAAAAGAATTGGGGGTCATGGTGAACAATCAGCTGAGCATGAGCTCCCAGTGCGACGCTGTGGCTGGGATGCATAAACGGGAAACTCTTGAGGAGGGATAAAAGGTTGTTTTACCTCTGTGTTTGGCACTTGTGGCGCCGTTCTTGGGATGCTGGGGCTAGTTCTGGTGTCCACAATTTAAGGAAGTTGATAAATTGCAGATGGTTCAGAGAAGAGCCACAAGAATGAGTAAAGTATTGGAAAACCTGCCTTATGGTGACAGACTCACAGAGCTCAATCTGTTTAGCTTAAAGAGAAAGCTAAGGGGTGACTGGATCATAGTCTGTAAGTATCTACCTGGGGAGCACATGTTTGATAACAGGTTCTTCAATCCAGCAGAGAAAGCTATAACATGATCCAATGGCTGGAAGTTGAAGCTAGACAAATTCAGATTGGAAATAAGGCGTACATTTTTGCCAGTCAGAGTAATTAACCATGGAACAATTTACCAAGGGTTGAGGTGGATTCTCCATCACTGACAATTTTTAAATCAGGACTGGATGTTTTTATGAAAGATCTGCTCTAGGAATTATTCTGGGGCAGGTCTGTGGCCTGTGTTATACAGGAGGTCAAGCTACATGATCACAATGGTCCCTTCTGGCCTTGGGATCTATGAATGAAAAACAGCTCCACCTCTTCATGAGGAAAACTCCTTTTTCTCTTCAAGATTAAAAGAGGACACAGAGCGTTCATTTGACGTTGTTCTGGCCCTCCTACCTGGATACAAAAGTCCAGGACTGCCTCTAATTACCACCAGAGATATAAGGGCTCTTACAGAAACTGAGAACCATGGTCGCTTTCTCCTTGGTCACTGGACCCATTTACATACCAATAGCCCTGGAGCTACTGGGGCCTTTGGGGCAGTCCCATTGGTATCAACTACCTAATCTAGGCCAAGCTCTTACTCTCCTACACCAGTATGGAAGGATATTCCTCCTTCACAGGAGATGGAACCTCAATTAATGTCTCACCATCTGATGAGGAAGCACAGGCTGCAGAACACCCTATTCCTGTGCAGGATTCGTCCTCTTCCTCCAGCAAGAGGGTGATTCCTGAGTTGTCGGCACCTGATCCTGATGACTACAAGGCCTTCCAAGACCTAATGAGGAGAGTGGCCTTGACTCTAGAAATAGCGGTGAAGATGGTCCAGATCAGCCCCAGGTCCAGCACAAGCCCTGAGACATTTCACACATCTCTGTGCCAGGTGGTTTGGCCTCCCCTGAGGGAGGGCGAGGGATTTACAGGAGAAGACACGTGGCGAGGTTCATGGTCCGTAGAGAAAGTGACAAATAATTATCTTATCTCTGACCCACTCAACATCAACGTCAACGTTTGAGTTACCGCAAAGGCAATGGAGCCGTCTGAACCGGGTTTGTACCAGACATGGAATTTGTGCTGCAGCTGAATTTTGGTGCCATTTAGAGACAATCACTAGGTCAGTGTGGGCAGCCACCAACCATGACACACATTGTTGAGAACTGCAAAATGACTCAACTTCCTGGAGGTCTTTGTGCCTTGAACAGTGTTGATAGGAACACTCTGGCTTGGCTTGACTGGATTGCGTACGCCAAATAAATGGCCTTCCTACAAGGAAGGGCTTGTTAGGCCCAGCCAAATTACTATGGCAAAGCCTGGTTTTCCTTGGCCGCTATATCAAAGGGTGTTGATTGACGCTATCAAGTACTATTCAGTGGTTTCGAACAATTCTTCGCCCACCCTGTACCAGGTTCTTTAATTGTAGCACTAGCCAATGAAAGATCTCGCCAGGGACAACAGAGATCTACGTGAAAGGATAAAGAGCCCATGAAGAGCCCAACCTCTCGAGCAGAAAGATTACGCCAAATCCAGCTTACAGATGAGGATCTCAAACTATCAAACTGTACTGACTAAATATGAGAAATAATTGGGACTGTATGTTGAAATTTTTTGGAAAACGTGTCACAGAGTTTGAGGGACGAGCTCAGGGCTGTGATAGCCGAGGGTCACCTGGTAGCAAGACCATCACTTCTGGTGGCCCTTGACACGGCAGACAAAGCATCTAGATCTAGGACAATGTCCATTACAATGCACAGGTCTTTATGGCTCAATTGCTCTGGGACATGTAAGAAAGTATAAATAACCACTGAGGAGTGTCATCTGTTTAGCAAGTAGACAGACGAGGCATTGCACTTACTCAAAGATTTTAGGGAACCTTCAGGTCTCTGGCTGCTCCCACATGTAAACAGTACAAGCCACAGCCTGACCAGAGGCAAGTTGCTTATACAAGCAAACAAATCCATCAAGAAACAGCAGATGTTTCTTAGGAGGAAATCCTCTGCCCCTGCTGCCAGTTCATCTCACCTGCCTCCTGGATCTTTGAGGCAGCAGGTTCGACTGCTCTCATGGGAACAGTTCACCAATGATTCTGGAAGGAGCTACCTATTCCACCTCCTCCCTTTGGGGAAAATCTGTCCCATTTCTGCCATTTCTGGAGCACTCACCACCGACCGGATTGTAGAGGTGAGATATGGTATTACGTTTCAGTCCTCAGTCATCCTCACCAGGGACCCCTCTCATGAAAGTGTTAGCTCAAGAAGTCCAATCACTTCTAGCTCTCAGAACAATAGAAGAGGTCCTTTCTTCTCTTAAGGGGAAGTTTGTTTTATTCTAGGTACTTCCTCATCCCTAAAAAGGAGGGAGGACTTTGGCCTATCCTGGATCTATGCCAGTTGAGCACCTACTTCAGAAGGATCAAGTTCAGGATGGCGTCTCTAGTCACTGTCATACTATCCCTAGATCCAAATGATTGGTACACTGCTCTTAGTCTTCAAGACACGTAGTTCCATATTGTGACCTATCCGTCCCACAGAAGATAGTTGAGGTTTATGGTTGGAGAGGGCACTATCAATAGATGCCTTGCTGTAGTAGCAGCCTACAGCAGAAGGATGGGAATCCAGGTGTTCCCTTATCTGGACGACTGGCTGGTTTGCAGAAGCTTATGGCAACAGGTACAAAAAACAGCATTTATCAAATTCTTCTTCTGTTCTCACACTTGGGACTGTTAATAAACAAAGAAAAACCAGTATTGGCCCCAGCCCGGACAAGAGAGTCTATTGGGACCATGCTAGACTCCCCAACAGAAAGATTTCAAACACTCTTCCATCTCTGTGCCCACTCACATGCCAACACCAGGACTTTGATAAGAACATGCCTTGGCCTTCTGCAGCTTTGTGCATCAGCCTACCAGCCCTCACCTGCGCCGCTTACAGAGCTGGGCTCGGTCAGTGCACTAACCTGTCAAACATCACCTGGACAGGCAGGTGCATGTTCAACCAAAGGTTCTACAGTCATTGAAATGGACCCAGCGAAAGTTTGCAAAGGGGTTTCCTGTTCTCCTCCCCCTCTGTTGGGGACCAGTGACACACACGTATCTTCCTTGGGATGCAGCCCGCCTAGAGACAAGCTGCAGACTCAGGCTGTGTGATCCCCTCAAGAAATGTCTCTCTTCATAAACGTACTTGAGTTGCGAAGTCTTGGAGGCAGAGCCCAAAGGCCTCTCTGTTCAGGTGGTGACAGACTGCATGACAGCCATGTTTTACCTAAGCCCGCAAGATAAAGCAGAGTCCTGCTCCCACTGTGGAATGGTGGTGGACTTCACGACAGCTCCCTGACACCCGTTCACCTTGCAGGGACTGCAGTTCCCTGGCAGGCAGCCTCAGCAATCACGAGTGGTCAGGAAGGGAAGAGGGGATTCAGTCCATCTTCTTAAAGAGGCGTTTCCCCCTGTACCAGCAGGAGGAACAGGAAATGTCATCGACTCTGCCCGAGAGGGTGACAGAGCCCAGGATCCATCTCTGACCTATTTCTAATCTCATGGTCCTCGGGGCTACTTAGTGTGCCTGTCCTCCAACTCCACTCATAGCACGAACACTCAGGAAGCAGCCGAATTAATTATGATAACCCCGGCCTGGCCCAGGCAGTTTTGGTCTTCAGATCTCCAAATATCTGTTCAGCCATCCATACCCTTACCACTGCCTCTGAACGTCCTCACTCAGATCCCGGATCCGGATCCCACAAGTCACCACTGGACAGCATGATGCTGACGGGCTGGCTCTGTCAGAGAGAGCCAGTTCCTCAGAAGCGCAGACTATGCTCAGACATAGGAGGCAGGACTCCCCAAGATCCACTTAGCTAGCAAAATGGGAGAGATTCTCAATATGGGCTTATCCACGCCAATTGTCTCCCTCAGCTCCTGGGATCCAGTCATGCTACACTCCCTCTTGGAGTCTGAGAGCTCAGGCCTATCCCTCAGCTCCCTGGGAGTCCATGCGGTGGCTGTCTCAGTGATTCCCCAGCCCAGAGAAGTGTGTGTGTGTGTGTGGGGGGGGGGGGGTGTCTGTGGTAACCAATAAGGAAACCTGTGACTCTCTGGGACGGAAATGGAGTTCTGCTAAGTCTCGTGGGTTCACCCTTTGCTACCTGCTCTTTGTTCTGCCTCTCCATCAGAATGTCCTTTCGCGGCAATACCCACGGGCAGAAGAGTGGGAGAATTACAGGCTGTAATTACAGGCACCGCACACCCCCTTCCGTCAAGATACCCTGGAACCCACCCCCCAGTTCTTACCTCACGTGGCTTCTGAATTGCATTTGAACCAAATCGTTCAGCTGCCCGAACTTTTCCACAAACCTCACTCAAATAAAGATGGAGAAAAATTACATTTTGGGACGTATGTAGAGCACTTCCATTGTATTTGGACAGGCCTGGACGCTTTAGGAAATCTCCCCGACTTCGTACAGCACAGAGGGAGAAGGTTAAAGATGAAGATGTTTCACCCCAAGGAATTTCTGTTGGGATCTCATCTTGTGGCAGGCTCTGCTGTGAGTTGGCCAGTAAATATCCCCCTCAGGGAGGCATGGCACATTCGACAAGAGCTCAGTCCGCTTTAGTAGCCGCTCTCAGAAATCTCCCACTCATGGACGTTTGTAAAGCGGCAGCTGGTCTTCCCTCCGCACAGCACTGTGCCACTGTCGAGGCATCTAAAGAGGCCAAGAGCCTGGCGGGACTGTTCTACATTCGCTGTTTCGCTAGTCTCCCGGTACTCCTCTTCAGCAAGGGTCGTTGTGTGGGAACCGCCAGCAATGGAACGTCTGTGTACAGACGTCACTCAGAGGAGAAGAAATAGTTACGGTGTACAGTGACTGTGGTTCTGTGAGCTGTATTGTCCATGCGTGGGTGTGGGGGGATGTTTTCCACACTTCGCCCCCACTGCTGACCAGAAGTCTCCGTCTCAAGTGCACTGGTGCCTACCCACCAAGAGGGGACTAGATATATGGCCACAGGGTATGGGTGAGTAACTGGCAGCGTGGACTGGGTGCAGAGCCAGCTACCGACTCTGGAATAAAGACAGGACAATTAATAATGAAATGAAATACATGGTGTTTGATCTGCAGCAAATCTCTGCCCCTGAAGCTTTTGGCTTCCTGTCTATGTAGGGTGCTGGCAATCACAGACACGCTGACCTGGAGTGGGGTGCCAGGGGCTCTCAGCTCAGGCGCTGGAGACCTGCTGCTGGGGACTGCATGGTGGGGAGCTAATTTCCAGTCCCCAGGCCCACTGGTGGGGGCTGTGTCTGGGGAGGTTCCTCTCAGGCACCCTGCTGGGGTCCGTCTCTGTCTGGGGAGAGGAGGGTCTTGGAGCTGTGTGTGAGGAACGGCTCGGTGCCGTGGGGACGGCAGGCTCCCCTCCGAGCATGTCCCCAGCCCACAGGGAGATGCAATCCTCCCTGCTCCTACCACCAGCAGCCCCCTCCCCCAAGGAAGGAGTGGAGATGGATGCTGCCGTCAGAAGCCGAGTGCCAGCTAATTACCCTTCCAAGTGTGTCTTGTAAATTAAGGGCTAATTAGAGGCAAAGTCAGTGTCATGGTTTTACACGTGTTTCTGTGGCGCTGAACGAGGGGAGGGGAGGGGGAGTGCGCAGCAGCCAGGCCGATCCCTCACTGTGCGCGCATCGCAGGGGGCAGGGGGCAGGGCTCCGGGAACAGCGGCACTGGCACAGTGAGGCTGTGGAGTGGGTCAGACGGGAGCACCGGCCCTAGGGGCACCATGGCTGCAGCTGGTGTGGGCAGGCAGCCGTCGCAGGCAAGGTTTGTGGGTAGTTCCCTGACCTGTGCGCTCAGGGTGGCAGTCAGGGAGTTCTGTGGCCACTTCATCTAAATGAACACTGTGGTTTTTGAATGAAGTAAACATGCTGCAATCCTCAGACGCTGGATTTGCTGAACGTCCCGCTGTCCCGGCATCCCTGCGTTTCGAGCTGGGGCAGGCCAGGCCGCTCCAAGCTGCAGTTTCAGGCTGTCTGCAGACGCTTGGGCCGTGTTTCCAAGGTTTTCTTTGGATCCGCGAAGGATTGGAAATGGGATTGGATGAATGGCAGCTTGGGCGCTGCAGCCAGTCCTGTGGCCGTGGGATCGCAGACGGCCTGGGACCCTGGCCGGAGCGCAGGGACACCGAACAGCTAGTAGGGCTCAAGCAGAGGATGTATGTATTGAGCCTTGGCCTGGGGAGCAGATGGGGCTCGCAGGTCAGGGTTTGGTCCCCAGATCTTGGGGGGGCTCAGGGCTTATTGAAGAGAGAAGCAGCATAAGAACAGGCACTTCTGCTGCCCCCAAAGGCTCCCCCTTCCTGCCTGCCCTGTCCAGGGGGCAGCCTCCCAGGGTATGTCTGCACTGCAGTGAAACACCGCCGCTGGCCCATGTCAGGGTTATGCAATGGCAGTGTAGATGTTTGGGCTCGGTCTGGAGCCCAGGCTCTGGGACACCCCGCCCCCCCCCCCCCCCCCGCCCAACGAATGCCGACACAGCGGTTTCATAGCCCCGCAAGCCCGAGTCAGCTGACCCGTGCCAGCCGCGGGTGTTCTGTTGCAGCGTAGATGTACCCTGGTCCTGGAGGCAGGGCCCCCCTTGGCACTCCCCTGGCAGCAGCTGTCTCTTGAGGACCTGTGCGCTCCTAGATTATAAAGCCAGAAGGAGCCACTCTGATCATGTAGTCTGCCCTCCTCCGTAACACCGGCTGCAGGACTTCCCTGCATGAATACCTGTTTGGACGAGAGCACGTCATGTAGAAATACATCCCAGCTTGATGTGAACATTGCCAGGGATGGAAAATCCACCACAGCCCTTGGGAAGATGGTTCAGTGGTTAATGATTCTCAGTTAAAACTTGCCCCTTATTTCCACTCTGAATTTGTCTAGCTTCAGCTTCCAGCCACTGGATCGTGTTAGACCTTTGTCTGCTAGACTGAACAAGTATTTGTTCCCCATGTAGGTACTTACAGACTGTGATCAGCTCACCCCCAACCTTCTCTTCCATGGAGTCAGAGAACCACAGGGTTAGAAGGGACCACCAGGGTCATCTAGTCCAGTGTTTCTCAATGACCCCTCCGTGGACCGGTGCCGGTCCCTGAGATCTTCCTGACACATAGGAAGGCAGCAAGCCTGTCCCTGGTATCAGAAAGGCTGAGAAACACTGGTCTAGTCTGACTCCCTGCCAAGATACAGAATTTGTTGAGTCTTTAAACTAGATTGAGTTTAATTCAGGGCAGTTCTAGGGCCTGTGCTCTAGAGAAGTTTAGACTAGATGATCACAATGGTTCCTTCTGGCTCTAGAGTCTATGAATCTGTGAGCACCTGGAGTCTCTTACTTTGAGGCAGGTTTTCCAATCCTTTAATCCAGCGGTTCTCACACTGTGGGTCGGGACCCTGTTTTAATGGGGTTGCCAGAGCTGGGATTAGTCTTGCTGGGGCCCGGGGCCAAAGCCCAAGCCCCACGACCCAAGGCCGTGGGGCTCAGGTTACAGGTCCCCCTGGCGGGGCTTGGGTGGGCTCAAGCTTTGGTCCCTCCTCCTGGGGTCCTGTAGTGATTTTTGTTGTCAGAAGGGGGTCGTGGTGCAGTGAAGTTTAAGAACCCCTGCTTTAATCATTCGTGTGGCTCTTCTCTGAGCCCTCTGAAATTTATCAACATTCTTCTTAAATTGTGGGCCCCAGAGGTGTGTTCGTGCCACCCCGCCTGGCTTTCCTCACCCAAGAACTGTCTGCTGCTACTTACTGACCCTTCTGAGAATTAGAGCGATGAGGTCGGGGAGGGGATATCTTTTATTGGACCGAATTCTGGTGGTGACAGAGAGACGCTTTCGAGGGACACCTCTGAACATGGGGAAATGTCTGGCAGCGACCGGGAGATGCCTCGTTGCCCAGGAGCTCTGGTCTTTTGGAGCCCAGTGACTGCCGAACCCAGGATGGCACCACCCCAAGGCTCAGCTGTTCTCAGCCCCTCCGAGAGCTCGACCTGGGATGAGACAGGCTCCGGCTCCAGGGCAGGCTGCCTAGAGCTCTGAACACAGCCCCCAGCCCCAGCCATTGGGCAGGCTGCTGTGCGCAGGTTCTTGAGAGGAGCTGTCCCCAATTGTGCAGGGCAGGTGGCCATGGATTGGGCCCCATCCAGAGGTTATGGTGAACGGAGGGGAAGCCTGTGAACTCAGCGCTGCACTCTGGCAGGGGAGGGCTCAGCCCTGGACCAGAAAGGAACAGGACAGCAAAGGTAGCTTTAAACCACCTCAGCGCTCACCAGTCCTTGCCAGGACTGTCTGGCTGCCCTGAGACTCCTCCCCAGCAGGGAGCGCAGCCGATTGGAGCCTCTCCTGCCGGCAGCTTGGGAACCCGTTAGCCTGGTCATTTCTGGTCCTCCCCTTCCTGCATCCACTATCCGGGGCTAGCCCCAAATGCTTCTGGGGACATCAGAAGCACCCTGCAGTGGGCAGATGTGGGCTAGTCTCTCCCGGGACAGGCTGCTCCACCCTTAGTAGCCCTGGGTTAAAGCCCCGAAACAGGAGATTTTGGCTCCCTTCCAAAGCCCTGTGTTCAGTATTTATGGAACTCTGGATATTCGTGGGATCAGTAGAAACATCCCATCTCGCCGCGAAGCTGCTAAATTCCCGGTGTCAGCGACTTCTTGTAGCACCAGGTTCCACCATTTAATCACGCGTTGTTTGGAAAAGGATTTCCTTTTCGCGGTTTGCATTTCCCACCATTGAATGTCATGGCACATCCCCTTGTCCTTGGGTTACGAATCAGGGAGAACACGCTCCCGTCTCTAGGCCAGTCATTATTTTATAGGCTTGTCTCACGTCCACTCTGAGCTAACGATCCCAGTCGTTAGCCCACAACACGTTTCCCCCCCACAACACGTCCCAGCCAGACACCCCAACAGGTCCCAGCTGGGGGGGACATGTTGTGGGGTTCAGCTGGGACCTGTTGGGGTGTCTGGCTGGGACGTGTTGTGGGGGGGAAACGTGTTGTGGGGCCCGGCTGGGACGTGTTGGCTGGGGGGGACGTGTTGTGGGGTGGAAACGTGTGGTGGGGCCCGGCTGGGACGTGTTGGCTGGGGGATGGGGGGGAACATGTCGTGGGGCTCAGCTGGGACATGTTGTCTTGGGGGGGGGAACATGTCGTGGGGCCCGGCTGGGACATGTCTTGTCGTGGGGCCCAGCTGGGATGTGTTGGCTGGGGGGGACATGTTGTGGGGTTCAGCTGGGACCTGTTGGGGTGTCTGGCTGGGACGTGTTGTGGGGGGGAAATGTGTTGTGGGGACCGGCTGGGACGCGTTGGCTGGGGGGGACGTGTTGTGGGGTCCGGCTGGGACCTGTTGGGGTGTCTGGCTGGGACGTGTCGTGGGGGGGAAACGTGTCGTGGGGCCCGGCTGGGACGTGTCATTGGGGGGAAACGTGTGGTGGGGCCCGGCTGGGACGTGTCGTGGGGGGGAAACGTGTGGTGGGGCCCGGCTGGGATGTGTCGTGGGGGGGAAAGGTGTCATGGGGCCCGGCTGGGACGTGTCGTGGGGGGGAAAGGTGTCATGGGGCCCGGCTGGGACGTGTCGTGGGGGGGAAACGTGTGGTGGGGCCCGGCTGGGACGTGTCGTGGGGGGGAAACGTGTGGTGGGGCCCGGCTGGGACGTGTCGTGGGGGGGAAACGTGTGGTGGGACCCGGCTGGGACGTGTCGTGGGGGAGAAAGGTGTCGTGGGGCCCGGCTGGGACGTGTCGTGGCGGGGAAACGTGTCGTGGGGCCCAGCTGGTGAACGGGCGTCTGACTCACTTTTCTGTGCCGTTGGGGGCAGCCTGGTGCTGAGCTTGTGCCTGTCTTGCAGGTGCCCCCCACTCGACCAGCAGCACCTCCCTGCACTCCGAACGCTCCATCAACTTGGTGGGCTTCAGCTCGAAGCCGGACGGCATGCACCAGCGCTCCTACTCCGTCTCCAGCGCAGACCAGTGGAGCGAGGCTGTGGTGATCCCCAGCAGCTGCCCCAACCCCCGTGAGTACCCTTCGCTCCCTCTCCCTCACCTGCGTCGCTCAGCTGCTGCGGGCGGGAGGGGCGTGCAGGCACCTGCAGGAGCTGTGCCCTGCCGGCAGCCTGGCACTGAGCGCCCTGCCAGCGTTCTCAGGAGCAGACACTGTGGGGAGGTGGGTGCTGCATTGGGGCCGGTCGCCTGTCTGTGCTGGGGAGCCAAGCGCACAGAGACTGCAGCTATGCTGGGCCGTTGCTCACCCAGGGCCTGCTGCCTCTGCAGGGGATGCCCCTTACCCCCTCTGCCCACCCCACGCTGCCAGCTCCATTCTCCCTGCGTTTGGTCTCTTCCCCTTGTCTTCTCTCCTCCCTGCCCCCCTCTCCTTACTGCCCCCCAGACCTCCACCGCCCCAGGTTTGGGGAGAGTGAAGTGAGTCGGAGGAAGCCCTGTTTCTCATACATACTGGCTGTGTACTGCCCCCCCCCCCCCCCCCGATGGTTCAGGACAGTTGAGTGAATTAAAATAATTCATACATTTCCCAACGTAGCCACTTTGCCGAATTGGAAAATAAATGCCTTTGTGCTGCATCCATCACTCCTTCGTTCCTGGCGCTGCCGCCGCACTAAAAAAGCAGTTAAATGCACATCAAGAGTGGAGGAGCCATTTCCATGCCTGCTCGCCCCCTTGTCGTTCTCATTAGCGCGGCAGCCGCCCCCCCGCTCCGTCCCAGGGGCTTTCGCAGTTTAAAGAGAGCCTCTTTATGATCATTACCGGAGTCCGACTGTGCGGGCGCCATTTGCAGCTGAGGAGGCTCCTCATTTGTAACTGTGAAAAACTATCAATTTCATCGCGCCTGATGCAGCGGCTCCATCATTGGCCCCATCAGCTCCCTGCTGGAAGCGAATTAATCAGACTGTTACTGCTGATGGGGCAGCGCAGGCGACGGGAGCGGAAGGGCGCAGCTCTGAGCATTAATGTGCTCGCGCTCCCCCTCCCTCCGTCGGACACTGAGCAGGGCAGGGCCAGCTCCCACGCTCCTCTCGCACCAGAGCAGCCGGCGAGCGAGAACCAGGCCGGCCACGGCACCCGCAGCCGCACAGGGCCCCGTCCCACCGTGGAGCCCCTCCGTGCCCTGCCCTGCAAGGGGAGCTGCCCCCGATACCGCAGGGTCCCTCCTGGACATGGGAGAGCTGCCCCCTGATACCACAGGGTCCCACCTGGACATGGGAGAGCTGCCCCCGATACCGCAGGGTCCCTCCTGGACATGGGGGAGCTGCCCCCTGATACCACAGGGTCCCTCCTGGACATGGGAGAGCTGCCCCCGATACCGCAGGGTCCCTCCTGGACATGGGGGAGCTGCCCCCTGATACCACAGGGTCCCTCCTGGACATGGGAGAGCTGCCCCCGATACCGCAGGGTCCTCCTGGACATGGGAGAGCTGCCCCCGATACCGCAGGGTCCCACCTGGACATGGGAGAGCTGCCCCCGATACCGCAGGGTCCCTCCTGGACATGGGGGAGCTGCCCCCTGATACCACAGGGTCCCACCTGGACATGGGAGAGCTGCCCCCGATACCGCAGGGTCCTTCTGGACATGGGGGAGCTGCCCCCTGATACCACAGGGTCCCTCCTGGACATGGGGGAGCTGCCCCCTGATACCACAGGGTCCCATCTGGACATGGGAGAGCTGCCCCCTGATACCACAGGGTCCCACCTGGACATGGGAGAGCTGCCCCCGATACCGCAGGGTCCTTCTGGACATGGGAGAGCTGCCCCCTGATACCACAGGGTCCCACCTGGACATGGGAGAGCTGCCCCCGATACCGCAGGGTCCCACCTGGACATGGGGGAGCTGCCCCCTGAGACCACAGGGTCCCACCTGGACATGGGAGAGCTGCCCCCGATACCGCAGGGTCCTTCTGGACATGGGAGAGCTGCCCCCTGATACCACAGGGTCCCACCTGGACATGGGGGAGCTGCCCCCGATACCGCAGGGTCCCACCTGGACATGGGGGAGCTGCCCCCTGATACCACAGGGTCCCTCCTGGACATAGGGGAGCTGTCCCCTGATACCGCAGGGTCCCCCAGACATGGGGGAGCAGCCCAGCCTGAAACTGCGGTGTCTCGCCGGCCACAGGGAGCCGCCCACTCCAATACCGCAGGGTCCCCCCTGTACCTAGGGGAGCCGCTCCCCCCAATATCACAGGGTTCCCGCGGGCATAGAGGACCCAACCCCTCGATACTTCAGGTGTCTCCCCAACATGGGGTAGCCGCCCACCCCGATACTGCAGGGTCCCCCTGGACATGGGGAGCCACCCACCCTGTTACCGCAAGGTCCCCCTGAATATGGGGGAGCTGCCCACTCCGATACCACAGGGTCCCCCCTGTACATGGGGGAGCCGCCCACCCCGACACGACAGGGTTCCCCGGACATGGGGGAGCTGACCCCTCGGTACTGCAGGTGTCTCCCCATGCTCGCCCTGATACCGCAGGGTCCCCCCATACATGGGGTTGCTGCTCACCCCAGTACCGCAGGTGTCCCCCCCATGTCACAGAGGCCCCGGGCGATGCTCTGGAACTGCTCCCCACAAAGCCAGTCAGGACTTTGGGGAGCCTCCTCTCCCTCGGAGCAGACTGTCTTCAGGGCAAGAAGCTCACACGGCTTCACCTCCTGGGTCTCTCCTGGGAGCATTCAGCATATGCCCCTCCGTGCGCTTCCCACAGCGAGTCCGCCCAGGCGGGGTCCTGGGGAAGCCAGAGGGTCCTGCACCCCAACTCCGCAGTCAGACGTGACTCTCAGCCAGCCAGTAAAACAGAGGTTTATTAGATGACAGGAACACGGTCTAAACCAGAGCTTGTAGGTCCAGAGAACAGGACCCCTCAGCCGGGTCCATTCTGGGGCCCAGCGAGCCGGACACCCAAGTCTGCCCTCACTCCTAGTCCCCAGCCAGCTCCAAACTGAAACCCCCTCCAGCCCCTCCTCTGTCCTTTGTCTCTTTCCCGGGCCAGGAGGTCACCTGATCTCTTTGTTCTCCCACACCTTTAGCATCCCCTTGCAGGGGGGAAGGGCCTGGCCATTAGTTGCCAGGCGACAGAGTGTCGACCATTTATGCACACTGGCCCTTTGCTCTGCAACAATCTCACCCCCTTATCCCCCCACCTAGAGAGTTAAGAAATGCATAGGGGAAACTGAGGCACCCTTACAGTATTCAGAGGAAACATTAAGAACAGTCCCACTTCGTCACACCCCATACATGGGGGCGCTGCCCAACCCAATACCGCAGGGTCCCCCCGTACCTGGGGGCGCCGCCCACCCCAATACTGCAGGGTCCCCCCGTACATGGGGGTGCCGCTCACTCCAATACCGCAGGGTCCCCCTGTACATGGGGGCGCTGCTCACCCCAATACTGCAGGGTCCCCCCGTACATGGGGGTGCTACGCACCCTGATACCGCAGAGTCCCCCCCAGACATGAGGGAGCCACTCACCCCAATACCACAGGGTCCCCCCGAAATATGGGGGAGCAGCCTGCCCCAATACTGCAGGTGACTCCCCGGGCACAGGGAGCCGCTCCCCCCGCTACCACAGGGTCCCCCTGGGCATAGGGGACCTGACCTCTCAATACAGCAGGTGTCTCCCCAACATGGGGAAGCCACCCACCCCGATACTGCAGGGGTCTCCCCATGCTTGCCCCAGTAAGAACAAGAACGGCCATACTGGGTCAGGCCAAAGGTCCATCTAGCCCAGTATCCTGTCTTCCAATGCCCAGAGGGAATGAACAGAACAGGTAATCATCGAGTGATCCATCCCCTGTCGCTCATTCCCAGCTTCTGGCAAACAGGGGCTAGGGACACCATCCCTGCCCATCCTGGCTAATAGCCATTGATGGACCTATCCTCCATGAACTTATCTAGTTCTTTTTTGAATCCTGTTATAGTTTTGGCCTTCACAACATCCTCTGGCAAAGAGTTCCACAGGTTGACTGTGTGTTGTGTGAATAAATACTTCCTTTAGTTCGTTTTAAACCTGCTGCCTATTAATTTCATTGGGTGACCCCTAGTTCTTGTGTTATGAGAAGGAGTAAATAACACTTCCTTATTTACTTTCTCCACACTAGTCATGATTTTATAGACCTCTATCATATCCCCCCTTAGTCGTCTCTTTTCCAAGCTGAAAAGTCCCAGTCTTATTAATCTCTCTTCATATGGCAAACGCTCCACACCTCTAATAATTTTTGTTGCCCTTTTTGAACCTTTTCCAATTCCAATATATTTTTTTTGAGATGGGGCGACCACATCTGCACACAGTATTTAAGATGTGGGCGTACCATGGATTTATATAGCGGCAATATGATATTTTCTGTCTTATTATCTATCCCTTTCCTAATGATTCCCAACATTCTGTTCACTTTTTTGACTGCTGCTGCACATTGAATGGATGTTTTCAGAGAACTATCCACAGTGACTCTAAGATCTCTTTCTTGAGTGGTAACAGCTAATTTAGACCCCATCATTGTATATGTATTGTTGGGATTATGTTTTCCAATGTGCATTACTTTGCATTTATCAACATTGAATTTCATCTGCCATTTTGTTGCCCAGTCACCCAATTTTGTCAGATCCTTTGGTAGCTCTTCGCAGTCTGCCTGGGACTTAACTACCTTGAGTAGTTTTGTATCCTCTGAAAATTTTGCCACCTCACTGTTTATCCCTTTTTCCAGATCATTTATGAATATGTTGAATAGGACTGGGCCCAGTACAGACGCCTGGGGGACACCACTATTTACCTCTTTCCATTCTGAAACTGACCATTTATTCCTACCCTTTGTTTCCTATCTTTTAACCAGTTACCAATCCATGAGAGAACCTTCCCTCTTATCCCATGACACCTTACTTTGCTTAAGAGCCTTTGGTGAGGGACCTTGTCAAAGGCTTTCTGAAAATCTAAATACACTATATCCACTGGATCCCCCTTGTCCACATGCTTGATGACTCCTTCAAAGAATTCTAGTAGATTGGTGAGGCATGATTTACCTTTACAAAAACCATGTTGACTCTTCCTCAACAAATTAAGTTAATCTATGTGTCTGACAATTTTGTTCTTTACTATAGTTTCAACCAGTTTGCCCGGTACTGAAGTCAGGCTTACCAGCCTGTAATTGCCGGGATCACCTCTGGAGCCCTTTTTAAAAATTGGCATTGCATTAGCTATCCTCCAGTCATCTGGTACAGAAGCTGATTTAAATGATAGGTTACAGACTACAGTTAGTAGTCCTGCAATTTCACATTTGAGTTCCTTCAGAACTCTTGGGTGAATACCATCTGGTCCTGTGACTTATTGCTGTTTAGTTTATCAATTTGTTCCAAAACCTCGTCTAATGACACCTCAATCTGGGACAGTCCCTCAGATCTATCATCTAAAAAGAATGGCTCAGGTTTGGGAATCTCCCTCACATCCTCAGCTGTGAAGACCAATGCAAAGAATTCATTTAGTTTCTCTGCAATGGCCTTATCGTCCTTGAGTGCTCCTTTAGCACCTAGATCGTCCAGTGGTCCCACTGGTTGTTTAGCAGGCTTCCTGCTTCTCACGTACTTAAAAAAATTGTTGCTATTACTTTTTGAGTCGTTGGCTAGCTGTTCGTCAAATTCTTTTTTGCCTTCCTAATTATATTTTTACACTTCATTTGCCAGAGGGTCCCCCTGGACATTTGCCTGCAGGATCCCCTCGCGCATGGAGGAGCCGCCCAACCCGATACCTCTGGGTCCCCCTGACCATGGGGGAGCCGTCCACCCCGATGCTGCAGGTGTCTCCCCAGGCATAGGGGTGTCACGGAGTGTGGGGGGACACAAGGCCCTGCACCCCCGGCTTCCTGCGATTCACCATGACTCTCAGCCAGCCAGTAAAGCAGAAGGTTTATTTAGATGACAGGAACACAGTCCAAGACAAGTCTTGCAGGCACAGACAACAGGATCCCCCCCAGTTAGGTCCATCTTGGGGTCCCAGGGCCCCACAGCCCCCTTGGGAGGTCAGAGCCCTGTCTGCCTCCCAGCCATTCCACCAGCCAGCTCTGAAACTCTCCCTTCAGCGACCCCTCCCACAGCCTTTGTTCAGTTTCCCGGGCAGAGGTGTCACCTGGCCTCTAACCCCTTCCTGGGTTCTCACGTTACATGCTCAGGTATCTTCCCTCAAGGCCAGTCTCCCATCCCGCAATGCAGACCGTCCTAGCCAACCTCCCCTGCCTTCCCAGCCAACACTCCCCACTCAGCATTCAAAGGCCACATTAAGAACAGTCCCAGTTCGTCACTGGGGGAACTGCCCTCCCTGATACCTCTGGGTCCCCCTGACCATGGGGGAGCCGCATACCCAGATACTGCAGGTGTCTCCCCGGGCATGGAGGAGCCACCCAGCCCGACCCCTCGGGGTCCCCCTGACCATTGAGGAGCCACCCACCCTGATACCGCAGGGTTCCCCCAGACATGAGGGTGCTGGCCACCCCAACCCCTCAGGGTCCCCCAAGAAATGGGGGAGCCGCCCATCCCAATAATGCAGGGCTCCTACCCCGTGTGTGGGCGAGCCGCTCACCTTTGTATCATCTCTGTGCACATCCTCGCACACACGTGCTCTCTTTAGTAGGCCAGTGATCAGGCAGTGCTGGAATTCACACACACGCGGCGCTGGGTGGTGGGCTGGGGTGGAATCTACTCCCACCCCCCAGCCAGGTGCCTTTGTGATGATGTATGTGCCCCTGTGAAGCCAGGGCTCATGGGGCCTGGGCACAGGTTACAGCTGCTCAGCAAGCTGATAGTTGCCTGCCGGGCCTCAGGCTTGCTGCCTGTTGGCTCATGCCTGGGTTTTCAGCCCACTTGCAGAGGCTGTGCTCGGCGCATGCTGCTGCTCGGGGGGACAGGTCGCTTCGTGTCCCACGCTGGTCCAGGAGCTCCCAGAGGGGCGTGGCGGCCTCTCTGCTCGCGTTCCACATGACGGAGCCGCCTCTGCTTGCTGCCACCCCGAGCAATCCACTCATTTCATGCAAAGTAACCCCGAGATTGATACAAATAGGGAACGAGTCGCTGCCAATTCACGGTGACACGGAGGGGGTGGAGATCTCGGCTCCAGAGCTAATTGTGTGTCTGAAGGAGCTACTGAGTGCGTGTCTTCTCCGCAGGGAGCTCCCCACTGCTCTGGCCACCCAGTGGGTTCTGGTGGGACAGACAGAACCTCACTCATTCTCTCTAACCCAGCCAAAGGGGAGACAAGAACAGGGAAGGCGGACTGGGGAGGGGGCAGAATCCTCGGCCTAGCGGGTCAGTTCCACTTTCCTGGTAATTTTCTGGGCCGGCACTAGAGTCTCTGACCCCTGCCCAGAGCCAGAGAGCAGTAGGGTATTGTCACTGTTACGACGGGAGAGCAGCCTTCCGTTTCCTGCATCCCACCATCTGTGCACCAGCCTCACAACTGGGCACAGCTGTGCAAAGGGGTGGGGGAAAGGGGAGCTATGGGGAAGGGTCCTGTCAGGGATCAAATCCACGAAGCCAGCCCCAGGGGTCCAGGTGAGCTGAGGAGCAGAGCCGGCGCACAGCCCTGTCCCCCTCCCTGCACGCGCCACAGGGCTCCGCTGCACAGGGATGCACAGGGCTTTCGGTCTCTGGGAGAATCCGAAGGAAGGTGCCTGCAAGAGAATCGGCGCGGTCACTGCAGGGAGGACAGAGTTATGGAGGCTAAGGACATTGCAAAGTAGCTAAAAGACTCCTTTGCATCCGCCTCCACCACGGCAGCTGTGGGGAGATGCCTACCCCGGACCTGCTACCTATGGGGAGGCGCTGTGCGAGACCACGGGGCAAGAGGGTGGGTGCTGGAACACACTGAGCAGCAAGGCACCAGGAGCAGAGCTACCTGCCAAAGTCCTGCGGGAGGGAACTGACTGAGCTGTTTGTCTCCGCTTAGATACCAGGGGCAGGCTGCGCTGCCAGGTCCTGTCCCCCTGCACACGGCAGTGCTGCGTTCGCTAACTGGGTTAACGTGGCACCGTTAGTTACACTGGTGCAGCATTCTGGGTAGCCCAGGCCCAGGGATTCTTGAACCAGCTTGTGCGTGTCTCGGGCCTGCGCCAAGCACAGCACCTCCTCCGTGTGTCTGGGAAGCAGCCGTTTCCAGTGCCAAGAAACGGTGCCCCTGCCTTGGTGTGAGTGGTTGGTTTGGGGAATTGATTCCGTTTATTAGACTCAGCTGCCTTAATTGTCAACTCTGTGAACTCTTTCCCTGTGGATAATTGGTGGCAGAACCCCCCAGCTACTGAGCGTCTCCACTGGGGGGGAGCGTGAGACACTAGAGAG
The DNA here is from genome assembly GCF_028017835.1 of Emys orbicularis. Lineage (NCBI taxonomy): Eukaryota > Metazoa > Chordata > Testudines > Emydidae > Emys > Emys orbicularis. The sequence goes on from NC_088684.1 coordinate 299,938,635, forward strand.
AGAGACGCTTTTATACCAGAGCTTGAGCAACCCGTAAAAGGGAGGCTGGCGTAGCTCCGCTGGTCAGGGAGTGTGAAAGCCAGACCCCTGACTGACAGGTACCCCGACAGACGAGGGCGTCTGTCAGCATCGCTGACATCATTCAGGGAAGTGCTGTTACTGCTGTGCTGACGAAAACGCTTCTGTGGGTGTGCGCTGGGTCCGGACTAGGGGTCCTGCTGGCACAGGCTCTGCAGTGTAGACAGAGCCTGGGGCCCTCCCAATCCCTTGGCCGGGACAGAGCAGGGGTGTTCCGCAGGGCTGTATCCTGGCTAGTGTTAGAGGGCCCTGGTTGCTACCTCGGGAGGCTGTCCCAGCCTTCTCCATCCCGCCAGTCCTGCTCTGTTTGGATCGGGGCCGTCCCGCAGAGCGCTGGGCACACTGTGCTGGGCCGAGCTCCCAGTCTAATCAGATGAACAGACGGGGGGACAGGCCCAGAGAAAGGAAGTGACTTGGCCAAGGTCCCCATGGGGGTCAGTAGCAGGGTTGGGAGTGGAACTGGAATCCCCTGAGTTCCAGCCCAGTGCCCAGAGGTCAAAGGGGGCGGGGGTCAGAGCAGCAGAGAGGGAGGTTCTCGGGGGCATTGGGCCGGGACTCGGAGCAGAGGCCCAGCCCCTGGCCCTCGGGGAGGCAGGAGCGTATTTCAGAGAGGGTTAACTGCGGAGCGAGGCGCTCGCACCTCGCTGCCTTCCCCGGAGTCTGCATTTTTATGCTGATTGGAAGCCTGTGCTGTGTGCGCTGCTGAAATTGAATGTCAGGCTTTTGATTTTGTTGCTGGTCTCTAATGAAATTTGACATTTAATGGTGAGTGCAGCGGCAGCGTGTGTGTGTGTGAGCGGAGCTTGATTAGCGCGCTCTAATTGACAGTAATTAGGCAGCTCCCTGATTGTTTCTAATTCTGCTATTAATTGTAAGGAACAGTATGATTGAGGATAAATTTGGTGCGTTGCTACCGGGGATACGAATTCTTCAGCTCCGTATCAGCAGCCTATGGTGCCCATCCTACTCGGGCTCCTGAGAGGGGCAGCCCAGTCATCTCCTCTGGAGGAGGAGTCCCGTGCTGGGCCTGGTGATGGCTGCCAGCCGCGGCAGAGCACCTGAGCAGGGCCTAGGTGGGACTCCCAGCAGGTGTGTGCTCCCACAGCCTCCCTCTGGGGACAGGCCCCGACTCGTGGAGCAGGGTGCGGCGTTCCAGGGCCTGTCTGGGGAGTGGGGGCAGCTGGGACATCTCTGATGGGTGGCGCAGGTGGGGGTGTCTAGGGCGTCTCTGTGGCACAGGAACGGGCGTCTCTGTGGCACAGGCACAGGTGGGGGTGTCTAGGGCATCTCTGTGGCGCAGGAGCAGGCGGGGATGTTCGGGGCGTCTCTCTGGCGCAGGAGCAGGCGGGGATGTTCGGGGCATCTCTGTGGCGCAGGAGCAGGCGGGGATGTTCGGGGCGTCTCTGTGGCGCAGGAGCAGGCGGGGATGTTCGTGGCGTCTCTGTGGGGCAGGAGCAGGCGGGGATGTTCGGGGCGTCTCTGTGGCGCAGGAGCAGGCGGGGATGTTCGGGGCGTCTCTGTGGGGCAGGAGCAGGCGGGGATGTTCGGGGCGTCTCTGTGGGACAGGAGCAGGCGGGGATGTTCGGGGCGTCTCTGTGGCGCAGGAGCAGGCGGGGATGTTCGGGGCGTCTCTGTGGCGCAGGAGCAGGCGGGGATGTTCGGGGCGTCTCTGTGGCGCAGGAGCAGGCGGGGATGTTCGGGGCGTCTCTGTGGGGCAGGAGCAGGCGGGGATGTTCGGGGCGTCTCTGTGGCGCAGGAGCAGGCGGGGATGTTCGGAGCGTCTCTGTGGCGCAGGAGCAGGCGGGGATGTTCGGGGCGTCTCTGTGGCGCAGGAGCAGGCGGGGATGTTCGGGGCGTCTCTGTGGCGCAGGAGCAGGTGGGCATGTTCGGGGCGTCTCTGTGGCCCAGGAGCAGGCAGGGATGTTCGGGGCGTCTCTGTGGCACAGGAGCAGGCGGGGATGTTCGGGGTCTCTGTGGCACAGGAGCAGGCGGGGATGTTCGGGGCGTCTCTGTGGGGCAGGAGCAGGCGGGGATGTTCGGGGCGTCTCTGTGGGGCAGGAGCAGGCGGGGATGTTCGGGGCGTCTCTGTGGGGCAGGAGCAGGCGGGGATGTTCGGGGCGTCTCTGTGGCACAGGAGCAGGCGGGGATGTTCGGGGCGTCTCTGTGGGGCAGGAGCAGGCGGGGATGTTCGGGGCGTCTCTGTGGGGCAGGAGCAGGCGGGGATGTTCGGGGCGTCTCTGTGGCGCAGGAGCAGGCGGGGATGTTCGGGGCGTCTCTGTGGGGCAGGAGCAGGCGGGGATGTACGGGGCGTCTCTGTGGCGCAGGAGCAGGCGGGGATGTTCGGGGCGTCTCTGTGGCACAGGAGCAGGCGGGAATGTTCGGGGCGTCTATGTGGCGCAGGAGCAGGCGGGAATGTTCGGGGCGTCTATGTGGCGCAGGAGCAGGCGGGGATGTTCGGGGCGTCTCCGTGGCGCAGGAGCGGGCGGGGATGTTCGGGGCGTCTCTGTGGGACAGGAGCAGGCGGGGATGTTCGGGGCGTCTCTGTGGCGCAGGAGCAGGCGGGGATGTTCGGGGCGTCCCTGTGGGACAGGAGCAGGCGGGGATGTTCGGGGCGTCTCTGTGGGGCAGGAGCAGGCGGGGATGTTCGGGGCGTCTCTGTGGCGCAAGAGCAGGCGGGGATGTTCGGGGCGTCTCTGTGGCGCAGGAGCAGGCGGGGATGTTCTGGGCGTCTCTGTGGGGCAGGAGCAGGCGGGGATGTTCGGGGCGTCTCTGTGGGGCAGGGTGGGGTGTCTTGGGCTGTCTCTGTGGGAGGGAGTCAGGCAGGTCTGAGCATGGGGTCTCTAAACGTCGCCGTCTCTCTCTCTCTCCATAGCTAATGGCACCGCAGATGCTCTCAGCTCCAGCCCAAACATGTCCAACGCTGCGAGCCCGAAGCTGGAGCCGCCTCCATCCCCTCATGCAAACAGGAAGAAACACCGCAGGAAAAAGAGCACAGGGACAGCCCGCCCTGATGGCCCCAGCACAGCAGCAGAAGGTAGGAAGTTTCTGTTGTCCCGCCGGGGCAGCCACAGCCAGCCAGTAGTACCTGGGGGAGCCCCGGTCCTGAGCTCTCCACCCTTCGATGGAAATGAACTTCCAGCCCAGCATGTCTGCCCTGGCTTTCTCCCCTGCAGCTGGGAGCAGGGACCATGCTCCCATGCCAGCTGCTGCTTTGGGTATATGTTTGTTTCTGACACCAGCGGCGGTCCTGGGAGGGCCCAGAGGAGAGGCTGCCAGACTCCTGCCAGTGTAAGATCCTATTTTCTTATAAATGTGCCCAACTGTAGCGATTGGAACTTCCCATCCCAAGTGCGAACTCCCTCCATCCCCTGCCATTGCTGCTGCCCCTGGTCTCTCCCATGCTTGGCGTTGGCACGCAGGAGGTTAGTCTCTTGAGGGCTGCAGTACTTTGACCTGTTGTGGTTGCTGGCGTAGTGGGTGGGTGCTGAGTCCTGCTTAGTGGCCTGCGATGTACGGGAGATGGTCTGGTAGTGCCTTCTGGCCTTAATTCTGGGACTGTGTCTGGCTGCCTCAGGCCAAGCTTTCTGAGAAAGGTTCAGGAACATATGAGTTAAAAAGCTCTGATATCTATTGCGTTGAGAAGCTCCAGCATCTCCCATTTGAGTCGGCCTTGACATTTGCCAGGGGAAATTCTGGCCCAGGGGTTGCAGCCCTTTGCTGTCCTGGTGAAAATCTTCCCCGACTGCTAAATTCTCTGTTGTCTCCATCTGTAGCGACCAGGCCTCAGCAGGGCTGAGGAACGTAGGGATGGCCAGACTAGATCAGAGCGGAGGTCCAGCTAGCCCAGGACCCGGTGACAGTGGCAGCATCAGGTGCTGCCGAGGAAGGTATAAGAATCCCACAGTAGCAGATGGGGATAAGTTTTCCTCCACGCGAGCTCTCAGCCTGATCTCTCGTAGTTACAGCAATCTCTGAGCCTTGAAGCATGAGCTGTAATATCCCTTCCAAAATTGTTAGCGTTAATTATGACAACTCTGGAAATTCTGGATATCCATTTAAACATCCAGTACCTCTTTGAATCTGGCTAGGGTCTTGGTCTCAACAGCTGCCTGGGACAGGGAGTTCCACTGTCTAAGGATGCATTGTTGTGAAAAAGTATTTCCCCATGTCACGGAGTCCCCAGGCGATGCTTTGGAACTTCTCCCCACAAAGCCAGTCAGGACTTTGGGGAGCCTCCTCTCCTATGGAGCAGACTGTCTTCAGGGCAAGAAGCTCACACGGCTTCACCTCCTGGGTCTGACTTTGGAGCATTCAGCATATGCCCCTCCATGCGCTTCCCACAGCGAGTCCGCCCCGGCAGGGTCCTGGGGAAGCCAGAGGGTCCTGCACCCCCACTTCGCAATCAGACGTGACTCTCAGCCAGCCAGTAACACAGGTTTATTCGATGACAGGAACATGGTCTAAAACAGAGCTTGTAGGTACGGAGAACAGGATCCCTCAGCCGGGTCCATTCTGGAGCCCAGCGAGGCAGACACCCCCGTCTGCCCTCACTCCCCGTCCCCAGCCAGCTCCAAACTGAAACCCCCTCCAGCCCCTCCTTTCTGGCCTTTGTCTCTTTCCCGGGCCAGGAGGTCACCTGATCTCTTTGTTCACCTTTAGCTATTTCCTTGCAGGGGAAAGGGCCCCGGCCATTTGTTGCTAGGAGACAGATTGTCGGCCATTTATGCACACTGGAGACTTAAGAAATGCATTGGGGAAACTGAGGCACCCACACAGTATTCAGAGGAAACATTAAGAATAGTCCCACTTCATCACACCTCAGTTTTGAACTTCCCACGTAATTGCATGGCGTGTCCCCTTGTTCCTGTGTTAGGAGACAGGGCGAAGAGAAGTTCTCGATCTCCCTTGTCTAGACCAGTTTTTATTTTATAGACCTTTATCATGTCCCCTCTTACTCATCTCCTCTGTACTGTAACAATCCCAGTTATTTCAATCTCTCTTCATAGAGGAGTTTTTCCAGGCCCTCAATCAATCTCCTCTCCCTTCTCTGAGCCCCCGGTAGTTCTGCAAACCCTTTTTGAGATGGTGCTGCACACGGGATCCGGATGCTGCTGCACCATTGATTTATGTCAATCTATCCATCTAATCTAACCCTAACCCCTCTCCTTATGCGACCGAACATCTCGGTAGCTTGTTTGATCACAGCAGAGGCCTCCACTCCACTGAGCTGTCTACAGTGAGGCCAGGTCCCGTTCCTGGGTTGAGAGTTAACTCAGAATCCGTCAGGTGTACGAGTAGTTACAATGGTCCCCTTCAATGTGCATTTCTCTGTCCCATTAAAGTTCATTTGCCAGTGAAATGTCATGTACCAAACTTCATTTGTCACTGCCCCTCCTGGCTACCAGAGGCCACTGTGGTGCCAGGCGCCAGCTCTGAGTATAGGGGGACTCCTGTCCTGTGCGCTCAGCCCTCACCCTGCTGATGCCCAGGCTGCAGACGCCTGGAGGAGGGGGAGCAGCGGCCTGCTGCTGCAGTGCAGGGGCTGGGACACTGAGGGCAGGGTAAGGCTGTGGGAGCAGGAGCATAGGGGGATGGGCTGGCATGGAAGGGACATAGAATCATAGAATCTCAGGGTTGGAAGGGACCTCAAGAGGCATCTAGTCCAACCCCCTGCTCAAAGCAGGACCAACCCCCAACTAAATCATCCCAGCCAGGGCTTTGTCAAGCCGGGCCTTAAAAACCTCTAAGGATGGAGATTCCACCACCTCCCTAGGGAACCCATTCCAGTGCTTCACCACCCTCCTAGTGAAAAAGTTTTTCCTAATATCCAACTTGCTAGGGGAGACAGGACAGAATGGTCTGTAACCGCTAGCCACACTCCCATCGCCAGCCGGGAGTTGAACCCGGGGTTTCTGAGTCCCAGCATTCCTCTGCTGTCAACAATAGTTGCAAAATCCGCTGGCATGCGTCTCATCCTCCTGCAGCGCCAGTTCCCATAGAGGATAACAGCTTTCTACTGCTGCCAGTTACCCAGTTTAGTGCGGTGGCAAAGGTCTGTGCTGTGGATCTAAAGGTCCCAACCCTATGGTGACCCGTGTGGGGTCAGTATAGTTCCACGTGGTGGAATTTTTGTTTTCTCCGTGTGCTTTTTTTAAAACTTACTTTACTAATGCAATTTCCTATGTTAAAAAAGAGGATAAGGATGCGAAGCCAAGTACTGAAAAGTTGGGTTAATTCTATTAGTCTCCCTGGAATCTCACCCCTTGGCTCGGGAAGACAGGCCCGTTAATGAGGGCTCAGGGAGGAGCTGCGGTGTTCTCTGTGTGGGACAAAGCCTTTTCCCGCCCCAGGCTGTTTGTGCTGTTTGGGGCTGTTCCTAAGGAGAAGCCCTGTTTGCTCCCAGGGTGGCAATGCAGTCCAGCCGTAGCCAGCCAGGAGCCCTGTAGCTGACAGTTGTAGGCCCCATTCTGCTCGGTCTGAAGCAGCTTCGGTAGCATGGCTGGGAAATGTCTCAGTCACACCTATACTCAACAGAAACCTCCTCAGCCAAGTCATGTGCTCCTTCTGGGGGAGCCCAGCTCAGCCCTCCTCTGGGCTGGGACAGGCAGGAACCTCCTCCCAGGCTCAGATGTCCTCGGGAAGTTACTCCCTGCACCCCGCCAGGCCCCCTTCCACACTACTGAGCGCTGGACACGGCACTGCGTGGGGCGGCCCCAGCCAGTGAGCTCACAGCCGGACTGTCACACGCAAGATGGGCCACGCTGGGGGTAATTTGGCATTTGATGTTCTCCGAGGCATTGCATAGGCACTGTCTAGCCCAGTGCCCAGCCTCGGCCAGTGGCCAACACCTGGTGCTGCAGCAAGAGGTGGAAGAACTCCACAGGAGCTGATGGGGGTTAATTTGCCCCCCCACATTAGGTCCCTCCCCCTCTCTCATAGTCAGAGGTCGGCGTAAGCCCTGGTCATAGCCTCCAGGAATCGCTGCTGTTAGCCATAGCGCTGGGTCTCCCCCTCAATGGCCAGGCCCTCCTGGAACAGTGACCATGGGAGCGTTTTTCCGCTGGGGAAGTGAGAGAGCCCCTGGGTTGGGGAGCTGGGCCTTCAGGGACAGAGATGCCTTGCTCAGCAAGGACTGAGGCTGGCTCTCGCCCATGCTAAGGAGCTGGGAGGGTTTGCCAGGGGTTGAGGGGGGAGCGTCCCCCCAAAGCTGTGTTTTGCCAGCTCTGTGGGGTTGCACATTCCAGCTCTGTGTTCTCCGAGGCAGCCTGGATCAGCAGCAGCCCAGACTGCACTAGTGCCTGCCCGCACGGGTGCTGCTTGTCAGGCAGGCCCAGGCATGAGGCTTCCGACAGGTCTGCCCAGCTGCCACCATGGTTCTGCAGGGCAAAGCAGGGCACTCAGTGTGCCCGTGGCTTTGCCTGCAGCAAGTCACTTACATCAGGGGAAATAATATTCCCATGTAGACGGCTGGAGTCCACTTGCCAGAACTGAGACAACCCTCCCATGCTGGGCAGTGGCAGACGTCCATGACTGCTGTCCTAGTGTCAGGGCCCCTGCCCCATCCGGCCCCTCTCCCTGCCTGGCAGTGTGTGCACATGCTCTGCAGCCACGGCCCTGCCAGGCATGCTGGCCCCGTGTGCTGATGCCAGTCTCAGGTTAGCATCCTGGGAAAGTTGGGGAGGTCTGGGATAAATTGCCATCAGTTTATCTCATTTAGGAGGTAATCAGAGCTGGGGACGTGCAGAGCAATTGAATCTTAGTTGTTCTGAAGTATCATAAATCAAACGAGCTGTTGCTTTTTTACATGGTCGCATGTTAAAGAGAGCGGCGTGTCAGGCTGCTAGGGAGCATCAAAAAAGTATGGCAAGCGTGCCATCGGGCTGCTAGGGTCCATCACCAAACGAGCGAGTGCAGCAGGAGCATCGGGAAACCGCAGACCTGCTGTGCTGGCCAGGGAGAGAGCATCTCCAGAGTGGGGAGAGCAGTGTCGGGCTGCGAGGGGCCAGCACTGAACTCCGCGGGAAGAAGCAGGCCAGGAACTGCCAGCTCAGAGCCCTACCCAGCAGCCCCAGCCTCTCGCCCTAGGCTTCCCCAGCCGCTCCAGCCCTTTGGCTTGGCTCTCGGCAGCCAGGAGGAGCCCTGGCGAGCAGGCGAGGGATGTGCTGGCAGCAGGCGCCTTTGCGACGCTCCCTAGCCCAGCATCCCCATGGCTGCCAGAGCTCCAGGGATAATGAACTTCTCATGTGCTTAAAGAGTGATGCAGGGTGCATGGCGAGAAGCTGACAGCCCCTTAATGTGCTTCTCAGCGGCGGCAAAACGACGCGCTTTTGTCTTTGTTTTGTAGTTTGAAAACCTGGGGGAAATTGATGGCCAGTAAAGAGCTGTGTTGGGCGCCGGGCGTGATTAATGCGGACTGTCAGGGGCTGTCGGGAGCACCCATCTCGCTGGCTGGAAACACTTCTCTGAGCTGCATTTACCAGTTTGCCGGGGATTACGGCTGCTAGCGCTCAGCTCCTGCCTGCCCCACGCAGACACCGTCACCCGCACGCTCCCCTTCCCTGGAGCCCCTCCTTTCAGCCCTAACGCGGTCCTCGCGCGCTCCCTCCTCCGATGGCAGGCGGCCGGCCCCAGTCCCCTGGTGGCTACCCCCTCTGCCTCGTATTCACCCCTTGCCTCTCCCGTGTGCCCTTGGGACAGCCCCCGTGCTCGGTAGGTGCCCCACCCCTGTGTGCTTCTTGGTACAACCCCCCTTGCTCCATACATGCCCCAGCCCCCCACCCCTGTGTGCCCCTTGGTACAATCCCACTTGCACTGAATGTACCCCACCCCCCACAGCTGGGTGCCCCTTGGTACAACCCCCCTTGCTCTGTATGTACCCCACACCCCACCCCTGTGCATCCCTTGGTACAACCCCCCCGCTCTGTATGTACCCTGTGCGCCCCTTGGTACAACCCCCCTTGCTCCATACGTGCCCCAGCCCCCCACCACTGTGTGCCCCTTGGTACAATCCCACTTGCACTGTATGTACCCCACCCCCCCACCGCTGTGTGCCCCTTGGTACAACCCCCCCTGCTCTGTACGTGTCCCACCCCTGTGTGCTTCTTGGTACAACCCCCCTTGCTCCATACGTGCCCCAGCCCCCCACCACTGTGTGCCCCTTGGTACAATCCCACTTGCACTGTATGTACCCCACCCCCCACCGCTGTGTGCCCCTTGGTACAACCCCCCCTGCTCTGTACGTGTCCCACCCCTGTGTGCTTCTTGGTACAACCCCCCTGGCTCCATACGTGCCCCAGCCCCCCACCCCTGTGCGCCCCTTGGTACAACCCCCCCTGCTCTGTATGTACCCCACCCCCCACCGTAGGGTGCCCCTTGGTACAACCCCCCTTGCTCTGTAGGTGCCCAACCCCCCACTGCTGTGTGCCCCTTGGTACAACCCCCCCTTGCTCTGTATGTACTCCACCCCTGTGCGCCCCTTGGTACAACCCTCCCTGCTCTGTATGTACCCCACCCCTATGCACCCCTTGGTACAACCCCCCTGCTCAGTATGTGCCCCACCCCCCACTGCTGTGTACCCCTTGGTACAACCCCCCCTGCTCCATACGTGCCCTGCACCCCTGTGTGCCCCTTGGTATGACCCCCCCTTGCTCCATACGTGCCAAACCCCCGTACTACTATGTGTGCCCCCAGAACAACTCCCCCCACCCCTGCATGCACCTCTGCACTGTATGTCCCCATATATGCCCCCCACCTGACCCCCCCCCACTGTCTGCTTCTCCGTATGACCCCCTCATCCCTGTGCATGTCCCCCGTCCCATCACTGTGTGACCCTCGGTCTGACCCCACCATCCCTGTGCACACCCCACGGCCCATCACTGTGTGACCCTCGGTCTGACCCCACCATCCCTGTGCACACACCCCACCCCCCCCACTGGGTGCCCCTCGGTCTGACTCCACCATCCCTGTGCACACACCCCCCCCCACTGGGTGCCCCTCGGTCTGACCCCACCATCCCTGTGCACACCCCCCCCACTGGGTGCCCCTCGGTCTGACCCCACCATCCCTGTGCACACCCCCCCCCCCACTGGGTGCCCCTCGGTCTGACCCCACCATCCCTGTGCACACCCCACGGCCCATCACTGTGTGACCCTCGGTCTGACCCCACCATCCCTGTGCACACCCCCCCCCACTGGGTGCCCCTCAGTCTGACCTCACCATCCCTGTGCACACCCCACGGCCCAGCACTGTGTGACCCTCGGTCTGACCCCACCATCCCTGTGCACACCCCACGGTCCATCACTGTGTGACCCTCGGTCTGACCCCACCATCCCTGTGCACACACCCCCCCACTGGGTGCCCCTCGGTCTGACCCCACCATCCCTGTGCACACCCCCCCCCACTGGGTGCCCCTCAGTCTGACCCCACCATCCCTGTGCACACCCCACGGCCCATCACTGTGTGACCCTCGGTCTGACCCTACCATCCCTGTGCACACACCCCGCCCCCCCTACTGTGTGACCCTCGGTCTGACCCCACCATCCCTGTGCACACCCCATGGCCCATCACTGTGTGACCCTCGGTCTGACCCCACCATCCCTGTGCACACCCCACGGCCCATCACTGTGTGACCCTCGGTCTGACCCTACCATCCCTGTGCACACCCCCCGCCCCCCCCCCCCACTGGGTGCCCCTCGGTCTGACCCCACCATCCCTGTGCACACACCCCGCCCCCCTACTGGGTGCCCCTCGGTCTGACCCCACCATCCCTGTGCACACCCCCCCCCCACTGGGTGCCCCTCGGTCTGACCCCACCATCCCTGTGCACACCCCACGGCCCCCCACTGGGTGCCCCTCGGTCTGACCCCAACATCCCTGTGCACACGGCCCCCGCCCCACTGGGTGCCTCTCGGTCTGACCCCACCATCCCTGTGCATACCCCAGGGCCCCTCACTGGGTGCCCCTCGGTCTGACCCCCCTGCACACCCACCCTCATCGGGTCCCTCCCGAGGCCAGAGCTGACTGGGTCCTTGGGCTGGCTGGTGGGGACATGCTAGCTGGCAGGGGAGGGCGCTGTTGGTCCTTCTGGGCCCGGGGCGGCGGGAAGCGCAGGGGAATCTCCGCGTCCATGCCTGCTGCTGTGGTTCTCCCAGAGGCTTGTCTCGGCGGAGGGGCCTGTTCCCGTTGTACTAATACAGGTTAGAATATTGGGTTTAATGAGCTGCAAAATGAGGAGGCAGCGAGCTGACATTTACGAATGGCGCCTGCATCCTTCTCTTCCCGGACGCCTGCTAATTTGTTGATATCCCAAACACCTCATCACGATACAATGATACACTGGTAGCTTGCAAACAGGCACCCCGCGGCTCCTTCCAGCCCCAGCCACGTCTGCCCCTGCTGCCGGGCCTGGGGCGAGAGGCAGGCTGCAGCTCGGCCCCAGCTGGGCAAGAGTGATACTGTCTGAGCAGGGGCCGCTTCCCCTGCTGCCAGCCATGACCCAGCAGCACTTCCTCTCCTTCCCTCTGCACCATTAGGCCCTGGCCCCTTCCCCCAGGGCAAGGCGGAGTGAGGGACGGGTGAATTCGGGGAGGGTCCTGAAGGAGGAGGGGAGGAGTGAGGCACTGGGGGTGTCGGCCCAGGGGGCGAGGGCAGCGGCATCTCAGAAGTGGATTCTGTTCCAAGACGCAGCACTTGATTCTGGGTGTGAAGCTCCGGTTCCTTATTCTGCTGGAGGCTCTGCTCCCTTGCTAGGTTTGTTGCTGTGGGGGATGCCACCCTGTGCCCCCAGGGGCCCTATGCCCAGCGTGCTGTGGGGGATGCCACCCTGTGCCCCCAGGGGCCCTATGCCCAGCGTGCTGTGGGGGATGCCACCCTGTGCCCCCAGGGCCCTATGCCCAGCACGCTGTGGGGGATGCCACCCTGTGCCCCCAGGGCCCTATGCCCAGCATGCTGTGGGGGATGCCACCCTGTGCCCCCAGGGCCCTATGCCCAGCGTGCTGTGGGGGATGCCACCTCACACCCCCAGGGCCCTATGCCCAGCGTGCTGTGGGGGATGCCACCCCATGCCCCCAGGGGCCCTATGCCCAGCATGCTGTGGGGGATGCCACTCCTTGCCCCCAGGGCCCTATGCCCAGCGTGCTGTGGGGGATGCCAGCCTACGCCCCCAGGGCCTTATGCCCAGCGTGCTGTGGGGGGATGCCACCTCATGCCCCCAGGGGCCCTATGCCCAGTGTGCTGTGGGGGATGCCACCCTGTGCCCCCAAAGGCCCTATGCCCAGCGTGCTGTGGGGGATGCCACTCCTTGCCCCCAGGGGCCCTATGCCCAGCGTGCTGTGGGGAGTGCCAGCTTGCTCTGCGGGTTGCCACCCTGCATGCCGAGAGGTGGTTGTGTCCTGCATGCTGCAGGGTCCTGCCCCCGCAGTCCAGAAGAGAGGGTGCTCAGCACTCCCTTGCGCCTGTGCACACTGGCCCCAGCGCAGTGCCCTCTGCTCCGGGGGAGGGGGCACTGTGTTCTCATGCCCACAGCTGCTTCAGCGTAGCTTGCCCTGGCCAGTGCCAGGGAGCCCCCAGCTGTACTCCGTGCTTGCGGGCATGCCCGGGCGGAGGGAGAGCTCTCCGGGGTTGTGCTCTCGCACCGCGGAGGGCAAGGCCCTGGGCTCTGGGGTCAGTGCAGTCAGTCAGGCCCAGGCAGCTCCCCATTGGGAACGAGCCCAATCCCGCTCCTTCTGTCACCCCCAGCCCAGAGCCGTCCCTTCCTTCCCGTGCCCCCTTGGAGGGCTGGGAGCCCCAAGAGCTCCTGTTGCTGCCAGATGAGCTCGATCCATCCTCCTGCTGCCTCCTCTCCCCAGCCCCAGGACGCTCTGGGAGCTGGGCTATCCCACCAAAGGAAGGGAAGTCTGCGCTGCCTGGCTGGGGGGGCTGGGTCCCTCTACCCCCGTGCTGACTACTTGGTGTTGTGGGTGCTTCCCTTCCCCAGGGCTGGCTCCATGGGGCTGTGGGGCTTACCACAGGGACTCCCAGGGAGCTGTGCTAGACTCGGTGGCATGCGTGTTAATTGTGTGTGCCGTGCGCGCCCATCCCGTGCCCTTGCTAATTTCACTCTCAGCTGGAGGACTTGTTGCTGGGCGGCATTGGAGATGGGGTCAGGGGGTTAACGCACATTAACAACGGCAGGTCCCGCCACGCTCTGCTCGGCAGCTCTGCACAGCGCTCAGTCTTCAAAACCTCATCAAAACCTCATCAAGAGGCAGAGAATTGCCTTGTTCATTTCCACTGCCCACTAATTCTAATGGAGCTGGCGTAATACACTCCCACTAGTCCTGCTCTCAGGTTGTCCCAGCCTGTGTGAGGGGCTGGTCCCTGGGACAGCCTCTGCCCCAGCCAGCTAGGGGAGCCCCCTGCCCCACCCCCATCCAGCTAGGAGAGCCCCCTCCCTGGGGCTCGCTGCCCCACCCCTAGCCAGCTAGGAGAGCCCCCTCCCCGGGGCTCGCTGCCCCACCCCCAGCCAGCTAGGAGAGCCCCCTCCCTGGGGCTCGCTGTCCCACCCCCAGCCAGCTAGGAGAGCCCCCTCCCCGGGGCTCGCTGCCCCACCCCTAGCCAGCTGGTAGAGCCCCCTCTCCGGAGCTCGCTGCCCCACTCCTGATCCAGATGGGATATGGTGGTTCAGGATTGAGGGGCACCAGTAGAGCTGGGGTGGGAGCCCAGGGCAGGAAGAACAGGGGGGCTGTGGGTCAGGCATGGAGGCACCGGCAGCGCGGAGCCCAGGGTGGGGATTGCAGGGGGGCTGTGGGTCAGGATTGGGGATCGCCGGCAGCGCAGACCCCAGGGTGGGGATTGCAGGGGGGCTGTGGGCCAGGCATGGAGGCACCGGCAGTGCGGAGCCCAGGGTGGGGATTGCAGGGGGGGCTGTGGGTCAGGATTGGGGATCGCCGGCAGTGCGGAGCCCAGGGTGGGGATTGCAGGGGGGCTGTGGGCCAGGCATGGGGGCACTGGCAGTGCGGAGCCCAGGGTGGGGATTGCAGGGGGGCTGTAGGTCAGGCATGGGGGCACTGGCAGTGTGGAGCCCAGGGTGGGGAGGACAGAGGGGCTGTGGGTCAGGCATGGGGGCACCGGCAGCGCGGAGCCCAGGGTGGGGATGACAGGGGGGCTGTGGGTCAGGCATGGGGGCACTGGCAGTGTGGAGCCCAGGGTGGGGAGGACAGGGGGGCTGTGGGTCAGGCATGGGGGCACTGGCAGTGTGGAGCCCAGGGTGGGGAGGACAGGGGGGCTGTGGGTCAGGCATGGGGGCACTGGCAGTGCGGAGCCCAGGGTGGGGAGGACAGGGGGGCTGTGGGTCAGGCATGGGGGCACTGGCAGTGTGGAGCCCAGGGTGGGGAGAACAGGGGGGCTGTAGGTCAGGCATGGAGGCACCGGCAGTGCGGAGCCCAGGGTGGGGATTGCAGGGGGGCTGTAGGTCAGGCATGGGGGCACTGGCAGTGCGGAGCCCAGGGTGAGGAGAACAGGGGGCTATGGGTCAGGAGCCAAGCTGTCCCCATGGGGTCAGCACACGGGCATTCCCCTGGGAGGGGGCAGACTTGGAGCATGGGGCCCTGGCAGTGAGCTGGCACCAAGCAGGGCAGTTCAGTCCCCTCCAGTAACTGTTCTCAGCTGAGCGGGGTGGGGGTGTTCCGAGCCCCAGGAGCCTGAGCACTGGCCCGGAGCCTAACACCTAAATTCTGTTCCTCTTGGATTCGAGTCTCTCACAAAAGTGGGCTGTGCCAATAGAGCAAAGCAGGCCCCTGCCCGGCCAGGATGCTGGGATGGGTCAGGCAGGAACCCAGATCTGGAGGGAAATGCCCATGGCCATGCTCCGAGGGGTAGCAATAGTGCCCCCCGGGGGGACAGCATGCGAGGCAGGAGAGGGTTCCTCCCAAGGAGCCCTGGGCTAGGACAGGCGGCTCCTAGGCCTTGCTTACACATACGAGTGCTAGCCCTCTGACTTACACCTCGGCTGTGGGTGTAGCTACCCCAGTGCAAAGGGCTCGGAGCAGGGGGCTCGGCTGTGTGAGGGACGGGGGGTAAGCTGTCCGGGTGTGAGGCCCATGTGTGGCTGTAGCTATCCCAGTACGAAGGGCTCGGCGGTATGAGGGACGGGGGTAAGCTGTCCGGGTGTGAGGCCCCTGTGTGGATGTAGCTACCCCAGTACGAAGGGCTCAGCGGTGTGAGGGACGGGGGTAAGCTGTCCGGGTGTGAGGCCCCTGTGTGGATGTAGCTACCCCAGTACGAAGGGCTCAGCGGTGTGAGGGACGGGGGTAAGCTGTCCGGGTGTGAGGCCCCTGTGTGGATGTAGCTACCCCAGTACGAAGGGTTCGGCCATGTGTGAGGACAAGGGTAAGCTGTCGGGGTGTGAGGCCCATGTGTGGATGTAGCTACCCCAGAACGAAGGGCTTGGCGGTGTGTGAGGGACGGGGGTAAGCTGTCCGGGTGTGAGGCCCATGTGTAGATGTAGCTACCCCAGTACGAAGGGCTCGGCGGTGTGAGGGACAGTGGTAAGCTGTCCAGGTCTGAGACCCCTGTATCTCAGTTTCACTGCGGCCACACTTGGCCTTGGCCTGGTCTAACTCTACCAGTAAAAAGTCACATCCTAACTGACTTAGGAAATCTATATGGAGCTGGCCCCATATGGCACGCTTGTCAGGCCTCATCTCCGCTGCGGCTTTTGCAATGGTGCAGCTTACCAGATGGACAAGCTCCTCCACCCTCCCAGCCCGTAACTCCCAGTAGGCCCCAGGGCAGGACCAGCTGGGATGGTGGCCGGTCAGTACCCAGAAGCAGCCTCCCCGCCCTCGCCAAGACCAGCCGTTGTCCTGTGCCGTTGTCCTGCCCCTGGAGAGGTGCAGAGCCCTGGGTTTACCCTCCCGCCGGCCCGGGGGGGATGCCCGTCACCCAGGGGGGGTGCCCGTCACCCTCCTGCATTTACCCTCCCACTGCACTGCGGTGGCTCGGCACTGCTGATTGGTCTGAGAGGCATCACAGCGGCTGGCAGAGTTTCTGAGCTCGTGGGAGCCCCGTGGATGGAGAGCCGTGCTCCCCAGCCCCCGCCATGGCTGCCTTCTCCCCCGGGCTGTGGCTGAGGGCTGCTTGGGAGACCGTCGCAGGCTGGAGCTGGTTGCTGCTTTGCGGTTCTCTGCCTTGGATGTGTGTAGAACGGCGGTGGTGGGGACCTGCCGTTGCTGCTGGTGCCCTGGCTGGACCCCTCTCTCCCAGGCTGCGAGGAGGGGTTGTGAGCCTCACCAGCAATGCAAAAGTTGAGCGGGAGTGGCGGCCGGCCCCCCTCTTTCTCTGGGGGTGTTCTGCACAGCTGAAGTGTCCCATTTGCCCTTTGGGAGAGCCTGCTCTGGCCTGCAGCTCACAGGGCCGGGGGCCGAGGACAGAGCAGAGCGAAGGCCAGGGAGCCCCATCACTTCCAGACCCGGGGCTAGCAGAGCCCTGGCCCGCTCCAGGCCCAGCCCCTCAACCTGCCCACTGGCTCCGGAGCTGCGCAGTTGGCTCCCTGCTTTTAATAGAGAACTGGGAAGGCACATTATGGAGATGAGGGTGTTATTTGCATAACGCTAATTAGGTAATTACAAATCATTTTGCTATGAGCTGAAGCGTGTGCTGTGACATAACGTTTATTAGTCATTCCATTCGGGCCCTGCGTCGTTCAGTCGTTTGCTGCACTAACTGCTCAAGTTGGGCAATAACCGGCGAACGCTGGCGTCCGGGTGCAGAGATGGGACACGTACCCCGTGTGAACTCAGGGTGCGAGCGGAGAAACCCCCATCCCGGGGGGGGCCCTGCGGAGAAACCCCCACCCCAGCACCAAGGAGTCCCTCAGCAGGGGCCCCCTCCCCCACCCCTCCACACACCCACCAGGGAGACCCTGAGCAGAGCCCCCCCCCCCCCCACACACACACACCAGGGAGACCTTCAGCAGGGCCCCCTCCCGCCCTCCACACACTCACCGTCCCTGAGTACATAAGAATGGCCATACTGGGTCAGACCAACCAGGTGCCCCAGAGGGAATGAACAGAACAGGGAATCATCACCTGATCCATCCCCTGTCGCCCAGCTTCTGGCAGAGTAGCCCCCCTTGCCCATGGCATGCCCTGGGGAGCCCCTGGCTCAGAGGGGTTACTGCTCTCCCACCCCCACCCCCCGGCAGCCCCTTTGGGTCAGCACTGCCCCCCCCCCCGGCTGAGTCGCCGTGACGGGCAGATCTGGATGCCGATCTCCTAAGAGAACATGGGCCGGCACAGTGACCCCATCACACACACAGCCCCGGGCTGGTGCAGTATCATTTCTCTCCTCCCCCCTCCCCCCCCGCCAGCCGGCGCAGTGACCCCATCACCCCCCCGGGCCGGCGCAGTGACCCCTCCCTTCTGTTCCAGAACAAGACGAGTCGTTCGAGTTCATCATCGTGTCGCTGACGGGCCAGACCTGGCTTTTTGAGGCCTCGACGTCCGAGGAGCGGGAGCTGTGGGTCCAGGCCATCGAGAGCCAGATCTTGGCCAGCCTCCAGGGCTGTGAGAGCAGCAAGAACAAGGTGAGGGACCCCCTCCGTGCCCAGGCTGACAGTCGTCCCACTGTGCCCCACCCTGCCCTGCGTGGGCTGACCCCTGCCCCACCACGGTCCCTCCTTGCCTAGGCCCCCCCGTCAGCGCCTGCTCCACTCGCCCCTACGCAGGCCAGGCCCACCCCACCCAGGCTGGTGCCTGCCCCCATGCACCCCAGCCTCACCCTGCCTGGGTTGGCTCCTGCCCCACCTGGCTCAATGCCAGCCCCACTGCATCCCCACCCTGGTAAGTGTGTGCCCCACTGCGGTCCTGCCTAGGCCACTTCCTGTGTACCCTCCACACCACCAGGCTGGTGCCTGCCCCCCTGGACCCCCAACCCTGCCTGGGCTGGCATCACTCACCCAGGCACTCTCCTGCCCCCCGTGCCCTGCTTTGGCCGGGGACAGCCCCCCAGCCCCCAGTGCTGTCTGCCCATCGGAGCGCGGCCCTGGCAGCTGCCCGGCGGCTGGTCTTGAGGACAATGGTGAGTGGAGACAGGCCCGGGGGACAGCCAGCCCCTAACAACTTGGGGGTTTGCCCTTCCTGTTCCAGGCTCGGCTGGGCAGCCAGAGCGACGCACTGGCCCTGCAGACGGTCCGCACTGCACGTGGGAACAGCTTCTGCGTGGACTGCGACGCGCCCAGTGAGTGACGCTGCCTGAGGATGGGGCCCTCCCGCCCTGCCCAGGGAAGGGGGGTTTGCGCCCCACAGGGCCTCCCACCCTGCCCCAGGGGCCTCACTTCCCCATGGAATCTTACTGCCCAAGGGAGACAAAAAATGTGGGTCCCTGGATCCCTGTGGGGCTGGTGACTCTGCAGGTTTGGGGGGGACATGTGGGTCCCGGCTAGGCTAGTGCCCCTGGGGGTGGAGGACGGGCTTGTGGGTCCCGGCAGGGCTGGTGGACGGGCTTGTGGGTTCCTGGGGCCTCCGCTAACACCCCGCACGCTCGCCTTCCACCCTCCAGACCCTGACTGGGCGAGTCTGAACCTGGGCTCCCTCATGTGCATCGAGTGCTCTGGGATCCACCGTAACCTGGGCACCCACCTGTCCCGGGTGCGCTCCCTGGACCTGGACGACTGGCCTGGCGAGCTCATCATGGTCATGACGGCCATCGGCAACGCGCTGGCCAACGCTGTCTGGGAAGGGGCGGTGGAGGGCTACCAGAAGCCGGGCCCCGAGAACAGCAGGTGAGGCGCTGCAGTGGGGAGCCCAGGGTCAGGGGTGGCCCGTGGGCAGATGGGAGCACTGGGAGGCAGCCCCGGGGGTCTGCAGCTGGGAAGCCCTGTTGGCCCCCGGGGGCGGGTGAATCCGGCTGGCAGGTGCTGTGGCTGCCCCAGTGCCAGCTGGCTGCGGAGTGGAAGGGGTTAACGGTGACAGCTTGCCGGCGCCTGCCTGTGGGTCTCAGGGGTGCGTCCCTTTCAGGCCTTGTCTGTCCCTATCGGAGCGTCTCTCCTGTCACTCATCCGCCACCCAGACAAGAGCCCATTCTGCGCCTTATCAGCGGCTCGGCGCGGGTCAGGGGGCAGCGGCAGTGAGCATGCTCCGCGCGGGGTATTGATCGCCGCCTGCCAGATGCAGATGGATAGAATGAGAGCAGATAGCGGGGCACACGGCGCGCATCGATCTGCCGGGCCCGGCGGCCCCAGGCGGGCCCGGCCGGCGGCTCTGCCTTTGTCTGCACCAGGCGCGACGGCAGCCGCGATAACGCCGCCCCCTGTGGCACTGGGCAGCTCCACGCAGCAGCTAACCTTTCCCTGCCGTGGGCCGCGGCCCAGCGCGATGGAGACGCTCCGGGGCCCGCGCCAGCAGGAGGGGCATGAGAACAGCAGGGTGCATGTGCACAGACGGGGCGGGAGTGCCGAGCGGGGAGGGGCACTGGGCACGAGAGCTGGGGGCACGGGCACGAGAGCTGGGGGGCGCGTGGGGCACGAGAGCTGGGAGGCACATTGGGCATGAGAATTGGGGAGAGGGAGTGCACGGGGCACGAGTGCCAAGGTGGGGGTGCACATGGGGCCAAGAGCCAGGGAGGTGCATGTGGAGCACGAATTCTGGGGAGTGTATGTGAGGGGCACAAGAGCTGGGGGTTGCACATGGTGCACAAGCGTGGGGGCGTGAAGGGCATGAGGGACAGAGGTCTGCACTTGGGGCACGAGGGGTGCTGCACAGTGTAAGGGGCACAAGTGCCGGGGTGGGGTGGGGCACAAGCCGCCCCTGCCATGTGGTGCCCCGTGACACTGGTGCCCCGGTGAGGGGTCCCTCCCTGCAGGGAGGAGAAGGAGCGCTGGATCCGGGCCAAGTATGAGCAGAAGCTGTTCCTGGCTGCACTGCCGCACTCAGACGTGCCCCTGGGGCAGCAGCTGCTGCGGGCCGTAGTGGAGGACGACGTGCGCCTGGTGGTGACACTGCTGGCCCACGGCACCAAGGAGGAGGTGAATGAAACGTACGGGGACGGGGACGGGCGCACGGCGCTGCACCTCTCCAGCGCCATGGCCAATGTTGTCTTCACGCAGCTGCTCATATGGGTGAGGAGAAATCCCTCGCTAACCCCGGTTCCCAGCTCCGGTCCCCTTGCTGAGCCCGGTTCCCGGCTCCAGTCCCCTCGCTGACCCCGGCTCCCAGCTCCGGTCCCCCGCCCCTCGCTGACCCCGGTTCACGGCTACGGTCCCCTCGCTGACCCCGGTTCCCGGCTCCGGTCCCCCGCCCCTCGCTGAGCCCGGTTCCCTGCTCCGATCCCCCCCCGCCCCTCGCTGAGCTCTGGTCCCCCAGCTCCTCACACCCAGCCCCCTGCTGACCCCAGTTCCCAGCTTTTGTCCCCACACCCCTCGCTAATCCCGGTTCCTGGATCCTGACCCCCACCCCTTGCTGAACCCCCTTTCCCAGCTCCTGACCCCCGGCCCCTCGCTGATCCCCCAGCACCGCCTTTCTGCCCCCTCCCATTGTTGATCTCCTGCACCAGGCCCTTTCTAAGTCCCACAACTCCCACGATTTCCTGAAACCCCACGTGGGGCTCCCCTTCCTGACCTGCCCCCACTCGCGTTGCGTGGCTGTCCCGTTGGCAGCCGCCCGGTGCTGCCTGGCACTGACCGGCTGCCCCTGGTGTGTTCTCTCCCTGCGCAGTATGGGGTGGACGTGAAGAGCCGGGACGCCCGTGGCCTAACGCCCCTGGCCTACGCCCGGCGAGCTGGCAGCCAGGAGTGCGTCGACATCCTCCTGCAGCATGGATGCCCTAGCGACAGCTCCGTCAGCACGCTGACCCCCAGCCTGCCCCGCCGCAACACCAACAACTCCTGCTCGGCGTCCCCGGCCGAGCTGGGCTCCAGCCCCAGTGTCCTCTAGCCACCCTGCCGGGCTGGCCTCCCACTCGGAGCTGCGAGACCGTGGGGGGCTCCCGGCCCCACCAGATACTGCTGCTGGTGCGGGGACCCGCTCTCCCTGCCTTGCCGGGGATCTCACAGGAGCACTGGGCCTGGCACAGTGCACCCTGTGGCCGACGACACCCCAGCTGAATTGTTCCACGCGCAGAGCTGCCCTCGCAGGAGAAGGGGCTCCCCTGCCTTGCATCCCCACCCTGTATGGGGAGGCAGTTCCTATGCACCCCCCCGCCCGGTACAGAGAGACAGTCCCTGTGTGCCCCCCCCCGGTACAGAGAGACAGTCCCTGTGTGTGTGTCCGTCCCGTCCGTCCTCCCCGGTACAGAGAGACAGTCCCTGTGTGTGCCCCCCCACCCGGTACAGAGAGACATTTCCTGTGTGCCCCCCCCCGGTACAGAGAGACAGTCCCTGTGTGCCCCCCCCACCCTGTACATAGAGACAGTCCCTGTGTGCCCCCCCCCCCGGTACAGAGAGACATTGTCCCCCCCCCCACCCCGGTACAGAGAGACAGTCCCTGTGTGCCCCCCCCCCCCCCCGGTACAGAGAGACATTTCCTGTGTGCCCCCCCCCCCCCCGGTACAGAGACACAGTCCCTGTGTGCCCCCCCCACCCTGTACATAGAGACAGTCCCTGTGTGCCCCCCCCCCCCGGTACAGAGAGACATTGTCCCCCCGCCCATCCCCCCCGGTACAGAGACACAGTCCCTGTGTGCCCCCCCCACCTTATACATAGAGACAGTCCCTGTGTGGCCCCCCCCCGTACAGAGAGACATTTCCTGTGTGTGTGTCCGTCTCTCCCCCCCCCCACCCCCCCACACACACAGACATTTCCTGTGTGCCCCTCCCCCGGTACAGAGAGACAGTCCCTGTGTGCCCCTCCCCCGGTACAGAGAGACAGTCCCTGTGTGCCCCCCCCCCCCCCCCCCCGGTACAGAGAGACATTTCCTGTGCACCCCTGCGCTCCTCCCCCGGTACAGAGAGACAGTCCCTGTGCACCCCTGCGCTCCTCCCCCGGTACAGAGAGACAGTCCCTGTGCACCCCTGCGCTCCTCACCCGGTACAGAGAGAGTTCCTGTCTGCCCCCACCCCCCGGTACAGAGAGCCCCATACAGACAGTCCTTGTGTGCCCCCGCCCCCACCCCGTCCGTACATGGAGGCAGTTCCTGTGCACCCTCCTCTGCCCCCCCCCCCACGGGTGCCAGGCTCGGGGGGCTGCGTGCATGCTGCCCCCCCCCACGGGTGCCAGGCTCGGGGGGCTGCGTGCATGCTGGCCCCCCCCCACGGGTGCCAGGCTCGGGGGGCTGCGTGCATGCTGGCTGGCATCACCGTAGGACGGAGCCCAGCTCCATGCTGCGGCCTTGCTGCTTCCTCTGCCTGCAACTGCAAAGGAATCGCCCTCCTGGGCATCCGCAGCCCCTCGCTTGCAAGCAGGAGAGGAGAGGGACTGGCCTGCTCTGGGACCCTCCTGGCTGTGTCTGTTCCCCTGGAGACTCCCTGGCCTTCCCCACGGCTCCGTGCCCAGCTCCTGCTGCCCTGCTAGGGGGCTGGCCTCCGGCTGAGCCTGGGGAGGGGAGACGGGTTCTCTGGCGGCCTGGCCCAAGCCTGCACCACGTGCTGGGCCCTCAGGCTTGGGACACCGCTTCTGGGGCAGCTCCGCCGCGCATGTATAAAATGTACATTGGAAATATTTATATGGACGCGCTGTAAATACTGTTTCTTTGCCCTGTGTGTGTGAACTGCAGCCCAGGAGATAATGGCCAATAAAGCTCCTTCCTCCTGCCAGACCAGCCTCTCTGTGCCACCCCCCCTGGACATTCAGCCCGGCCTGCAGCCCAGGGAGCCGCTGCCCCCACTGGCCTGATGGGCTCGGGGCCTGGCCAGCAGCGGCACCGGGCCCCCAAGTGCTGCGGCCTGGGCTTGTCCATCGCGCTGGGCATGGAAGGGTGCAGCCGGGAGGCCTGGCACAGGGGCGCGCCAGGTGTAGGTGCGGTGAGCAGGCGCTAAGGGGCCTTTTGCGAATGCCATGAGCCCCCCCACTGCACAGGCAGGGCTGTGGGCTGATTGCACAGCCCAGGAACAGGCAAACACCCGGGCACGAGGAGCTGGGGCTGGGCCAGCGGGATGCACCATCTCCAAGGGAGCCAGCAAACCCAGGGGATTCAAACACCCTGAACTGGGAACGGACGAGCAGAGCGACGGGAATGGTCGTTACCAGAGGCCGTCAAGCACCCCCTAGACTCTGGAAGTGCCGGGTGCGGCCCTCAGCAGCCAGTCGGGACCCTGGGTAACGGGGGCGGGGGAGCTAAACCCAGCCCTGTGATTGGGGGAGCAAGGCACAACCCGGCAGGAGGGGAATAGGAGCAAATGGGGGCGCTGCTAGCCAGCCGTAAGCCCGTCCAAGGGCTCTAGGTGGCAGGCAGGGGGCTCACGGGGTCACTTTGGGAGGTGGGGGCCTCACAGCTGGGCCTTACTTTGCCCAGGGAGGGTAGGAGACGGTGGCCCCAGAGCGACGAGGCAGATGTGTTGGGCTGAGGCGGGAGGATCGCCCTTCTGGGCTGCTAGCACTAATGTAACCTGTCGGCTACTGCAGCTGGGCAGCCAGTGCTGGCGATCGGAGCACGGGGCCTCTCACTGCCCAGCTAACGGGCTGAACCAGTCATGGCCCGGCCCTTGCAGTGCCCCCTGGCATGGCAGTGCCCAGCCGGCACCTCTCCAATCTGGGATCCCACGGCATGTCCTCTGGCTGCCCTTGCTTGCACACCCGTCACCACGCTGACACCAGGTGAGGAGCTCCCGGAGCAAGAGGGGAAGTGAGACCCGTGGGTTTGGCCTTCAGACTCGCCCATAAGCTGTAACCCAAACTGTAAACTCTAGCTGAGGCTCCAGGAGGCCGGCCTGCGCCCCCGTTTCTGCCTCCGAGACTGGGAGCCATTGAGGGCAGCGTCGGTGCAGGCCCCCCGCCCCGGGCATGCCTGCGGCACGTACCACACAGCTGCAGCAGGAGCCTGCCCCTTCCCCGGGCAGGGCACGGTGCCCACGGTGCCCGGGTGCTAGTGAGGACGCAAGGGGCCACGCAGGGGAGATGTGGCCGCCCAAGGTGCTAGGGAGATGGAGCACTGATGGGGTGAGGGAACGTATGTGGGGCTGAGCCAGCCGCACAGCATGTGAGCCCCTCACAGCCATTAGCCTCCAGGCCCTCCCAGGTCAGCGCCGGAGGCTTGGGGCCCGTCCCCTTTGGGCGCTGAGGAAGCGGCTGAGCGGCCCCAGTGGATCTGCTGCCACCAGCGCCTGGGCACTGCCAGCGTTAGCCCAGAGCAGCTCGGTGGGTCGGGGACAGGCAGGGGGAGCTCGGCCCAGGCTGCCGATGGTGGGACCCCTCTGCTGCGCACTGGAGGCCTGGCAGGAGCTGGGAGCTGGTGGCTCACCGCCTCCCCACGCTCTCCTCAGGCCCCCGAGGAGAAGGGGGCCGTACTGGTCCTGGCAGGCCCTGTACCTCGGGGCTTTGGAGATGCCCTGCAAGGGACGGCTGGAGCCAGCGTGGTGCTGGGCGGTTCCCGTTCCGGGTGGCCAGGTCAGTATCACCACAGACCTGGGGTACGGTGCCAGCGCCGCTCCGGGAGGGGCCACGCAGGCCCGGCCTGTCGGCTCTCAGCACGATGCCCAGCTTGGGCCCCTGGGCCTGGCTTACGCCCCGAGCAGCCAGTGCCCTCACAGGCTCATCCCCAGGGCTTGGGCTGAGCGGCCGACCCCACACGCCAGCGGGTCCCAGGCTGTCCTGCCGGAGGGCCTGGGAGCCGCGCTGGGGCTGTCGGGACGAGGCAGAAACCAACTGCATCTGAGCAGGTCCCCAGGCCCCCAGCCTGGGCTGCCCTCACAGGCCCACCCTGGCACGCAGGGGGACAGTCTGCCTCAGGCCTGGGCTCCCAGCTGTGGCTGCCCGGCCACGCGGACAGGCTGGGCGACGGCCGGCAGGGACAGCTGGGACAAAGGAGGGGAGGCAGCTCCTGGGGAAGGGCAGGCACCCCCTGCCCCTACCAAGCACCACTCGTTGGGGGCATTGGAACGGGGCAGCGTCTACACCCAGGTCAGGGCTATCCCTCCCCCGATGGCCAGCACTCGCCCCGCCCCTTCTCCCCACTCGTATCCCTGCCCCAGTCCCTCCCCTCCTGCCAGGGCCGGCTCTGGCTTTTTTGCTGCCCCAAACAAAAAACAAACAAAAAAATCGGGGCAGCCGGAGCAGCAAAGCAAAAAAAAAACAACCTGCGGGGCGGCCGGAGCGCGGGTGCAGGGGGACTCCCTGCGCTGCAGAAGTGCCCTGGCTAGCGGGGGGAGGGGGAGGGAGCGGGGGGGGAGAGAGAAGGGGGGCGGCCAGGGCTTCAGCCGGGCGCTTGCCACGTGGCCCCGACCGCCGCACCGCCTGCCGGGAGGGCTCCGCACCGCTCCGGTTGGCGGGGAGGGAAGGACGCGGGCTGCCCTGCTGGGCTTGCTGCAGACCTGGCACCGGCTGGGGCAGACGGAGTGCGCAGCCCGCTCCCAGCAGGGCGCTCCCCTCCTCTGCGCCACCATCCCCTACAAGGCGGCTGGAGCGGCGAACAAAAAAATAAAAAAGCGGCCGTGCCACCCTAGGATTGGGCAGAATGCCACCCCGTAGAATCTGCTGCCCCAAGCACCAGCTTGCTCAGCTGGTGCCTGGAGCCAGCCCTGCCTCCTCCCCTCCATCTTATTCCTATCCCTGCCCGTCCCTTAAGAACATAAGAACGGCCGTACCGGGTCAGACCAAAGGCCCATCCAGCCCAGTATCCTGTCTGCCGACAGTGGCCAATGCCTGGTGCCCCAGAGGGAGTGAACCTAACAGGCAATGATCAAGTGATCTCTCTCCTGCCATCCATCTGCATCCTCTGACCGACAGAGGCTAGGGACACCATTCCTTACCCATCCTGGCTAATAGCCATTAATGGACGTAACCTCCATGAATTTATCCAGTTCTCTTTTAAACCCTGTTATAGTCCTAGCCTTCACAACCTCCTCAGGCAAGGAGTTCCACAGGTTGACTGTGCACTGTGTGAAGAAGAACTTCCTTTTATTTGTTTTAAACCTGCTGCCCATTAATTTCATTTTGTGGCCCCTAGTTCTTGTATTATGGGAACAAGTAAATAACTTTTCCTTATTCACTTTCTCCACACCACTCATGATTTTATAGACTTCTTATCATATCCTCCTTAGTCTCCTCTTTTCCAAGCTGAAAAGTCCTAGCCTCTAATATCTCCTCATATGGGACCCATTCCAAACCCCTAATCATTTTAGTTGCCCTTCTCTGAACTTTTTCTAATGCCAGTATATCTTTTTTGAGATGAGGAGACCACATCTGTACGCAGTATTCAAGATGTGGGCGTACCATGGATTTATACAAGGGCAATAAGATATTCTCTGTCTTATTCTCTATCCCTTTTTAAATGATTCCTAACATCCTGTTTGCTTTTTTGACCGCCGCTGCACACTGCGTGGACGTCTTCAGAGAACTATCCACGATGACTCCAAGATCTTTTTCCTGATTAGTTGTTGCTAAAGTAGCCCCCATCATATTGTATGTATAGTTGGGGTTATTTTTTTTCCTGCCACACCCCTCCCTCCCCCCTCCCCTCCTGCCCCACCCCATCCTCCAGCCCCTTCCTTCCTCCCCACCCCTCTCTCCCCTATTGCCCCCTCCCTCCCCCCCCATCTTATCCCTGTCCCTCCCCTCCTGCCTCCTCCCCACCCCATTCCTCCCCCCCACTCCTGTCCCTGCTCTCCTCCCCTCCACTCCTCCTCTCCCGCTGCCCCACTTCAAGCCTGCCCCCTCAGCCCTTCATGCCCCCCCACCCCAGCCTGGACCCCAACGAGGCCCATGCTCTTCCTCAAGCCCCAGGCCGGCGCTGCGCCCGGTTCGGCGAAGTTCTTGGCGGCTGTATTAGTGCGAATGGCAGTGAAGGGACGGCAGCTCCTCTGGGGACCCATTAATCATCCCCCTCCGACAAGCTGCCTTGATTACAAGTGGCAAGAAATTCATTAGGGCTGCGGCTCTGACAACTTTTATCTGCGCGGCTGGATCTGACTCATTAGGCAGCCAAATTAAAGCCATGATGGGCGCTGATGAAATTCCCTGCTTGTTTATCTTGTGCGATCTGATACATCTGCCCATACATCATCCCCGGCCCGGCCCCATGCCCACCGAGACCAGCCCTGGGCCCATACATCATCCCGGCCCAGCCCTGGGCCCATACATCCCTGGGAAAGCAGTGGATGTGTTATTCCTTGACTTTAGCAAAGCTTTTGATACGGTCTCCCACAGTATTCTTGCTGCCAAGTTAAAGAAGTATGGGCTGGATGAATGGACTATAAGGTGGATAGAAAGCTGGCTAGATCGTCGGGCTCAACGGGTAGTGATCAACGGCTCCATGTCTAGTTGGCAGCCGGTTTCAAGCGGAGTGCCCCAAGGGTCGGTCCTGGGGCCGGTTTTGTTCAATATCTTTATTAATGATCTGGAGGATGGTGTGGACTGCACTCTCAGCAACTTTGCCGATGACACTAAACTAGGAGGCGTGGTAGATACATTAGAGGGTAGGGATCGGATACAGAGGGACCTAGACAAATTAGAGGATTGGGCCAAAAGAAACCTGATGAGGTTCAACAAGGACAAGTGCAGAGTCCTGCACTTAGGACGGAAGAATCCCATGCACAGCTACAGACTAGGGACCGAATGGCTAGGTAGCAGTTCTGCAGAAAAGGACCTAGGGGTCACAGTGGACGAGAAGCTGGATATGAGTCAACAGTGTGCCCTTGTTGCCAAGAAGGCTAACGGCATTTTGGGCTGTATAAGTAGGGGCATTGCCAGCAGATCGAGGGACATGATCGTTCCCCTTTATTCGACATTGGTGAGGCCTCATCTTGAGTACTGTGTCCAGTTTTGGGCCCCACACTACAAGAAGGATGTGGAAAAATTGGAAAGAGTCCAGCGGAGGGCAACAAAAATGATTAGGGGTCTGGAGCGCATGACTTATGAGGAGAGGCTGAGGGAACTGGGATTGTTTAGTCTCCAGAAGAGAACAATGAGGGGGGATTTGATAGCAACCTTCAACTACCTGAAGGGGGGTTCCAAAGAGGATGGAGCTCGGCTGTTCTCAGTGGTGGCAGATGACAGAACAAGGAGCAATGGTCTCAAGTTGCAGTGGGGGAGGTCTAGGTTGGATATTAGGAAACACTATTTCACTAGGAGGGTGGTGAAGCACTGGAATGGGTTACCTAGGGAGGTGGTGGAGTCTCCTTCCTTGGAGGTTTTTAAGGCCCGGCTTGACAAAGCCCTGGCTGGGATGATTTAGTTGGGAATTGTCCTGCTTTGAGCAGGGGGTTGGACTAGATACCTCCTGAGGTCCCTTCCAACCCTGATATTCTATGATTCTATGATTCTATGATCATCCCTGGCCCGGCCCCATGCCCACCCAGCCCAGCCCTGGGCCCATACATCATCCACGGCCCGGCCCCATGCCCACCCAGCCCAGCCCTGGGCCCATACATCATCCCCGGCCCGGCCCCGTGCCCACCCAGCTCAGCCCTGGGCCCATACATCATCCCCGGCCCAGCCCCATGCCCACCCAACCCGGCCCTGGGCCCATACATCATCCTTGGCCAGGCCCCATGCCCACCCAGCCCAGCCCTGGGACCATACATCATCCCTGGCCCAGCCCCATGCCCACCCGGCCCAGCCCTGGGCCCATACATCATCCCCGGCCGGGCCCCATGCCCACCCAGCCCAGCCCTGGGACCATACATCATCCCTGGCCCAGCCCCATGCCCACCCAGCCCAGCCCTGGGCCCATACATCATCCCTGGCCCGACCTCATACATCATCCCCAGCCTGGCCCCATACTTAACCCGACCGGCCCCAGCCCTATATGCTCCTGCCCTGCCCAGCAGCCCCATACTCTTCTGGCCATAGCCCCATCCCACCAGTCATATACCCTCCCTTCCCAGCTCACCCCAGCCCTCTCCCTGCCCCATTCTAGCCCTCGACCCTCTGTGGCCCAGCCCCAGCCCTTGCCTGACCATCTCGCCCGACCGAGCCCAGCACCCTCAGAGCCCCTGTGCCCATTCCAGACTCACCAGCCCTGAGACCTTCCTTCCCATCTGTCCTCAGCGCCTTGGGGTGGGGCCCAGGAGAGCCCAGAGCCTGTGTGGGGAGCGAGAACAAGCCATGGATGGGACACGCTTTGTATGAATATGGTGTGCGCCTCAGTTTTCCCTTCAGGCTGCATGGTTAACTCGGCGAGGGGGCAGGGTTGTTTGCTCTTTGCAGAGCCCTAGAGATTCGGGTGTGACGGATGCCTGGCTATCTGGGGTCTGGGCCCCAGGCCCATGGAACGTCCCCGAAAACAAGGTCCACTCCAATTGCCCGGACGTTTGGCACCCATGGCCCGGCCCCTCCGCAGGAGGCCAGCCAGGTGTGACCAGCGGGAGGACAAGGGCTAACGAGGAGGCAGGTGACCATGTTCATGGGGAACAAGGACAAAGGGCTGAGGAGGGGCTGGTGGGTGTTAAGTGGGGGCTGCTGGAACCAGAAGCGCCTGGCCTGGGCCTAGGGAGGGGTCTGGGAGAGCTGGGCTCTGGACCGACCCTGCTGGACTTGGCTGTAACTTTCTGTTCTCTGTGGTAACTACAGACTGTCTGCGCTGGGTCCAGAAGCCCACTGACCCCCGGCTCTCCCACGCTGGCCGAGCGTCACTGCAGTCAGGAACTGGGGGTGCAGGACTCCCTCTGGGGGTGCAGCCTCCCGCAGGCGTCTAGCTCCAGGACGCCCTGAGGGGAGCTCACGGTGTGAAGCAGGTGGGCTGAAGGCTCCGAGGGTGGGTCCCAGGAGGCAGTGAAGCTGAGGGAGTGAGAGAGTGTGACCCTAATGGGGGGGGCCTGATACACTAAAGGGGACCTCCTGGGGACTGCTCCAGAGCACTGGCCCTGTGGCTCTGTGACATTGGGTCAGACCAATGGTCCATCTAGCCCAGTGCCCTGACTGACCAGAACAGGACAATTATCAAGTGATCTGTCCCCTGTCATCCAGTCCCAGCTTCTGGCAGTCAGAGGCTGGGGACACCCGGACCGTGGGGTCACATCCCTGCCCATCCTGGCTAATAGCCATTAATGGACCCGTCCTCCAGGAACTGGGCTGGTTCTTCTTTGAACCCAGTTATACTTTTGGCTTTTGCGCCATTCCCTGGCAACAAGTTCCACAAGTTGGGCTATCAGGGAGTTTCGCAGGCTATCAGGGAGTTTCGCAAGGGAGTTCTCCAGGTGAAGGAGGAGCTAATACAGCATCTGTGGGGTAAGTGACTGTCTGTAGTGTGTGTTTGTTTGTGTTTGGGGGTTACTTGCTGTGTGCTGAGCTTGTGTTTGTTTGTTTGGTTGTTTGAGGGACCGTGTGCTCTGGCTGGCAGTTGGAGGCAGGTTTGAAAGCTCGAAGCCTCTGGTAATTGGCTGAGCCTTACTCAGTGGGCGGGGCATTCACTCAGGCCAGGGCTTTATAAAGCCGCGCACAAGCGACCAGGGAGCTTTGCGACCAGGGGCTGCTAACAGGGAGTTTCGCAAGGGAGTTTAGAAGGGGAGTGGGAAGGGAGTGCGAGTCCCTCGCCAGCGGTAACCCCATCCCCGTGGCCCCCCCCTAAAACCTATAAACCAAACCACATTCCAAAACTCCCTTCTGTAAACCACCCTTTCACTAACTAGGATACAATGCAGGCAGAAGCCCAGCAGCAGAGTGGGGGCTATCCAGTTTATTGCACCGACTGTTGCATGTATGATTACCTGCCCTGTGGGCGGGTGGCGTATGTGTGCAGTCGGTGCAAGGAGCTCCTGGCCCTCAGAGACCATGTACGGACTTTGGAGGCCAGGGTGGCGGAACTGGAGGAGCTGAGAGAGGCAGAGAGGTATGTTGATGAGGCTTTCCGGGACACTGTAGAATTGTCCCACCTCCGCTTAGACAGCACCTGTGCTGTTAAGGAGGAAGAAGGGCCCAGGGAAGTAGAGCAGTCAATGGGAGCAGAGGGAAACTTTCCCGTAGTTGGGACCCTCCTTCCAGATGGTTCTGGGGTTGCCTCTCGCACTGAGGTTGCCTCTCCGGGGGAGGGAACTCCAGTTTCTAGGAAAAGGCAGGTGTTAGTAATGGGAGATTCGATTATTAGAAATGTAGATAGCTGGGTCTGTGATGACCGGGAGAACCGTATGGTGACTTGCCTGCCTGGTGCGAAGGTTGCGGATCTCTCGAGGCATCTAGATAGACTTATGTGTAGTGCTGGGGAGGAGCCGGTGGTCGTGGTACATGTAGGTACCAATGACATAGGGAAGGGTAGGAGAGATGTCCTGGAAGCCAAATTTAGGCTGCTAGGGAAGAGACTGAAATCCAGGACCTCTATGGTGGCATTTTCAGAAATGCTCCCAGTTCCACGCGCAGGGCCAGGTAGGCAGGCAGAGCTTCAGAGTCTCAATGCGTGGATGAGACGATGGTGTAGAGAGGAGGGGTTCACGTTCATTAGGAACTGGGGAAACTTCTGGGATGGGAGGAGCCTATACAGGAGAGATGGGCTCCACCTAAACCAAAGTGGAACCAGACTGCTGGCACTAAACATTAAAAAGGTTGTAGAGCAGTTTTTAAACTAGGAGATGGGGGAAAGCCGACTGCTGCAGAGGAGCGTGTGGATCGGACACAGACTTCTCTTAGGGGAGAGTCTGATGATAGAGAATCTCCAGGTTATAGTCAGGAGCAGAGGACTGAAAAGTATAATGTAAGGGCCGGATCAGATGATAAACAGCCACATAAAAAAGAATCTGGCACATCAGAAAAAGGCAGGCTAATAAACAGGGACAAGTTTTTAAAGTGCTTGTACACAAATGCCAGAAGTCTAAATAATAAGATGGGTGAACTAGAGTGCCTTGTGATAAAGGAGGATATAGATATAATAGGCATCACAGAAACCTGGTGGACTGAGAGCAATCAATGGGACACAATCATTCCGGGGTACAAAATATATCGGAAGGACAGAACAGGCCGTGCAGGGGGAGGAGTGGCACTATATGTTAAAGAAAGTGTAGATTCAAATGAAGTAAAAATCTTAAGCGAATCCACAGGTTCCATAGAGTCTCTATGGATAGAAATTTCATGCTCTAGTAAAAATATAACATTAGGGATCTATTATCGACCACCTGACCAGGACAGTAATAGTGATGATGAAATGCTAAGGGAAATTAGAGAGGCTATCAAAATTAAGAACCCAATAATAGTGGGGGATTTCAATTATCCCCATATTGACTGGGAACATTTCACTTCAGGACGAAATGCAGAGATAAAATTTCTCGATACTTTAAATGACTGCTTCATGGAGCAGCTGGTACGGGAACCCACAAGGGGAGAGGCGACTCTAGATTTAATCCTGAGTGGAGCGCAGGAGCTGGTCCAAGAGGTAACTATAGCGGGACCGCTTGGAAATAATGACCATAATACAATAGCATTCAACATCCCTGTGGTGGGAAGAACACCTCAACTGCCCAACACTGTGGCCTTTAATTTCAAAAGGGGGAACTATACAAAAATGAGGGGGTTAGTTAGACAAAAGTTAAAAGGTTCAGTGACTAAAGTGAAATCCCTGCAAGTTGCGTGGGCCCTTTTTAAAGACACCATAATAGAGGCTCAACTTCAATGTATACCCCAAATTAAGAAAAACAGTAAAAGAACTAAAAAAGAGCCACCGTGGCTTAACAACCATGTAAAAGAAGCAGTGAGAGATAAAAAGACTTCCTTTAAAAAGTGGAAGTCAAATCCTAGTGAGGCAAATAGAAAGGAGCACAAACACTGCCAACTTAAGTGCAAGAGTGTAATAAGAAAAGCCAAAGAGGAGTTTGAAGAACGGCTAGCCAAAAACTCCAAAGGTAATAACAAAATGTTTTTTAAGTACATCAGAAGCAGGAAGCCTGCTAAACAACCAGTGGGGCCCCTTGACGATGAAAATACAAAAGGAGCGCTTAAAGATGATAAAGTCATTGCAGAGAAACTAAATGGATTCTTTGCTTCAGTCTTCACGGCTGAGGATATTAGGGAGATTCCCAAACCTGAGCTGGCTTTTGTAGGTGACAAATCTGAGGAACTGTCACAGATTGAAGTATCACTAGAGGAGGTTTTGGAATTAATTGATAAACTCAACATTAACAAGTCACCGGGACCAGATGGCATTCACCCAAGAGTTCTGAAAGAACTCAAATGTGAAGTTGCGGAACTATTAACTAAGGTTTGTAACCTGTCCTTTAAATCGGCTTCGGTACCCAATGACTGGAAGTTAGCTAATGTAACGCCAATATTTAAAAAGGGCTCTAGGGGTGATCCCGGCAATTACAGACCGGTAAGTCTAACGTCGGTACCGGGCAAATTAGTTGAAACAATAGTAAAGAACAAAATTGTCAGACACATAGAAAAACATAAACTCTTGAGCAATAGTCAACATGGTTTCTGTAAAGGGAAATCGTGTCTTACTAATCTATTAGAGTTCTTTGAAGAGGTCAACAAACATGTGGACAAGGGGGATCCGGTGGACATAGTGTACTTAGATTTCCAGAAAGCCTTTGACAAGGTCCCTCACCAAAGGCTCTTACGTAAATTAAGCTGTCATGGGATAAAAGGGAAGGTCCTTTCATGGATTGAGAACTGGTTAAAGGACAGGGAACAAAGGGTAGGAATTAATGGTAAATTCTCAGAATGGAGAGGGGTAACTAGTGGTGTTCCCCAAGGGTCAGTCCTAGGACCTATCCTATTCAATTTATTCATAAATGATCTGGAGAAAGGGGTAAACAGTGAGGTGGCAAAGTTTGCAGATGATACTAAACTACTCAAGATAGTTAAGACCAAAGCAGATTGTGAAGAACTTCAAAAAGATCTCACAAAACTAAGTGATTGGGCAACAAAATGGCAAATGAAATTTAATGTGGATAAATGTAAAGTAATGCACATTGGAAAAAATAACCCCAACTATACATACAACATGATGGGGGCTAATTTAGCTACAACGAGTCAGGAAAAAGATCTTGGCGTCATCGTGGATAGTTCTCTAAAGATGTCCACGCAGTGTGCAGAGGCGGTCAAAAAAGCAAACAGGATGTTAGGAATCATTAAAAAGGGGATAGAGAATAAGACTGAGAATATATTATTGCCCTTATATAAATCCATGGTTCGCCCACATCTCGAATACTGTGTACAGATGTGGTCTCCTCACCTCAAAAAGGATATTCTAGCACTAGAAAAGGTTCAGAAAAGAGCAACTAAAATGATTAAGGGTTTAGAGAGGGTCCCATATGAGGAAAGATTAAAGAGGCTAGGACTCTTCAGTTTGGAAAAGAGAAGACTAAGGGGGGACATGATAGAGGTATATAAAATCATGAGTGATGTTGAGAAAGTGGATAAGGAAAAGTTATTTACTTATTCCCATAATACAAGAACTAGGGGTCACCAAAAGAAATTAATAGGCAGCAGGTTTAAAACAAATAAAAGGAAGTTCTTCTTCACGCAGCGCACAGTCAACTTGTGGAACTCCTTACCTGAGGAGGTTGTGAAGGCTAGGACTATAACAATGTTTAAAAGGGGACTGGATAAATTCATGGTGGCTAAGTCCATTAATGGCTATTAGCCAGGATGGGTAAGAATGGTGTCCCTAGCCTCTGTTCGTCAGAGGATGGAGATGGATGGCAGGAGAGAGATCACTTGATCATTGCCTGTTAGGTTTCACTCCCTCTGGGGCACCTGGCATTGGCCACTGTCGGTAGACAGATACTGGGCTAGATGGACCTTTGGTCTGACCCAGTACGGCCTTTCTTATGTTCTTATGTTCTTATGACTGTGCGTTGGGTGGTTGTTTTAAATGTGCTGCCTATTAATTGCATTGGGTGACCCCCGGTTCTTGTGTTCTGTGCAGGAGTAAACAACACTTCCTTAGTCACTTTCACCACACCGTGATTTTACAGACCTCTCTCATATCCCCCCTTCGTCGTCTCTTTTCTAATAGGAACAGTCCCAGTCCTAGTAATCTCTCCTCATATGGAAGCTGTTCCAGACCCCTAATCACTTTTGTTGCCCTTCTCTGAACCTTTTTCCAATTCCAATATATCTTTTTTGAGATGGGACGACCACATCCGCGCGCGGTATTCAAGACGTGGGCATACCATGGATTTATATAGAGGCAATGCAATATTTTCTGTCTCATTATCTATCCCTGTCCCAATGATTCCCAACGTTCCGTTCGCTGTTTTGACGCCGCTGCACATCGAGCAGACATTTTTAGAGAACTATCCGCAATAGGCCCTGACTAGTGTCTCAACATCAGTGACTGTGGGCGTGTCACACTCTGGTGGCAGGTGTCATGTGTCATGTTCCCCTCCAATGGTGGTGCACACCAGGGATAAGAGCCTACTACTGCTACCATCCCACAGAATTAGTCCTTGAGCTGGTGCCAAGGGCTGTTCCATTCACGTGCTCACTGCCATTCTGGGGGCTTCGTGGCTTTCCTTAACTAGCTCCTGTTGGTCTGGCAGGGCTGATCTTTGGGCGCTCCTGGTACATGTGCCCAGTGCTGATGGCATGGCATTACCCAGGCAGGAGATCTGCCCCATTGCAATGGGGACTGTCTGCCTGCTGGCCCTGTTGCAGGGTGAGGTGTGCTTCTGTAGCCTCCCCAAGGCTTGCTGGCTTTGGCTGGTTGACACAGCAGTTCTCCCGAGTTAGCTTTATAGGATCATAGAAGATTAAAGTTGGAAGAGACCTCAGGAGGTCATCTAGTCCACCCCCCTGCTCAAAGCAGGACCAATCCCCAACTAAATCATCCCAGCCAGGGCTTTGTCA
This sequence comes from Emys orbicularis, assembly GCF_028017835.1. Taxonomy (NCBI): domain Eukaryota; kingdom Metazoa; phylum Chordata; order Testudines; family Emydidae; genus Emys; species Emys orbicularis. The sequence goes on from NC_088684.1 coordinate 299,974,555, forward strand.
AGCCAGGCCTTAAAAACCTCTAAAGAAGGAAATTCCACCACCTCCCTAGGGAACCCATTCCAGTGCTTCACCACCCTCCTAGTGAAATAGTGTTTCCTAGTATCCAACCTAGACCTCCCCCACTGCAACTTGAGACCATTGCTCCTTGTTCTGTCATCTGTCACCACTGAGAACAGCCGAGCTCCATCCTCTTTGGAACCCCCCCTTCAGGTAGTTGAAAGTTGCTATCAAATCCCCCCTCACTCTTCTCTTCTGCAGACTAAATAACCCCAGTTCCCTCAGCCTCTCCTCGTAAGTCATGTGCCCCAGCCCCCTAATCATTTTTGTTGCCCTCCGCTGGACTCTCTCCAATTTCTCCACATCCTTTCTGTAGTGGGGGGCCCAAAACTGGACACAGTACTCCAGATGAGGCCTCACCAATGTCGAATAGATGGGAATGATCACGCCCCTCGATCTGCTGGCAATGCCCCTACTTATACAGCCCAAAATGCCATTAGCCTTCTTGGCAACAAGGGCACACTGCTGACTCATATCCAGCTTTTATGTACCACTCTTAACATGTTCAAGGGTTTTCCCAAAAGATTCGGCACATTGTACATTTTTACAATTCTTGGTATTAGCAACACATTAGTTACAAAAATCACCATTAGCAAGAACAACAAATCCACTGCAAGTGTCCATCTACAATTACTTTTGTTATGCCACACCTTTGGCTCAATACCATTGGGGTTTTGGCGTTTTAGGGTTAACCTGTGGCTTCCCTTTGCAAAATTACGGTCTCTCTTTCCTCCTTGTCCTGAAGGATCAAACCCTGATTTCTCTTGTTTAACAGAATCCACTGGCTGATTGAATCATAGAATCATAGAATCATAGAATATCAGGGTTGGAAGGGACCTCAAGAGGTCATCTAGTCCAACCCCCTGCTCAAAGCAGGACCAATTCCCAACTAAATCATCCCAGCCAGGGCTTTGTCAAGCCGGGCCTTAAAAACCTCCAAGGAAGGAGACTCCACCACCTCCCTAGGTAACGCATTCCAGTGCTTCACCACCCTCCTAGTGAAATAGTGTTTCCTAATATCCAACCTGGACCTCCATTGGGTGTGCCCTCTGTGCTAACAGCTATTAATTAGCAAGTCTTTCTCCCCCAAGTCAGTCAAGTAATTTGCATCAACACAGACACTAGTTTCTAAATTCTCAGCTGCTACCAATTTCAAGGCTGGACACTCATTCTTCCCTTCAGCAGGATTGCGTTCTTTCCCCCCCCACCTTTTTCCTAAAAGGTTGAAAACTGAAACTTCCTGCTCACAGGAATTCCTTTGCTGGCTAGGTGTGTTCACCAACTGCAGCCCCTCTGTGTTATGAACATCTACACAGACACTCTCCTGCATGCTTGCTTGTAGGGTGACCAGACAGCAAATGTGAAAAATAGGGACGGGGGTGAGGGGTAATAGAAGCCTATATAAGAAAAAGACCCCAAAATCGGGACTGTCCCTATAAAATCGGGACATCTGGTCACCCTACTTGCTTGTGAATCTACCACCACCAGCAACTTAGAGACTGGCCTCTGTTTTAAAGAGATACCAAACCAATTCAAAGTACCTAAGGGTGAGAGTTTACTTGCTCTCCCCTGCATCCTTAAGCATTCAGCCATAAAACTGTTCTGCTCTGAAACACCAGTAACCAAATCTGTCCTCTGACTGCTCACTTACAGAATTAGCACGGAGACATTCCTCTCTCAACAACCTTGTCTCCCCAACAAACTGGCCAAACTCAGCCACTTGGTTATAGGGCTGTTCAACTTCCTTAACAGCTTTCACTCCATCTGAGAGCGTCTCAAAGCTACCCACACTGGATCTTTCAAAAGGAAAGTCAGTGGATCCATTCACCACAGAAAACTTCTGGCTGTTAGGAACTGAAACTTCCTTGATCAAATCACTTCCACACCCTTCAGCTACAGCAAACTGCTTGCAAAGACTACCCTGACATTTTTCTCTTCAGGAATTTTCTAACTTTCTAAGCACCAATTCACCTTGACCTTGCTCCACAGAAGCATTGCTCTGCTGAGCCATTATCAATGCCGGAGTTTCACTTACATCCAGAATCACCTCTGGCCCAACAGGTGGATTCCTACCCAATCCCCTTTCAGACAAACTGCTGGATTTCATAGTCAAAGGGTCAGAAGTATTTTAAATAAATAAAGATATCCTATCTCCTAGAACTGGAAGGGACCTTGAAAGGTCATTGAGTCCAGTCCCCTGCCTTCACTAGCAGGACCAAGTACTGATTTTTGCCTGAGTCCTAAGTGGCCCCCTCAAGGATTGAACTCACAATTTAGCAGGCCAATGCTCAAACCACTGAGCTATCCCTCCCCCCTTCCTGAACAAAAGTTCAGGAATCTTTTCCTTCTTGCTACAAGTTTCCAAACTGTCAGTAGGTAACACAATCAAATCACCTTTCTGCTCTCCCTGTACCCTGGCTAGGATATTACCCTGATCAGACAGCGTTGCTACATCCTTTTCCAACCACACATTAGCAACAGGCAAAATACAAGCACCAGAATTGTCTGGTCTCTGGGATTTTGCTAAGACACTCACTGGATGCAACCTAGTTCCAGTGCCATTCTCCCCAGCAGACACAAACTTAGGACCATTCCCTTCCTGGGCTTTAGTTGAATCCAGAACCAACTCTGAGACAACTGCACTATTCTCAGCCCTCACAGGCTGAAAGGCCCCTTCTGTCTGCTCCACAGACAAAGAAGAGCTGGAGAAACCTTCCCCTTTAGCAGACACACAGCTCGGGATTTCATTTCCCTTGTCCCAGCACACAGGGCTGTACACAGACAACTGCTTGGAGACTGGGGTAGCTTCCTCCATAGGCAAGTCAATACCCCTGACAGACACAGGCCCATTCCCTTCACTGTCACTGTTCTCCACACAGATAAGGTCTAGGGGTATTCATCTTCCACTCTCCTGGCCTTCCCAAACTGCTGACTAGACAAAGCCATCAGCTCACAAGGCTGCCTAGGCTCATACAAACGTTCCTTGTCCCCCTCTCCCTGGTCCTAGCATAATGGGTTAAACACAGAAAACTGCTCAGAGTAATATCGCATACCAACATTGTTATAAACTGGACTTCCAAGATGATACAGTTTCTGCTGTTCTTCCCTTGCTTTTTTAACTTGGAGCTGAAGTCTGGCGGTTTCTTGTAGCATCTGGCGAACCCTCTCCTCAGCAGCCAGCAGTTCCAGACGCCCCCTGTAAGCTTCTTTTTCCAGCTGGGCCAAGGCTTGCTTCTCTCTCATTCAAATTTCTGCCAGTTTTTGATTATGTTCAAGTTGCAGGCTGTCTCTCAGGGTTTGCAGTTTCATTGCTTCTGCTGATGCTTTTTGGCTCATGGTCACTGATCTTTAACCCAACAAAACTCTCATTCCCCAAATTAAAATTTGGATAGCGTGGGGTTCTGATCCAAAGCTTAATTGACCTGGTTCTGTGGCTCCTAGCACGACTACGCCACTGTAACGATGCTGCCTTTGGTGGGACACAACTGAGAGTATCAATTCAGGACAAATTGCTTAGAGCAGGGTAGTCACAGCCCCAGGCTGGGTGTTCTTTATTACTAAGGCACCAAACCAGCCAGACAAAGAGGACTTTGGTCTCACCCCACTGGCTAACCACAAGTAGCACAAGCAATTCCTTTAGACATTCCAGTTTCCCAGTATCATCACCAGTGCCACTCGTTATGGGGACAAATGGTTATGAAAACCAATACCCCAGTAAAAGAAAAAAGGTTCTCCTGATCCCAAAGGACCAAGCCCCAGACCCAGGTCAATATACAAGTCAGATCTCACTAATCACACTGTTGCCAATCCTTTAGAATCTAAAATCTAAAGGTTTATTCATAAAGAGAAAGAAATATAGATGAGAGCTAAAATTGGTTAAATGGAATCAATTACATACAGTAATGGCAAAGTTCTTGGTTCAGGCTTGTAGCAGTGATGGAATAAACTGCAGGTTCAAATCAAGTCTCTGGAACATCCCCAGCTGGGATGGGTCATTCAGTCCTTTGTTCACAGCTTCAGTTTGTAGCAAAGTCCCTCCAGAGGTCAGAAGCAGGATTGAAGACAAGATGGAGGAGATGCAGCAGCCTTTTATAGTCTCTTGCCATGTGACCTCTGCTTTCTTTGTTCCAAAGACAAGCTGCCCAGCACGTGGCATGGAAAAACCTTAGATTTCTGTCCATAGGCCTGTCCCTGCCTTGCTGAGTCACAAGGTGTATCTGCCTTCTCTCAATGGGTCAGTTGTGTAGCTGATGGTCCTTAATGGGCCATCAAGCAGACTAGGCCGAGCTGACGCCAAATTGTCTGGGGTGTCACCCAGAAGCACAGCACAAGTTTGAAATACAGACAGTATAGAGCCAATACTTGTAACTTTAAATACAAAATGATACATGCATTCAGATAGCATAACCATAACCAGCAAATCATAACCTTGTCATAGACACCTTACTTAACCTCCTTTATACAAGATTTCTTTTGGCCCACTCTGGACCCTACCTTTAGCAAAGCTTTTGATACGGTCTCCCACAGTATTCTTGAGAGCAAGTTAAAAAAGTATGGTTTGGATGAATGGTCTATAAGGTGGATAGAAAGCTGGCTAGATTGTCGGTCTCAACGGGTAGTGATCCATGTCTAGTTGGCAGCCGGTATCAAGCGGAGTGCCCCAAGGGTCGGTCCTGGGGCCGGCTTTGTTCAACATCTTCATTAATGATCTGGATGATGGGATAGATTGCATCCTCAGCAAGGTCGCAGATGACAGTAAGATGGGGGGAGAGGTAGATATGCTGGAGGGTAGGGATAGGGTCCAGAGTGACCAAGACAAATTGGAGGATTGGGCCAAAAGAAACCTGATGAGGTTCAACAAGGACAAGTGCAGAGTCCTGCTCTTAGGAAGGAAGAATCCCATGCACTGCTACAGGCTGGGGACCGACTGGCTAAGCAGCAGTTCTGCAGAAAAGGACCTGGGGATTACAGTGGACGAGAAGCTGGATATGAGTCAGCAGTGTGCCCTTGTTGCCAACAAGACCAACGGCATATTGGGCTGCATTAGTAGGAGCATTGCCAGCAGATTGAGGGAAGTGATTATTCCCCTCTATCTGACACTGGTGAGGCCACATCTGGAGTATTGCATCCAGTTTTGGGCCCCCCCACAACAGAAGGGATGTGGACAAATTGGAGAGAGTCCAGCAGAGGGCAACAAAAATGATTAGGGGGCTGGGGCACATGACTTAAGAGGAGAGGCTGAGGGAACTGGGATTGTTTAGTCTGCAGAAGAGAAGAGTGAGGGGGGATTTGATAGTTTCTTTCAACTACCTGAAGGGGGGGTTCCAAAGAGGATGGAGCTCGGCTGTTCTCAGTGGTGGCAGATGACAGAAGAAGGAGGAATGGTCTCAAGTTGCAATGCGGGAGGTCTAGGTTGGATATTAGGAAAAACTTTTTCACTAGGAGGGTGGTGAAGCACTGGAATGGGTTACCTAGGGAGGTGGTGGACTCTCCATCCTTAGAGGTTTTTAAGGCCTGGCTTGACAAAGCTCTGGCTGGGATGATTTAGTTGGGGATTGGTGCTGCTTTGAACAGGGGGTTGGACTAGATGACCTCCTGAGTTCTCTTCCAACCTTCTATGATTCTATCCCTACCCTCCAGCATATCTACCTCTCCCTCCAAGTGAGTGTCATAGAATCATAGAATATCAGGGTTGGAAGGGACCTCATGAGGTCATCTAGGCCAACCCCCTGCTCAAAGCAGGACCAATCCCCAGACAGATGTTTGCCCCAGATCCCTACATGGCCCCCTCAAGGATTGAACTAACAATCCTGGGTTTAGTAGGCCAATGCTCAAACCACTGAGCTCCGCGAACTTGCTGAGGGTGCAATCCATACCATCATCCAGATCATTAATAAAGATATTGAACAAAACTGGCCCCAGGACCGAACCCTGGGACACACCACTTGATACCGGCTGGGACCTAGACATGGAGCCATTGATCACTACCCGTTGAGCCCCTTATAGTCCATTCATCCAACCCATACTTTTTTAACTTGCTGGTAAGAATACTGTGGGCGACCGTATCAAATGCTTTGCTAAAGTCAAGGAATAACATGTCCACTGCTTTCCCCTCATCTACAGAGCCAGTTATCTCATTATAGAAGGCAATTAGGTTAGTCAGGCATGACTTGCCCTTGGTGAATCCATGCTGGCTGTTCCTGATCACTTTCCTCTCCTCAAAGTGCTTCAGAATGGTTTCCTTGAGGACCTGCTCCATGATTTTTCTGGGGACTGAGGTGAGACTGACTGGTCTGTAGTTCCCCGGGTTCTCCTTCTTCCCTTTTTTAAAGATGGGCACTACATTAGCCTTTTTCCAGTTGTCCGTTAGAACTCAGTACCATTCAGTGAGTCCGCGGCTTCGGCTGGGAGCACGTCCTGATGTAGCCACAGCACGATTATGCCGGCACAACCACATCACACAGATTCCGCCATGTCAGTGCAAACCCATGGATGTGACAAGCCCGAGGCCCAAGATGCCTCCACCAGTTTTACCTCCTGCAAACTGATTCCAGTTACCTCCATGCAAAGACTGCACTGGGACCTCCCCAAATACGCGGCCCAGATAACCCTCCAGGGTGGTTCGCACTGGGCAGCACGTGGCCTCCTGCCCTGGGGCACGGCACTGATAAAGCTCAGCAAGCCATGGTGCGAGGGTCTAACAAGGCTAAGGAGGGGGCTCAGTCCCACAGCCCAGCTTTGGCGCAGGCGCTAGGAGGAACCCTGCAGTGTACCAGATCCAAGTGGGGCTCCACAAGGGTCTGAGAGTGACAGAGCCGCAGCAGGGTGTCCTCAAGCCTCCCTGTCCTGCAGGGCTCTTCATGACCTCCCCCATCACTAGATTTAAGTGGGGGGATCTTCAGCTAGACCAACAGAGGCTGGAGGCCCAGGGAAGGGAGCGAACTGACTGTGAGAAGCAGTGAATGCATGAGGAAGAGCAGCAGCAGCACCAGGAGATGCAGAGAAAGCATGGACTGGAGCTGGAGACGTGGCGAGAAAAGAGGAACCACAGAGGGGTATGTGGGGAAAGGCCCTGGGATGCCAATTCCACAGGGAGCCTAGATGGGGGAAAACAGTCCAAGAGAGTTGGCAGTTTTTCAGAGACATTATTAAGGGCACAAGAGCAAATTATCCCACTTCGTAGGACAGATAGGAAGTCTGGCAAGAGACCACCCTGGCTTAACCAGGAGATCGTCAATGATCTGAACCTCAAACAGGAGTCCTACAAAAAGTGGAAACTCAGTCAAATTACAAAGGATGAATATAAACAAACAACACAAATCTGTAGGGACAAAATTAGAAAGGCCAAGGCACAAAACGAGATCAAACTAGCTAGAGACATAAAGGGTAACAAGAAAACATTCTACAAATACATTAGAAGCAAGAGGAAGACCAAAGACAGGGTAGGCCCGTTACTCAGTGAGTGTGTGGGGGAGACAATAACAGAAAATGTGGAAATGGCAGAGGTGCTTGTGACGTTATTGACATAAACTGTAGCCGTATAGGTCACTGTTGCGACCACTGTTATATATTTGCAGCAAATATTGTATAAAGGTTGTCGTGTAAGGGGTCTATGGAGAGGTTATGATTTGCTGGTTATGATTATGCTCTCTATGTGTGTGTATCATTTTTGTAGTTGAAGTTATGAATATTGGCTCTATACTGTCTGTATTTCAAATTTATGCTATGCTTCTGGGAGACATCCCAGACAAGTTGGTGTTAGCTCTGCCTAGCCTGCTTGATGGCCCATTAAGGACCATCAGCTATACAACTGACCCATGGAGAGAAGGCAGATACATTTTGTAACTCAGCAAAGTATGCAGGGACTGGCCCATGTGACTCCAGACTCCATTTTGCTGTAATTTTCCACAGTAAGGACAAAGAGGTGTTCTTACACCTGGAAAAGACTATATAAGGCTGATGCCTCATCTACATCTTGCCTTCAATCCTGCTTCTTACCTTTGGCGAGACTTTGCTACAAACTGAAGCTCTGAACAAAGGACTGAGGGCCCATCCCAGCTGGGGATGTTCCAGAGACTTGATTTGAACCTGCAGTTTATCTATCATTGCTACAAGCCTGAACCAAGAACTTTGCCATTACTGTATGTAATTGATTCCATTTAACCAATTCTAGCTCTCATCCATATCTTTTTCCTTTTATGAATAAACCTTTAGATTTTAGGTTCTAAAGGATTGGCAACAGCGTGATCTGTGGGTAAGATCTGATTTGTATATTGACCTGGGTCTGGGGCTTGGTCCTTTGGGATCAGGAGAACCTTTTTTTTTTTTACTGGGGTCTTGGTTTTCATAACCATTTGTCCCCATAACGAGTGGCACTGGTGGTGATACTGGGAAACTGGAGTGTCTAAGGGAATTGCTTGTGTGACTTGTGGTTAGCCAGTGGGGTGAGACCGAAGTCCTCTTTGTCTGGCTGGTTTGGTTTGCCTTGGTGTGCAAAGGAACCCCCGCCTTGGGCTGTAACTGCCCTGCTCTAAGCAATTTGTCCTGAATTGGCACTCTCAGTTGGGTCCCACCAGAACCAGCATCATTACAGTGCTAAATGACCTTTTTGTTTCAGTTTTCACCACAAAGGTTAGTAGTGATCAGATGTCTAACATAGCGAACACCAGTGAAAATGAGGTAAGATCGGAGGCTAAAACAGGGAAAGAACAACTTAAAAATTACTGAGGCCTGGTCTAATCTGCACAGTTAGATCGCCATAAGGCAGCTTACGTTGACCTAATTACGTCAGTGTCCACACTACAGCCTTGTCCCGCCGATGTAAATGCTGTACTACACCGACATCATAACGCCACCTCCACCAGAGTTGTAGGACTTATGTCGGTGTAGTTAGGGTGACACAGTGTCTGTGCAGATACCGAGTAACTTACATTGGCTGTTGACTGGAGCCGTGAAATTGACGCGAAAGCCAGGCAGATAGAGCAGGGCTGCCCCAGGCTCCCCACTCCCAGACGAGCTGCTGCATAGAGGCTCCCCGGGCGGCTGCCCCCCCACTTCCGGCTGGGAGCGGGGAGCCAAGAATCCGGGTGGGGGGTAATAAGCCCCCCCCCCACTGTCCCCTTGGTGGAAGCGCTCTTGGTGAGGATGTGCACCACCAACAGAACGAGCGTCGTGTGGACATCAGTAATTACTGCAGTGGCTGTAAGTCGACCTAATAGGGTCGATTTAGGGTTGTAGTGTAGCCATCCCCTTGGGAGAGTTGCCAACTTTCTAGTCGCAGAAAACCGAACACCCTTCCCCAGCCCTGCCCCGCCCCTTCCCTGAGGCCCCGCCCCCAATCACATCATTCCCCCCCCCCTCCATTGCTCGCGCTCACCCACCCTTGCTCACTTGCTCATTTTCACTAGGCTGGGGCAGAGGGTGGCGTGCGGGAAGGGGTTCGGGCTGCAGGCTCTGGGAGGGAGTTTGGGTGCGGGAGGGGGCTCAAGGCTGGGGGAGGGGGGTTGGGGTGCGGGAGGGGGTACGGGCTCTGGCTGGGGTGTGGGCTCCAGGGTGGAGCCAGGGATCAGGGGGTTGGGGTGTGGGAAGGGGTTCGGGCTGAAGGATCTGGGAGGGAGTTTGGGTGCGGGAGGGAGCTCAAGGCTGGGGCAGGAGGTTGGGGTGCAGGAGTGAGTGAGGGGTGCAGGCTCCAGGCGGTGGTGGCTCCCGGGGAGTGGCTGGTATGTCCTTGCAGCTCCTAGGCAGAGGGGCCAGGGGGCTCCACGGGCTCCCCGCACCCCCAGTCGCCACCCCCAGTTCCCGGCCAGTGGGAGCTGTGGAGCCGGTCCTCAGGGCGGGGCCGGAGGGACATGCCGGCTGCTTCCTGGGAGCCAGGTAGAGAGCCTGCCAGCCCCACCAACTGGACTTTTAACAGCCCAGTCAGTGATGCTGACCAGAGCCGCCAGAATCCCTTTTCAAAAACCAGGCTCCTGGCAACCCTAGCCCTTAGACAAGTTAGATGTCTTCGAGTCACCAGGGCCTGATGAAATACATCCCAGAATACTCAAGGAGCTGACTGAGGAGATATCTGAGCCATTAGCAATTATCTTTAAAAAGTCATGGAAGACAGGAGAGAGTCCAGAGGACTGGAAAAGGGCAAATATAGTGCCCACGTATAAACAGGGAAATAAGAACAACCCAGGGAATTACAGACCAGTCAGCTTAACTTCTGTACCCGGCGAGATAATGGAGCAAATAATTAAGCAATCGATTTGCAGACACCTAGAACAGGGGTCGACAACCTTTCAGAAGTGGTGTGCCGAGTCTTGATTTATTCACTCTAATTTAAGGTTTCGTGTGCCAGTAATACATTTTAACATTTTTAGAAGGTCTTTTTATAAGTCTATAATATATAACTAAACTATTGTTGTATGTAAAGTAAATAAGCTTTTTAAAATGTTTAAGAAGCTTAATTTAAAATTAAATTAAAATGCAGAGCCCCCCCAACCGGTGGCCAGGACCCGGGCAGTGTGAGTGCCACTGAAAATCAGCTTGCGTGCCGCCTTTGGCACGCGTGCCATAGGTTACCTACCCCTGACCTAGAAGCTGATAAGGTGATAAGTAATAGTAGCATGGATTTGTCAAGAACAAATCGTGCCAAACCAACCTAATAGCTTTCTTTGACAGGGTAAGAAGGCCATGGACAGGGAGGAAGTGGTAGACGTGGTATATCTTGACTTTAGTAAGGCTTTTGATATTGTCTCGCATGACCGTCTCATAAACAAACTAGGGAAATACAACCTAGATGGAGTTACTATAAGGTGGGTGCATAACTGGCTGGAAAACCGTTCTCAGGGATCAGAGGGGTAGCCGTGTTAGTCTGGATCTGTAAAAAGCAACAATGAGTCCTGTGGCATCTTATAGACTAACAGATGTATTGGAGCATAAGCTTTCGTGGGTGAATACCCACTTCTTCAGACACATGTAATGGAAATTTACAGAGGCAGGTATAAGTATGCAGGCGAGAATCAGTCTGGAGATAATGAGGTTAGTTCAATCAGGGAGGGTGAGGTCCTCTTCTAGCAGTTGAGGTGTGAACACCAAGGGAGGAGAAACTGCTTTTGTAGTTGGCTAGCCATTCACAGTCTTTGTTTAATCCTGAGCTGATGGTGTCAAATTTGCAAATGAACTGAAGCTCAGCAGTTTCTCTTTGAAGTCTGGTCCTGAAGTTTTTTTGCTGCAGGATGGCTACCTTTATATCTGCTATTGTGTGGCCAGGGAGGTTGAAGTGTTCTCCTAAAGGTTTTTGTATATTGCCATTCCTGATATCTGACTTGTGTCCATTTATCCTTTTACATAGGGACTGTCCAGTTTGGCCGATGTACATAGCAGAGGGGCATTGCTGGCAGGGAGAAGTTATCAGTGGTTCACAGTCAAGCTGGAAGAGCATAATGAGTAGAGTCCCACAGGGCTCAGTTCTGGGGCCGGTTCTGTTCAATATTTTCATCAATGAGTTAGATAATGGCATAGAGAGTACATTTATAAAGTTTGCGGATGATACCAAGCTGGGAGGGGTTGCAAGTGCTTTGAGGATAGGATTAAAATTCAAAATGATCTGGACAAACTGGAGAAATGGTCTGAAGTAAATAGGGTGAAATTCAATAAGGACAAATGCAAAGTACTCCACTTAGGAAGGAACAATCAGTTGCACACCTACACAATGGGAAATGACTGCCTAGGAAAGCGTCCTGCAGCAAGGGATCTGGGGGGGTCATAGTGGAGCACAAGCTAAATATGAGTCAACGATGTAACGCTGTTGCAAAAAAAGCGACCATCCTTCTTGGCTGTATTAGCAGGAGTGGTAGATAATGATGGGGGCTGGGTGAGTTCTACAGACCAGCCTGGATTGCTTGGTAAGGGGAGGCTCGTTTGAGTAACATGGGTTTTAATCCAACCAAATGCAAGGTCAGACCTCTAGGACCAAAGGTCACACTCATGAAATGAGAGTCTCTACCCTGGAATGTGGCGACACTGACAAGGACCTAGGGGTCATGGTAGAAACCACCTGAACATGAGCTCCCAGCACGTCACTGTAGCTAAGAGGGCAACATGACTCTTGGACGTATAAGTGTGACAAAGTGGGACTGTTCTTAATGTGTTCTTTGAATACTGAGTGGGGAGTATTGACCTGGGAAGGTTGCAGGGGAGTTTTGCTGGGACTGTCAGCATTGGGGGATGGGAGACTTTCCTTGAGGGAGGAGACCTGAGCACGTAACATGAGAACCCAGGAAGGGGGTTGGAGGCCTGGTGACACCTCTGCCCGGGAAACTGGACAAAGGCGGGGGAGGAGCCTGGGGGAGGCTGAGTGAGACGGCTGGAAGGGAGTTTAAGTTTGGAGCTGGCTGGGGAAATGGAGGGAAGCCCAGATGGGGTTCTGGCCTCCCAATGGGGCTCTGGCCTCCCTGCCTGCCCCCTAAGATGGACCTAACTGAGGGGGTCCTGTTATCTGTACCTGCAAGACCTGTCTTGGACTGTGTTCCTGTCGTCTAAATAAACCTTCTTTTTTACTGGCTGGCTGAGAGTCATGATGAATTGCAGGAAGCCGGGGGTGCAGGGCCTTGTCTCCCCCATACTCCATGACAACTGGTGGCAGAAGTGGGATGTACTGCACCCCATGGACGGCGCTTCCTGCAGTAAGTGACTGGGGAGCAGTAAAACAAAGGGGGATTGACAGGGACCAGGCATGCTGAAGAGTCAGCGAGGGATGGTTTCAGGGGGTGAGTAACCCCTGGGAGTGTGTGACCAGCGAGAAGGACTTTTGCAGTAACAGGGTCCCCCTGGGGATTGCAGCGAGTGGTCCCAGGGGCAGAGGAGTCTGCAGCTCGACCCTGGCAGAGAGGTGGTGACCTCGAGAAGGGCTGGCACACTAGGGGTCTCCCTGGAAACTGTGGGGAGCGGTGAGCACACAGGCCGGCGAGTGGCCAGCAGGAAGATGTATGCCAAGCGGCTTAAGAGCGACCTGGTGGAGCTGTGCAAGCAGAGGGGGCTGCGCAGTGGGAGGCTCACAAAAGAACAGCTGATTGCCCAGCTGGAGGAGGGAGATCGCTGGAATGAACTGATCCCTGTCTCTGAGGGAAGCAGCCTGGAAGATGCAGCGCAGGCCCCAGTGTCTGTCCCAGCTGGGAGTGGTCAGCCGGCTGCTGAGGGCTTCCCGAGACCCCTCCTTCCTATGCCTAGGGGAAGGGTGGGGAGGAGCCCAGCAAATACCGAGGGCACCGTGACACCCCCGGCCAGCAGGGGATCCTCCCGGCGGAGCTCCCCATTGCTGGAGTTGAGGTCGCTGGAATTGGAGAAGGAATTAAGGCTGAAAGAGCTGGAGTTGAGGCAGCAGGAACTGATGGTGGAGCGACCAGAACGGGAAAAACAGGCAGCATGAACTGGAGGAGAAAGAGAAACAGAGGCAGCATGAACTGGAGCTGGCGAGGCTGAGGGGCAGCGAACCCCCAGCTGCGGTGAGTGAGGGGGGACCCAGGACTGCACGGAGCTTTGATAAGTGCATCCTGGCCCCATGTAAGGAGGGGGAGGACATGGATGACTTCCTGGATGCCTTTGAGACGGCCTGCGAGCTGCACCAGGTTGATCCTGCAGACAGGCTCTGGGTTCTCACCCCCTTACTGGACCCCAAAGCCGTGGCATTGTACCGCCGACTGGAAGGGGCGGAGAAAGCGGACTACGAACTATTCAAAAAGGCCCTGCTCCGTGAGTTTGGGCTGACTCCTGAGATGTACCGGGAAAGGTTCCGGAGTCAGGATAAAACCCCTGAGATCTCATATCTGCAACTAGCCGTCCGCATGGAGGGATACGCCAGCAAGTGGGCAGATGGGGCCCAGACGAAGGAGGACCTGGTTAAACTGATCGTACTAGAGCAACTGTATGAGCGGTGCCCATCCGACCTCAGGCTGTGGTTGAGGGACAAAAAGCCAGAGAACCGGCGACACGCAGGGCGGCTGGCCAATGAGTTTGTGAAGAGCCGGTCAGGGGGTGGCAGGGAGGAGTCCCAAAGGAACAGGCCCGCCACGATGCAGAGAGAGAGTCACCCTGGGACCTCCTAAAGGGGGAACATGGAGAATCCCCTCCCAAGGGGAACATCTGGCGTCAGGGACAACCGACCGGCTCGAGGGGACCAACGGGACATGGGCTGCTATTTACTGTGGCCAGAGAGGCCACATACGGACCCAGTGCCCCAAGCTCAGGGACAGACTGAGCAGACCGAACCCACACAGGGTTAACTGGGTAGAGACCCAGCCGGACAAGGGGCCGGCTTCCCAGGCAAGGGGGGCTGGCAGCTTATCAACTGCTCAGGAGAGAGGAGGGCCCCAGGCCAACTCCTCTGGAGGGCTGGATGCCCCGGACTCAAGGTTCTCCGTTTACAGGGTGGGTGCGGGGCTGTCCCTGCGGAGCGAGTGCCTTGTTCCCCTGGAGGTGGATGGGAGGAAGGTCAATGGATACTGGGATACGGGTGCTGAGGTGACGCTGGCCCGGCCCGAGGTGGTAGCTCCAGATTGGGTGATGCCCAACACCTATCTGACCCTGATGGGGGTGGGCAGGACCCCATTCAAGGTGCCCGTGGTGAGGGTACATCTGAAATGGGGGGCCAAGGAGGGCCCCAAGGAAGTGGGGGTGCACCACCATTTGCCCACTGAGGTGTTAATGGGGGGGGGGACCTGGAGGACTGGCCAAGCAGCTCCCAGGGTGCCCTAGTCATGACCCGTAGCCAGAGCCGGTGAGGGGCACTGCACCCTGACAATGGAGAGGGTGCCTTGCCCGAGGCGCAGGACCCTACCCCTGTGGGGAGGGAACGCCCAGGGACACGGCTCAGGGAGGCTGCGGCTTCAGACCCAGCCGACGAGAGAGAGCAGGTCCCCATCCCTGTCCCAGATACTGAGTTCCAGGCCGAGTTGCAGAAAGATCCCTCCTTGCGGAAGATAAGGGACCTGGCCGACCTCAGTGCGGTACAGACCATGGGGAGAGGGTGCCGGAAAAGGTTCTTGTGGGAGAAGGGGTTCCTGTACCGAGAATGGGCTCCCCCAGGGAAAATGGAGTCAGGGGGGATCAGGAGGCAGCTGGTGGTACCCCAGAAGTATCGCCGCCAGCTGCTGTACCAGGCCCATGACACCCCCCTCTCAGGGCACCAGGGAATCTGGCGTACCCGGCAGAGGCTGCTACAGAACTTTTACTGGCCTGGGGTCTTTATTACTGTCCGACAGTACTGCCAATCCTGTGACCCCTGTCAGAGGGTGAGGAAGGCCCGGGACAAGGAGAAAACAGCTTTAGGACCCTTGCCCATCATAGAGGAGCCTTTCCAGAGGGTGGCCAAGGTCAAAAGGGGGGGCTCTTAACCAAGAGAGCCGGAATCACAGCCCTCCAGACTGGAACGCTGGGAGAAGACCCCATCCCAGTTTGAACCCCAGGGGTATTGGGGTGGAAAAAGGGCACAGGCCGCATAAGCCTTCCCACATGCGGACTACGAGTGCCATTGAGCAACCCCAACCTAAAGGGGGCGTGAAACTGGAAGGGCCTGGTGTAATTCTCACCAAGGACGGGGAGAGCTGCTGGGGCATCCTTGGGAACGTTGGTGGGTTCGAACTTCCCCAAGTCACTGGCTGAAGTGACCCTGCTCAGTTCGGTCTCGAACGGGGGAGAGGTGTGACGAAGTGGGAATGTTCTTAATGTGGTCTTTGAATGCTGAGTGGGGAGTGTTGGCCTGAGAAGGTTGCAGGGGAGTTTTGCCAAGACTGTCTGCATGGGGATGGGAGACTTTCCTTGAGGGACAATACCTGAGCACATAACATGAGAACCCAGGAAGGGGGTTGGGGCCAGGTGATACCTCTGCCCGGGAAACTGGACAAAGGCGGGGGAGGAGCCGGGAGGAGGCTGAGTGAGAGACGCTGGAGGGAGTTTCAGTTTGGACCTGGCTGGGGAAATGGAGGGGAGCCCAGATGGGGCTCTGGCCTCCCAACGGGGCTCTGGCCTCCCTGCCTGCCCCCTAAGATGGACCTAACTGAGGGGGTCCTGTTATCTGTACCTGCAAGACCTGTCTTGGACTGTGTTCCTGTCATCTAAATAAACCTTCTTTTTTACTGGCTGGCTGAGAGTAATGGTGAATCGCAGGAAGCCGGGGTGCAGGGCCTTGTCTCCCCCAACACTCCATGACAATAAGCAAGGACTAGTAAGAAGGAGCAAGGAGGCAATGTTATGTCTGTCTATGCCATTAGTGAAACTGGGTCTGGATACTGTGTCCAGTTCTGGGTACGCCCTTCAAACACGACATGGAACCATTGGAAAGGTGGCGTGAGGGGACAGGGCATCCCACTGAGCCAGAGGGACCCCCGCTAGCCCACCACGAAAGGCTCAGGAAGGCACTACAAGGTTATTGGAAGGCTGGAAAACCTGTCTTAAGATGCGAGGCTAAAGAAGCACAAGCTCTTTAGTGTAGCTGAGAGAAGGATCAGAAGTGACTTGGCTGCGTGGGAAGGAGGTTTCAGGTAGTAGCTGGAGGAAAAGGCAGAATGTCATCCCATGGGTGCAAGCTGAAGTTAGACAAATTCAGAGTGGAAAGAGGCACAAATCTGTAATAGTGAGACTTTGGGCCAACTGCCCTAGGGCTGGAGTTGGGTCTGTGCCTTGGAATCTCCCCTCTGTCCTGCTCTCTCGGACCCACTCCAGCTCAAGCAGAGGTGATGCTCTGGGGGCAGGAAGCGCTGGGGAGGGGCTCTTGCTTGGGCTGTGCAGCAGGTTGGCTTGGACAGTTGTAGTGGTTCCTGCTGGCCCTAAAATAGATGAGTCTGTGACCTCATCATGTTACCATAGCCACAGCCATGCTTGGCTGACACCATCTCATTAGCATAACCACGCCCACATCCCCCACCCCAGTTGCTGTTCCCCTACGGCAGCATTTAGCCCCTTACACAGCCTTGGGCTGCAGGTTGGACGATGCAGTTCAAAGGGCGGCTCTGCACCCCCTTTGCGTGCTGCTGTTACTGCCTCAGGCAGGAACATGGCCCCAGCTGTACTGTGTGTATCTCCGTACCGCTTAGCGCAGTGCAGACGGCTCCCACCAGGCCAGGCAGCTCTGCGGGTGCAGGAGCTGTTTGGTTTCTGTAGCTGTCGTTTCATGCACCCTACAGGAAGTGCTACGGTGTGGGCCTGTGGCCCGGGCTTTCAGTAGCCTTGGTAGAGGCCTGCGGCTTTACGGATGTAATCCGATGGTCTCCACGAGTTCGCTCTCTGGCCATCGATTGATGAACTAGAGAAAAGGACCTTGTGAGCAGATCTTATTTGCCTAGACACACCTACTTTGCCAAGATCAATTTTGGCCATTTTGGGATAAAATTCACCTAATTCCTGGAAGCAGGAGGAATGAAATGTTGTTATCCTTATTGTGTGACTGACAGGCTGCAGAACTGTATTTAATATACCCTGACTGGGGAGGGGGGTGTCACCATAATCTTAACCTCACTCACTAAGCATGGCATGGTAGCCAAAAGAAAGTGGGGAGAGGGTGTGATGAAGTGGGACTGTTCTTAATGTCTCATCTGAATACTGTGTGGGTACCTCAGTTTCCCCTATGCATTTTTTAAGTCTCCAGTGTGCATAAATGGCTGATACTCTGTATCCTGGCAACTAATGACCAGGCCCTTCCCCCCTGCAAGGGGATGCTAAAGGTGTGGGAGAACAAAGAGGTCAGGTGACCTCCTGGCCTGGGAAAGAGACAAAGGCCAGAAAGGAGGGGCTGGAGGAGGTTTCAGTTTGGAGCTGGCTGGGGACGGGGAGTGAGGGCAGATGGGGTTGTCTGGCTCGCTGGGCCCCAGAATGGACCCGGCTGAGGGGTCCTGTTCTCTGTACCTACAAGCTCTGTTTTAGACTGTGTTCCTGTCATCTAATAAACCTCTGTTTTACTGGCTGGCTAAGAGTCACGTCTGACTGCGAAGTGGGGGGTGCAGAACCCTTTGGCTTCCCCAGGACCCCGCCTGGGCGGACTCGCTGTGGGAAGCGCACGGAGGGGCATATGCTGAATGCTCCAAGGTCAGACCCAGGAGGTGAAGCTGTGTGAGCTTCTTGCCCTGAAGACAGTCTGCTCCATGGGAGAGGAGGCTCCCCAAAGTCCTGACTGGCTTTGTGGGGAGCAGTTCCAGAGCATCGCCCGGGGACTCCGTGACAGAGGGATATTAGAATAGGCAGTGAGGAGAGTGTTCGAAGTTCCTAGATGGTATTTTGCTCCTCCAGTGTTCACAGAAAGCTGAATAGTCCTGGGGTCTTTCTTCTTGGTAACTGCTAACCTGCCATTGCTGATCTGTTTGCTCAGGGCTGGGGTTTCCGGCATGTAGCTACGGTTGCAGTGAGATGCAGTGCAGAGTAGGCAGGGGCAGTGAGAGAGCAGAAATCACTAAGAACACCGTAGCTCATGGCATCGTGGTTAACAATGGCCTTGTGGCAAAAGATGCAGCAGCACAAGCACCCTCAGCCCAGCAAAGGGGAGAGCTGTGGTCACTGCCAGCCGGGCAAGGTGCTGTGGGACTGGCCTGGGGACACAGCGGCAGCCTGAGGCTGAGAAGCAGAGGCTGTGCGACGGGGCAGCAGCAGTCGCCCCACTACCTGACCCTCACAGGGCTGGGGCTGACCCCGCCTGACTGCGCCCTGGCCTCTGGGATGTCACAGACCTCAGGCAGCCGAGTGGGATGTAGGGGAGGGATGTGTTAAAGGGGGGAGTATTGCCTAGTGGCGCCCAGCGGGAGCTGCCTAGTTCCCCAGATTTTGGGGCTGGGGGGCTCAAGCTGGTTTTGTTTTGTAATTTGAAGATGACACACACACACACACCCCACCGCCCCCATACTTACCCTGGCCCTTGTTGCTGCTGATCCTGCCTGGCAGGAGGGTGACATTCACTTCGCTGGGGAGAAGTCTGTGCTCCCAGCCTACCCTGATTGTCAAGGTTCGCAGAGCTGCACCTGGAGCCGCCTTCACTCACTCCCAAAGCTGCAGGCGTTGTCCAATCAATTTCCTCAGCCAAATGCAGTGGAGAGTGATGAAGGGAAAGCCAAAGCCACTGCCCTCGGCCGCAGGAGTGCTGTCCCTTCAGGCCGTATTGCTGGCCCCCGCTGGAGCAGCCAGGGATCATGTTCCCCCAAGGGCAGGGCATGGCAGGAGGACGCTGGATCGGAGCAAGATCAGCTCCCAGGAAAGGTTTCCTCCTTTTGCCCAGAGCAAGAGCCAGCAGCGATGGTGATTGTGGCCCAGATTTGCAGGGTCTGTGCTGTGCCCTGGCCTTTAGAGGGGCTCCTTGGGGTACCCCTTTAGTGTGTCACGCTGGTCCACAAGGATGGGCCACGCCGCCTCTGAGCCTGAGCTGCTGGGTTCCAGCATTTCTGTCTCTCACACTGTGTGCTCTGCTCAGACTCCCGCAGAGGTAGGGGGCTGCTCAGAGACTCTTTGCCACTTCAGGACTGCTAACCCTCCTTCCGTTCTTCTAGGGTCGCGGGACGGGGGTAAACAGCAGCTACAAAAGTTAGAGTATTTTCAAATGAGCAGGTCTGGCAAACCTGCAGCCAAGAGTTCTTAAAGAGCTGGCAGATGGCAAATCCACCACGACCCTTCTAACCGTTCCTTACCCTCACTGTGACATGTTCACCTTAATGCCTGCCTGAATCTGCCCAGCATCAACTTCCAACCAATGACTCATGTTAGACCTTTGTCTGCTATGCTGAAGAGCCCGTTATTTAATAGTTTGTCCTCATGTAGTTACTGATCCAGTCACCCATAACCTTCTCTTTGATAAGCTAAGTAGCCAGAGCTCCTTGAGTCTAAGGCACGTATGCCAATCCTTTAACCATCCTCATAGCTGTTCGCTGAACACGCTCCAATTGATCAACATCCCTCTTGACTTGTGGGCACCAAACCTGGGCACAGGATTCCGCCAGCGGTCGCACCAGTGCCACGTACACAAGTAAAATAACCTCCCTGCCTCCTACGTCCCACGCCCCTGTTTAAACGTCCCAGGATCGCATTCGCTCTTTGGGCTGCAACATTGCACTGGGAACTCATGTTCTTCTGATTGACGCCCCCCCCCCCCCCGGCCCAAAAAAAAGCTTTTCCAGAGTCACTGCTTCCCAGGACAGAGTCCCCCATCCTGTAAGTGTGGCTCACGTGCTTTGTGCCTAGCTGTATAGATTTACATTTAACTGCATTCCAATGATTGTGTTTGCTTGTGCCCAGTTTACCGAGCTGTGAGACTGGCGGACCAGGTGCCAGCTCATGCCAACAGCCTCATGTCTCCACTGACAAACACATAGGTGGAACCTCTCTGGCTCACCTGTGTGTTAGTAAAATGGCAACAGGGGCTGGACTTGTAAGACTGGGTTTAGTGTTTAGACTATGGAATGCTTGTAAACTGCTGCCCGCATTAATCTCACAGACTAGCCGTACCCCTCGTTATGATGCCGCATTTGCGGGTTTGCACAGTGAGCCACTCATGAGACACGAAAAGCCATTAACTGG